>NC_137271.1:20836427-21436427 GCF_053477335.1 Acartia tonsa | reverse complement strand
AGGAAATGATAAAATAAAGAGTACCTAGGTACCTATTGAAAAAAAATTTCTTCATTTTTTTCACTCCTTGGGGAAAAAATAGAAAACTGTTGGGAAGGGCTTAAAAATTGAATAAAATAGTAATACAAATTGTAATAATAATAGTAAAATAAGTACATACCTACTAAAAATAGTTTTCCATTATTGGGGAAAAAATAAAAAAATTTTAGCAGGAGAAAAATTAATCTTGTGCAGAATATATAAATCTGGACCAGGTGTGTTTATCAATCTCAGCTGTTTTTAAATCTATTTAGCAGTACATGTACAAGTTTGGAAAACTTAAAACTATGAACAAGAGTTTTTGTTTCATCTAACGGTTTGTATAGGTAGGTAATTCTTTAGTAGGTAGAAAGCTACTGGTAGGTACCATAGAATCTTTTTTACCCAATGTTTTATACAAAGGGGGGGGGGGGGCCGTTTAATGCAACCATCTCGTAATCAATGTATAAATGGCACTTAGAATTCGAATTTCGATATAAAATTTTGCATGAGTAATCCTTGGTAGGTCTATTTTCCCTAAATCGAACAAAAAGTTGAAAAAAGTAGCGGCTAACGGCTCAGCCGTTTAGCCGTTTTTTTGCTATTTTTAGGGCAAATCTGCCATAAATTATGTAGGAATCAACTTTTTGAAACATATTTTTGCTTTAAATCATGTGAAATGATACAAAAAAAAAACATTTTTAGATTTCTAGTACCAGCAACTAGCGGCTAGAACCGTTTGAAAACGTTTTGGAGCAGCATAGAGTATTATGTGGAGATAGGTTTCGTGATAATTTCCCTTGAAATAATTTTAAAAATGGCTAAACTGCTGAGCCGCTAGCCGTTAGCCATTACTTTTCCAGTTTTTTGTTCATTTTAGGGAAAACAGACCTACCAAGGATTACTCATGCAAAATTCCAGATCAAAATTCGAATTCTAAGTGCCATTTATACATTGATTACGAGATGGTTGCATTAACCCCCCCCCCCCCTTTATTAGGTTAAGGTACCTACCTAAAAGTATTATCATCTGGATACCATGGAATCTTTTTTAATCCAACGTTTTTAAATACTCCGTCTAATTTTTAAATAAAATGCGATCAAGAAATGCTAAATAAGATTTATATAAATGAAGTGCGCTACTTCTGTAAAAATATATAAAGGATATGTTTGTACGTATGTTGGAAGTTCTGTAATCGCAATTAAACATTTATCTGCTATTACTGTTCTTTGTCTTAAAAATTGTTGTCTTTAAGATTGAGAGAGAGGGGACATTAAGTTGTTGATTACACTACTCCCCAAAGTTTTATAATTACGTTTTCTAGTTCGTTGAATCAATTTTGGGGGCTTTTATTGAATTTTGAATGGTAGGTTCATTCAGTTTGAAATCTTAAAGTTTCAACAACTAATTAAAATCTACAAAAGGGGTAATTTTGTTTAATATCATCATTGGGGATGTACATTAATTTATCGGTCATTATCTCATCCCTTTAGATCCAGCTCTTAATAGCATTCTTTCCTTTGATCTTATTTAATAAGAGCTTTGATTCTGGTTTTATTGTTAATACTCTAAAAACGGATGGTAACCCTTTTCTGTGTAAAATAGTATATTGTTAATATAAAAAAGTAATAGGATATGTCATTGTCATATGTCTTGTTAATCACTGAACCGACATTGTTATCCTTTACAGTCAAGCTTCTTTTAGGTCCAGGGAAGGTATACGTATATTTTGGGGGAGAGTACCTCCACCCTCCCAAGAGAAATCGTTTCTAGAATTGAAAGTACCGAAAGGAAATCTTTATAAATATCCAAGGATGGTTTTAGAATATTTTATTTTTTAGGATTTAAAGCATGGGATAGGGTTTTAATCTTTTTTTCTGTTCAACCCTATAATCAGTGTGGCCACAACCAAAAAAATACTGATACTGAAGAAAAATAAGGAAATACTGAAAATACTGAATCCTAAAAGAAGAAAAAATACTAAAAATACTGAAGAAAAAAAAGGAAATACTGAAAATACTGAATCCTCAAATAAGAAAAAATACTGAAATACTGAACAAAAAAATACAAATACTGAATAAGTATTTTTTTTATATGATTCCTCATTTCAAAATTTCATATATCATACCTTTATAATTTGGGGGATATTTTAAAGACCTTTTAATTTTGCCTCTAAGATTTTCTTGCACCAATTAAGCAGAAAATGACTGATAAATATTTTAAATGATTACAAAACTTTTTAGTTAATTTAAGAGCATGCTAAAAAACTTTACCTTTAATAATCATGCAAAGTACTCACCTTAGATTATTCATTCTATTAATAGACAAAAAAAAATCTGTAAAAATACTGTATAAAAGCATCTCAAATATCTAAAAAATTTATATTTGAGATGAAATTGAAAAAAAAATGTATATTACCATCATAGACGTCCAAGCTTTTTATTTTTTTTTGGGTGGGGGGTAATATAAAATTTTTTTTTGTTAGAGATTTTAATTTTTTTATGGGGGGGGTATTTACCCACCAAAAATTGTTTGGGGGGGGGGTAAATACCCCCTTCTTAATGGTTGTTAGGGGTTAATTTTAAACGGGGGGGGTAAAATGAAAAAAATTTTGGGGGGGTAATCGCCCCTTTACCCCCCCCCCCCTTGGACGTCTATGATCACCATAAAAAAAAACAAAATTAATGTACAAAGTTATAGGGTAATTTAAAGGAAAGTAAAGTGAGGCGCGAAGCGCCGAAAAAAATCTGACATCAACTTCTTGAAAAAACATCTTATTTATGCAAATTTTTTTGGAATTTAAGAAATAAAATACTGAATCATGAAAATTTCCAAAAACTGAAAAATACTGAATAAAATTTTCAAATACTGAAGCCCTAATTTCCAAAGATTTTCAGTATACTGAAGAATATGGCCACGCTGCCTATTCCAGCAAATACAGAGCCCCTAGATGCTAGGGAGAAACGGTTAGTTATAGAGCAAATTGTTTGGAATATTTTAAGAGACAATATACATCCCTGCAGGAGTCCATAAAAGTTTCCCATTCCTTGTCTTCACATATTTTCTGAGATTTGTAAAATGTTTCAAAATCTTTATTTTGTTTAGTTGTTTTGATAAACCTTCCCTTAACATTAAATGGCCATTTTTGAAAATTTCTTCAATTTTATCGCAAAGTCCATCCGTTTAATTGTACAGTAATATATTTTTTCCAGAGTAATGCTATGTTTAACTATCATATATGTATACCGGAAAGGAAAAAGTCAGTAAAAAAGGTTCAAAGCGGCTAAAAGCTGTTGAAATGTAGACGGACAGCCATGGATATTACATACTAAAAATATGCTCCACAATGCTAGGATTGGTGTCAAGAAAAACAGAGAAGTAGCTTTAACAGCGGTTGGATGAATCTTAATTCTTCCATAGCGTTACGGACTGACGGGCGGACATACATATTACATACTGATTTACAGAGTAACTTCGCTACTTAACCACAAAATTAGAGTAGTAAAATAATTCACAAAATGGACAATTTCCTTTGAGTCAATAAATCTATCAGCTTCCAATTGTTGCTGAACAACAAATCTTAATTGAATTCTTATTGGATCTAATCTCTTATCCAAAACATTACTTAGAATTCTCGGCAAAATCATTTTATAACTATGTCTGAAAAACCATGAAAACAATAAGATACACTTTTTAATACGTTAAAATTAAATATACAACCTAAAATCTTTCAATTGAAAAAACGTGATGTTTAAGTTTGATTTTCTTATAACAAAATATTATTATGTACCTCATGTAATATTTTTTATCGCATCGTATTATAGACAGCTTTCCGTGAATATTAATATAGAAAAATTACCTATAAAGTTAGAACCAGTTTTATGAGCCCATTGGCCCGAAGGCCCATGCCCACAAAACTGGTATTAATTTTAAAATTCTTACTTTAATCTTCGTGGAAAATTGTCTGTAAATCAATGCTATGCATGATTTTACAAAATGACTAAGAACTGGTTTTATTCCAGCAGATATCAATCGGTTTCGAAGCAATAATGGAAAATCATTTATTATTCTATAATGAACCGCAGATTTTATGTACACCCAAAATTTTATACTCTACCACACAGGTAGAATTTAAAAGGGGGGGGGGGGGGGGCGAAAGTGACACTTTTTGAAACCAAAACTAAAAGTCAACAAAGGAACTCAACTAAAAAAAGAGTTACAGGTCTGAGATTTTGCATGGCAGTTGCTTTATAGGGGTAAAATATGGAACTGTGAAGAAACGGCGGCGCAACCGCCGAAAACCGCCGTTTCCCGCTGAAATTTTTTTTGCCTTTTTTCGGTGGTTTTCGGCGGTTGCGACGCCGTTTCTTCACAGTTCCATATTGTACCCCTATAAAGCAACTGCCATGCAAAATATCAGACCTGTAACTCTTTTTTTAAATGAGTTCCTTTGACTTTTAGTTTTGGTTTCAAAAAGTGTCACTTTCGCCCCCCCTCTTTATCATATAATGTCCTATCCCTTTAACCCCATTAAAACATACTAAGAACAACTGTAAGTCCTACTGATTAAGTACTTTGAAAAAATCATGAACAAAAACAAACACAAAAAAGTAAAATTATTATTTTACATAAAAATAAAGTAAAATAAATAGGTAACAATCATCAACTTTAAAGTGGTATAAATATAATAAATGCTTGGCATTAAATATTATGCAAAATGGAATGAAAATAATAATAAGAAAATTCGATTAGGAAAACCCCCGTTCTTATGTAAAAGTAAAACCCCTAAAAAGTGGTCTTTTCATTAGGTAGTAGGTATGTAACAAAACATAAAAAAATATTACCCATTTATAATAATGTATATTATATCTTAGAAATCTTAACTAAATAATATTAATGAAAAAATTAAACATTAGGTAAGGTATAAGGGTTGGAGAGGGAGCGGGAATTTTAGTTACAAAATTAAACACCAGGTGTCGATTATTTATCCTTCTTGCCAGACACAAGGGAGTTATGCATCTTCATAATCTGAGCCTCAACAAGGTCCTAAATAAATAGAACAAGATCAGATTCAATGAAAACTTATGCCTTTGCACTAAAATAAACTGAGCCGTTCAAATTCTCCATATCATGGAAGTAGACATAAGTCATGGAAAGGTTTAAGCCAATTTTTGTTCTTAAATTTAATTCTTGGGATGGTTTCAGGCTATATTTTGTGTTTACCTGGCAGACGACGCCATTGTCGTCGATAAAGTCGGCAACAGACTTTTTGAAACTTGTCTCCCGAGACTTTCCAGACTTACCATCAATCATTCTGAACAAGGAATATATACAGCTTTCCGCGGATATTAAAATGAAAAAAATTATTGGATTAAAAACAGTTTTGTTGGACCCGAGGGACCAAAAGCCAAAACTGGTAGGTACCAGATTATTTTTATGTTTTTATTCGTTGAAAATTGTCTGTAATTCAAAGCTATAATAATTTTTTTCAGTAGTGTTAAGCACCAGTTCTGTTATAGCGCGGATATTAATTGGTTTCGAAGCCATCAGATACATGATACAGGAATAATATTTCCATTGTTAGATCCTTAATCCTTTACTAAAGTACAGGATGTTTGTCTGTGTGTCTGTGTGTTTGTACCGAAGGATCTTGCTAACCGCTGAACCGATCGGGTTCTCCTTAACAGGGTAGCTTCTCATAGGTCCCGGGAAGGTTTATAACTATATTCTTGGGGGGTGGGACAACCCCCCCCCCCAAAAAAAAAAAGAAAAATCCCCACCAAAATTTTTTTTTTACTTTTTCTTTTAAAATCTAAAATAAGAAATTGGGTTATTAAATTCGACTCTTTTCTCCTCAAATGCCCCTAGAGGCCTCTAGTGGCGTAGCCGCTAGTCGTTAAATATAATACTTGAAAATATCCTTTTTACCTCACTGTAACTTCGTAGATGTCATCATACTTCTTCATTTTGGAAGCAACCTCCCACCGACTATCGGGTTCCATACCTTTAAATCAGATAATTTCAAGGGATAGGTCAAAGGATAATAAATTGAGGTACAACCCCAATGATGATAGAAAAAATTACCCCCTGTAGATTAGATTATTGATTAAAAAGTTTGGACTCTAATAGTATAAAACCAACCAATCACTATTCAATAAATATACCCAAAGCTTTTGAACAGACGAATAAGAAAATGTAGTTTAAAAACTATGGGCACCAGTGTTTTTAGTTTTACAGTACAATGTAATGGGTTAGGAAAGAAATAAAATACATATTTAACCTGCGGGGTCCTTCTGCATCACCACAACAAAGATTCCTTTCTCCTGCAAATTTATTATTAACTTATTTACCAATTCATTTTTTATTGAGTACCTAGACATTTCATATCTATAATACAAAGTAGCTTGATATCTGTCCTTCTGAAACTTAAGATCTCAGTATTGGTAACCACTGAACCGATCGGATTCTACTCTTCAGGGTTTATTATACCTATTGGTCCTGTGGTGGTCTTAAGCTATTTTCTTGGGGGGTGGGACACCCCCAACCCCCCAAAAATGAAATTTCCCACCCTAAAAAAAAATTGGGGGGGGGGGAAGTATACAAAGTAGAACGATGTCTGTCTGTTTGTAGCAAAGGATCTCCCTAACCTAACTAGAGGCTAGGGGCGAAGCCACTAGTTCTTTTATATTAAGAAGTACCTAAGCTTTTTTGTCTGTAGTGAAGGATCTCAAAAACTGCTGAGCCGATATGGTTCTCCTTTACATTAAAGCATCTTTTAGGTCAAGTAAAGGTTTAAAACTATTTTAGGGGAGTGTATCTCCATCCTACAAATTTTTTTTACTTATCTTTTTTAAAACTTAAATTGAAAATAGTGGAATTCATTTCTCCCAATACAACTTTGTACTAAACAGGGATCTCAAGGGATTAGACAGTGAAAGATAAATTGATGGACATCCACAATGAAAATACACAAAATTAACCTGACTTAGATTAAAGTAAGAAAAGTTTTGACACTTCTAGCTTCAACTAACCTATCAAAATTGATAATAGCACGCAAATATTTTAGGCTTATCATGAGAAACGTCTTTATTAAACTTCAGATACCAAACTAATTTCCAGTCCAATGTCCCCTCTTGCACTGGAACTAAAATACTATAAGTTTATAAATTCCTTAAAAGTAGTGTATAGAGTGAGGACACCCATGAGGAAGAAATATCCGCCCACACATCCGATCAGAACTGGTTTTGACTAAAATATAAAATAAAACATATGCATAGGGTATATGTAATATAAAGTAGAATGATGTCTGCCTGTCCGTCTGAAGCTTAAACTCTCGAAAACCGCTGAACCGACAAGGTTTTAAGGAATATTATTGTATCTTAGGGAACTGTGTTGATTTTAATCTATTCACCCCTCACTAAAAATTTTACGTGAATAATGGACTCTGCATTTTACAAATTTCATAGTCCGTCGGTATGATGAAGAAATAAGTTGAAAATAAGGGGTAGGACACTTTTTTTTACATCATGCCTAACGTCTGTAACAAGCTGACCTCCTTAACTAAAACACAGAAAACTATCCACCTCCATAATTTTCAATTTACTTCAAATTAGGGAGAGATGGGTATGTACATATGTTTAATATATAAATGGCTACAATACCTGTGGGAAGGGAAAGAAGAAGTCCCATACCAGAGCAAATCCTGCAATAAACACCGCCAGACCACAAATGGCCAACCGACCATCCCTGAGGGCGTGATTCTCACTGTATGGCAGTGTTTTGGTCATCACCTGAAACGGTTTTTTTATAACGAAGCTTTCTATAATTTAAGTCGATATGTCTGTCCGAAACTATAATCTTATTTAAGCATGATAGAATTTTCCTTCAAACTTTGCATGATGATTCCTATAAGATTAGTGCAATTTAAACGGTAACAGCAACTTTTAAATTGTTACCAGAAACTACAACATATGTCTTTTTAAAACATACCTACACTTTTTTGACAACAACTTTTTTTTGTAATATAATTATCCTATTCATCTGATTTTTGGAATAATAATTCTTAGGACAACAATGGACCATATTATAAGCAAGGCAAGAGTTATTGTTCGTTTGTCCTTCCTTCTGATTTTAGAACGTCTCTTTCATGGATGTTCTCAATTCTCATCCTTGTTTAAATAAAAAAATTTCATATAAAGGTAATTAAAGGTGTGTCTTTCTATCTGAATACTTACGTCTGAAGATCTTAAAAAACGATTGGCAAATCAAATCAGCTTTATTCTAGTGCGTGACATATTTAAGGTAAAAAATAGAGCTATTCTCTGTGTGTTAAATTATAGTTACATTTACAAGTAGCAAAGTACAAAAATCATGGATGGACAAACGGAAAAGAGACTAGGTATAGAGTAGATGTTCAGTGGCAATAACAAAAGATAAAGGAAAAAACACAAAATCTTTTGCATTAAAATATCTTTTATGCATGGCAGATAGACAAGAGGACAAATTAAGTTGTACTTTTAGAAGATGACTTATGAAGATTTAATTGCAGAATTTATTGTCTTATTTTTATAAAATTTAAATGCATGTAATATACACATATTAACATAAAATCAGGGAGAAAAAATCAAATAAAAAATAATTATGAAGAAAAATATTGTTGATGGTAAATGTAAAAGATTAAGTTAAGATGAAACTTTAGGGCTTCTCTCTCTCTCTCATATAAAACTTTAATTAAGATGAAACATGGACAATTGTGTTCACAAGCGGCGCAGTATTAACAAGGTAGTAAATAAATAGTTGTAGGAATTTTACAGAAAATTGCAATAAAATATCACCCAACTTCCCTTGTTGCCAATACCTAAAAAATTCTGGCAATTACCCCAAAGAAGTTGTGTACTGATCGCGTTCCCCTTATTTTCAAAATAAAAAATTTAATTGAATTGAAAGGGGTGGGTTGATATTTTTAATTTGTTTGTTTTTATCACTTTAGGTCATATTAGGTTAGGATACATTAGTAATGAATAGCCCCGTAGGGTTAGAGTCTCTGCAAGTGTTAAGCCGCCCTGATTTTCAATTTATTTTTAAAATAAGAAAGGCGGAGAGTGTTTGGGAAAGCATCAAAATGTCCATCTCACCTCTGTAATGACGTCATCCAGGGCATTCTTAACGGCAACGCCGTCCCATTTATACACCTTGACCGGCTCAACAGCTGCTGGGGTAGCATTCACCTTGCTCTTAGATGACAACATATTTATTCTGAAAATTTTGGTACATTTTTTTATCAAGAATATAAATAAATACATAAAGATTTACAATTTCAAGGCATAGTTCTTATAAGAGTATTTTGTAAAAAAAAATATAGGTACCTAGGTATATAAAAAAGTATTTCAGGTTGGTATTTTTTAAATGGTAAAATCATAAAAAAAAATATCTAACTTCATTGCTTTCCGATAATACATTTTGTAGTACTAGTACCTTAATCCATTTAAACTACTTCGTTGGATTGTTTATAAACATACAAGCATAAAATAATAATACATTTATCAATAATATTTAAAAATTGAGTATTAGTAAAAAGTAAATTACAATGACTAGTAGGTAGATATTTTAAGTATTAAAACTTTTATAGTTAGGTAGGTAAATATTTACATATCACAAATTAAAGTTAACAATGGCACAGGGTGCCGGAGCCGTATAATTTTGATGCGGCTCCGGCTCCAGCTCCGGCTCCTACCTTAAAATTAATATATATATTTTTTTTCATTATTGAATTTGATAAAATAAAATAAATAATATACAATATTTTGCTTTTATTTGATTAAAGCTATATAAAAGTAGAAGGATGTGTGTCTATTTGTTAAGTAACAATAGTTTTTCAGTTTATTATATGGAAATAGACCGTTGCCCAATTATAATATTACTTTAAAAAATCATTTTTAGCTAGTCCGGAGCCGGAGCCGTTTTTAACGAAAAATACGGCTCCGGATCCGGCTCCGGATCCGGCTCCGGCTCCACCAAAAATGTTGCTGCTCCCGGCTCCCGGCTCCGGCTCCGGAACACTGCAATGGCATTATCCTTCAAAACATTACGGACAAAATGTAAACCCCCTTTGATTCCAGCCATACTGAAAAATCATACATAGTATCTTAATACAGACAATTTTCTACGAATTTCCAATAAAAATCATAAAATCAATAACAGTTTTGTTATTTCGTGCCTTTGGCACCTTGGGTCTAACAAAATAGGTTTTAATCTTAGAATTTCTTATTTTAATATCCACAGAAAGCTGTCGATAATACGATGCAAAAATTAAATGAGGGTGTTTTGTGGTCTACTAAGCGTTTAAAGGGATTTAGACTTTTACTTAAGCTCTTTGTTATTGAACTGTTGTCATTATTTATATTTATCCGATTCCATTGCGTTTCTTGAATCTCGTACTTTGGCCAAGAATTTGGGACCTAAAAAAACATAGGTAAAATATCTTCAAATTTATTGAATTGTCCAAGACGTCCAAGGGTAGGATTAAAGGGGTGTTTACGCCCCATCAAACTTTGAAACCCCTCTTCTTACCCCCCTCAAAAAAAGCTTGGACGTCCCTGAATTGACATATTGGATCAAAGCAATGTTTAACAAAATTTTAAAAACTATATTTTCTATATTAGGAAAGTAGATAATAACCTTTAATTTCAATGAAAAGCCATGAATTTAAAAAAAAGGCAGACAGGTAAAACTATGTTTTTTTAAATTTTCGTATCCGCGGAAAACTGGCAAAAATCACACAAGAAATGCAGTAAATAGTAGATTTTTTACAGACCCAGAAAACGGAAAGCAAATTCTTACCCAAAAATTTCTGGAAGACCCATTTAGATACAGAAGGCATGTACTGACTGGCGTACATTAGTGGCAAAACAGGCTTGAAACAAATCCAAGATTCTGGCAAATTATTGGCAATTGCCACACAGCTTAACTCAGCACATCTGTAAGTTTAACAAGGTTTTCATGAACACTGATGCCTTTTTGAAATTAAAAAAAATTAAAGAAGCAAACGGACAGACACACATTTTAGGGACCATCAATTCGGAGAATGAGATCCCCAAAAGTATATATAAATGACGAGAAAGTATTGAAAAATTAAACACATAACTCGGGATGGTCTTGGGCTATTTTTTCTGCACTTCCCTACCACTTCAATCGTAGACCCCCTAGATTTTAGGGGCGCAGTCGCTAGTTATATATAAGCAGTTGCTTATATAGATAAAAGGGTGGGTTTTAATGCAACCATCTCAAGAATTACTCATGAAAAATTTCAGATCGAAATTCGAATTCTAAGTGCCATTTAATCATTAACCCTTACAGATCGGGCCCCTATTCCCACCTTAATATCTCGGCTTCTGTTAGAGATAAAGACGTAAAATTTTTTTTTTCTGGTGGTTCATTTGTATTTTTAGCGGCCAGCCGCTAAATTTTAAAACAGCTGTAGAGCGGCCAATTTTGCAGCTAGGATGACCAAATTTTAGGACGAACTTTTATTTTTCATAACAAAAAAATTACTTTTTCTGATCATCGCCGAAAAACGGCAAATAACGGAAACCGCCATTTTCGGCGGTTACGGCGGTAAAACGGCGGTTGGCGGCGCCAATTAATATTTTTATCTGTTTATTGTTGCTCAAGAATTTACCAAAAAAATTTATAGGTCTCTAGCTGTAATAGAAGCCACGATATTCATGATATATGTCTGTAGTAAAAGCCGGACAAAAATCGGTCATAAAGTCGGTCAGGGTGCGGTCAAACGGTCATAACAACACTTTTCTCATAAGGTCATTGATATCTCAGTATTCACAAAAAAAATTAGGTTTCTACCTTATACACAAAAGTCATAATATAGAAATTAAGATTTATTTAGATTTTTTTTTAAATTTTGGTGCTACCCAACCGACTTTGACCGGACACCACGACCGACACAGACCAGATATCCTAATAAAATAAACTCTTGCCGACGCATAATTACTAAACTTAAAAAGTCATGAAGTCACAGCTCTCCATCTTACCTACAAAAAAAAATGACATTGAAAAACTAGAGGGGGGGGGGGTCAAGATCTGTAAGGGTTAATTAGGAGATAGTTGCATTACTCCCCCCCCCCCCCTTATTTATTTGTGTTGCGAGTAGAAGCTCTTACGTCAGTCGGATGTTAGCTAAACAAATAGCACTTACCTTTCCGCTGTCATTCTCTTATCCGCAGCTGTCATAGATTCGCCAAAGGATTCATCTGGCTTCTCAGTAGCTGCAACCTGTTTTAATAATGTATTAACAACAACAAGGATAATTTCTCCAGAAAAGGGCAGCAATTAACATTTTATTAAAATATCTTTCAATTCAACAATTTTTGAGTGAGTGTCGGAAGAGTGGTTTATGTTAACAAAAGTTGATTGGGGAAGGGAGGGTGAGAAGAACAATAAGCACTCTTCTTGTACAGTCCACCCTCTCCATCCCGCTATTATTGAGCTATTAAAGAAAGAATTGCAAGAGAAAATTATTTTACACAATGCCCTATCCCTGTATATCTGCATAAAAAAAAAAAACAAGGATGACAACTTGAACATGCATAAATATAGATATCTTAAATGGCAGCCGAAATAATTCAATAACTCTTATAACAAACCGACGGACACAAAAGTGATTATACCTGCAGCAGGTCAGAAAATGTAGGACCTGGGCACAACATGGTGATGTTGATTCCACTCCCAACCTTCTCATTTCTCAAACTCTCAAAATATCCGTGAACAGCATGCTTGGAACCTTAAAATATTTGACGATTGAAGACATTTTATTTTCATGATACCTAATGTATAATTACTTAATAAATTTTAAGGACTTGATTAAAAAGAAGCCTCGCTTAATATATTGCATATAACACTGTACTATATTGTTCTAGGAATAAGCACTCTAAAATGAATTGGATAGTTATATCACATAAAAAAAATTGTTGTGAAAAAAAAAGTAAAAAATCAGCATATTTTAATAGACGTAGTAATGACTTTCTGGTAACGATTATATAGTTGCTATTATTAAAAATCGTACCTAACTGTTAAAGGAATCATCATGCAAAGTTTGAAATAGATAGACCAATTCTAACATGTCTAAATTAAGGAAAAGAGCTAAACGTTACGGATGGACTGACTGGCCCTAATTATACCTAGAAAAGATTCGATTTAAAAAAGCTTACCTGTATAGCTACCAGAGAAGGGGGCACCAGCTTTGCCCGCAGAACTGGACATAACCGCAATATGTCCGCTCTTTTTATCGGTCATGTGTGGTATGACCACCCTGGACAAAGCAACCACAGAGAAAACATTTAACTCAAAGAGATCTCTGTCTACTTGTAGGTCAGTATGCTCCCATCTGGCTCTCTGAGATCTAAAAATAAGTTGATAAGTAATAGGTATTATTTTTATTAGAATCAAATCTTGTCAGCTGTCACAAGACATTGGGGCAGAATGGTTCCATCAGATTTTTTCAATTTTTTTTATGGGATACAGGATTCTTCTATGGAAGTTTATCAACAGTTTGGTATGGTATTAACAATGTGTACTAATCCTTAAATTAAATCATGATTAAAACTGTGCATATTGTTACCTGCCAGCATTTAGAATAAGGATATCCAGTTTACCAAACGTCTGCAGCACCTGATCAAATGCAGGTTTCAAGGCTCCTGTATCACAAACATCGAGTGGCAGAACTATAAAAAGATTCATGTTTTTTTGACAAGAACAATAAACGTTAAGATTTTGAAAAATTTTCTTGGTGATATCCTTTCATGAAAGTAACAGGATGTCCGACTGTCGATGTGTAGCTTAAGATCTCGCTTTCTGCTAAACCGATATGACTCTCATTTTCAGTGAAGCTTCTTATAGGTACGGGAAAATATTTCGAGAAAGTATCTTAATGTTATCCATCCTTATTATAAGTGACAGGATATGATTTCAGACTGTCTGACTGTGTATGTCTGTAGCTCAAGATCTGGCCAACTGCTTAACCGATTTGGCTATCTTCTACAGTGAAATAGGTACGGGAAAGTTTATTAGTGTACCTACACCCTAATATGAGAAATCGCCCATAGAAAAAAATTATAACCCCCAGAAAAAAAAGTTGAAAATGAAAGGAGAACTCAAACAACACGCCCCACCCGCCTTATTTTTATCAAAATAAAAATCAGTGGCCTCTAGCTCAAGGGGCGTTGTCGATGGGTAATTATAAAGAGCTAAGAAACTACTTACCCATAATATTTTCCTTTTGTGCGCCTTGTTTCACACAGAGGTCCCTTAAAATAAAGTTTCCAGTCACTTGTTTATCAAAAATAGAAACCTCTAGGGGCAATTGGGGGGTTGGTAAAAAAAAAATTTCGAGAGGGGGGGGGGGTAATTTTTTTCTAGTGGTGATTTCTCTTGGGAGGTTGGTGGTACCATCCCCCAAAATATTCATAAACCTTCCTAGGACTAATGGGAAGCTACATTCTAAAGGAGAACCATATTGGTTCAGCAGTTAGTGAGATCCTTCCATACAGACACACACATATACAGAGATACAGTTCCTTTATTTTAGGAATAACACATAAATGTATAATTTACAAAGGTACCTATGTATCATTTAGAATGAAAATTGAAATGGTATTAGCTTTACCTTACTATATTTAACATATTTTCTCGTCTTGCGCTTATGATAACTTTCGCTCCATTCTATAAAAAACATTCATAACATTGAAATTAACCTTTGGATTCCTATAATCTAAGTTTGTAATTAATGTTTTTTTTACATAAACCTATGTTGGTTTGATAATTTCAATTACTAAGTTTAAAAACTTGTTCAAACATTAATAAACCCTCAATTATGTATTTGTACAATACATTTCTATCTTATAATATTCAGATACATCAATATAAACTTTGCTTTTAATAGATGTAGACTTGTTAATTCTAAATTTGTATCATAAAATGAAGCTGCTAACCTTAGTGGCTTCTATTGCGACTGCTTTACCAATTCCTGTACTTGCACCTAAAATACAATACCTATATTAGTTATTTACTGCATAGTATTATATACAGCTTTCCAGTAAAATTATAAGATTATTTCCTGTTTTGTTACCGTTACGGACGGACAGATAAAAGGAGCTAAAAGATGCTTCGCTACCTACTATATGAGAATTTCAAACTAAATCATGGGAAACCCACCTGTAACCCAAACAGTTTTTCCTTGGTAAAAATCTTTCAGATTTTGCCCATATTTCTCGGAATAGATGGTCGTCATATCAGCGTCATAATTCAAGACAAAATATATAAACAATGCCAGAAATATGAGAAATATGAATAACATTTTTGTGAATGTATAATATCTGAAAACACAAAATAAAGTTTTAAAAGTAAATAACAGCATTTTTATAGCTTGAAAAAAATGAGAATTAAAGATTTTATTTGATGTAGAAAAAACGAAAGTGGTAACTTTAAATAAATCTTTTTAATAAAGAAACCTTTTATAGGATAAAAAATAGAATTTATTTCAAAATATGAGAAAAACATCTGTAACTTCCTTAGAAAACACCGCAGCTTCGTAAAATGCAGACAGACATCTAGTCCACGTAAGAGGTATAAGGATAAATCATAACAACTGGAACGCGGCAAGTGCGCACAATTTCTAATACAAATGTCGTCTTTCGTAGGATTTTAAATAAGGAAATTAATAATAATCGTTTTATTATTACTTGGATCTTACACCAGATAATCATAAAGTGAAACTTATAGCTTGTTAAAATAGCGATTTTCTTATCAACCCCCTGTACCCCATCCCCCTCCAACGGGATGAATCCGAACTGACCAACAAATTGTGACCATGACAGCAACATAAATTGACGATAACTTTTCCCTTCTCATATTATCCACGTATATCCATTTCAATGATATTTTTTAACAGGGATCTTAGTCGGTTATTATTATAACTTTTGCACCAAAGCTCCCTATAAACTTCTAAATCGTAAGACTGTTTTGTCTTCATTCGAAAGGTTATAGGGCATTGGATATTGCGAAACTACAGGTTTATGGCACCCGCAGAGGTTAAGGCAAAACGAGAAAAAAATCAATTTATTTCAAAATTATAGGGGGCCGTAGAGTGCTCAGTATTCTGGTCAATAGTTAAATAACCATTAATTGAGTAGAAAATAAAAGAATTTGATAAATGCAATAAATCCATATATTTTACAAATTTACTTCAGGGATCATTAAGGATAAGACAAAGGAAGATAAAATGGTATACATCTCCAATGCAATGATGACAAACAAGATGTTTTCTTCAATATATTGAAATTATTGGTTGAATAGGTTGAACCCTACAGGTTTGAAACTAACCTATCAAATATCCATAATAGTTATTTCTCGCATCGTATTATAAACAGCTTACCGCGGATATAGTATGTACAATTATAAGATTAAAACCAGTTTATTTAGCCCCGAGGTGCCGAAGGCACCGCCTAAATTTTTTTAAATCTTATGATTGTACAATTACATTTTTATATTCGTAGAAAGCTGGATATAATACAATGCTACACATAGTTTTTTCGTATGGATGAGAACCGGTTCTTATCCACCGGATCCGAATGAATGCGAGAAAAGTGCCTAAAGTTTTTGATCCAACAAACAAGATAACTTGTTATAAAACTTTGGGTGCCAGTTTAATTTGCAGTCCACTGCCTCCGATCCCTAATTTTACTTGTATTTTTTAAAAGCGAAGTTTTTCTATAATTAGGGTCGGTCCAACCGTCCGTCCGTCCGTCCGAGACAGATAGCTTTTATTCGTTTATTTAGGCATGTTAGAATTGCCCTATCGATTTCAAACTTTGCATGGTGATTCCTGTATACGTTAGGTACGATTTAGAAAGCGTAGCAACTCTATAATCATTACTAGAATGTCCGTACGTCCATTTTAAACATGTTGATTTTTCTACTTTTTGACAACAAATTTTTGTATGTTAAAATTATCCGATTCTCCTGATTTTTTAAAAATTGATTCCTATTACAACAAGATACAATGTTATATCGAAGCATCTCTATATACAAGTCCCAAAAATGTAAGTATGTCCTTAAACAGTATCATCTATTTATGCAGGTTTGCAACAAATTTACTTACAAAATTGTTTGTACTGATGCATTAATATTCTGCTAATTCAGTTCTGACAATCTACAAGTGTCAATGTTCGTTTGTTCTTCCATTTCAGAGCTTCGCTTTTATGGATGTTGTCATCCTTGTTAGGCTAAGAATAAGGTTAAGTTTAAACAAGGGTTAAGCTCGAGCCCCGCATTAAGAAATAATAGGGAAAGGGGGGTCGGTGGTCCAATCGACGGTTCGAGGGATCATACCAAGGTTAATTTATTCTGTCTGTTCGTTACAGAGATCTTACAAACGGACAACAACGATTTATATTTGATATACTCTCCTATACCCCCCCCCCCCCTACCACTTCAAGGGGTCTTTAGATGCCTCTAACGGCGTAGCCGCTAGTATGTAAATAAAATGTTTGCTAACCATAAAATTCATTCTCATAGTTTTTGGCATTTCCAAGCTTTTCTGTGTAGTTTACAAAAAACAGTGAGATAAATAGATGGATAGATAGTTAGATATATGTATATATAGATACAAATACATACATATATATAGATAGATAGCCAAAATTAGGCGGACAGAGATCCTATTATATAAAGTATTATGCTTTTTTTCTTTATCTTTAGCAAAGTATTTATCTAACCGCTGAACCCATTTGGTTCTCGTTTACAGTGAAGCTTCTAATAGGTCCAGGGAAGGTTTATAACTACTTTGAGGGAGGGTATCTTCATCCTACCTAGAGAAATCACCCCTAGAAAAGCATTACCCCCCCCCCCCCAAAAAAAAAAAAATATATTTTTTATCTGTTCGTTTTAAACTTAAATCTAAATTGATGGAGCCACTTCCCCCACCCCCACCTTAAGTGCACTTAGAGGCTTCTAGGGGGCGGAGCCGCTCCTAAATAATGTTTAAATACAAATAAATAATAGGAAGATATTGATATATAGCTAAAATTAGTTACTTTGTCCGAACACTTGCTTTATGTAATTTCTCTAAATATATTTAGCTGTGTGAGTAATGAAATGATTAGTACAAAATTGACCACGGTAGAGTTAACACATTCTAATTCAAGTTATTTTTGTTAATTTTCTTATTGTTAATTTTAACATAATGTAATCGTCCTATTTGTATTAAACCATGTCTGCAGGATATATTTCTAATATGAAAGTAAAAGGATCTGTGTCTGCCTGCCTGTCCTGAACCGTCTCTGCTACCGCTGAACCGATATGGTTCTCCTTTTCAGTTTAGCTTCTTTGGGTCCTGGAAAGGTTTATAACTATTTTTGGGGAGGGTAACACCCAACATTCTCCCAAGAAAAATCGCCCCTAGAAAAACAATTTAACTCCCTAAGAAAAGGAATATTTTTTTTGTATTTTATTTTATAAGTGAGAAATAGAATTAGGTTGGTACAATTTATGATAGGCTTTTGAAATTAGACGTGGAGAACCCTATGGCATATGTGCACCTTTTCTAATGTTTTCCAAACGTTTTTCGTTTTATGACGTTAACCAAAATTTTTATTAAGATACGAGATACACTTTGGTGCTATATGAAATAGACCATCTGAATTTTTTTTATAATATTACATGAACTCAATAATCACTCTGCCTCTTCGTCTGTTTAGATGTTCTTGCAGCTCGGTAATTTATCAATTAGTCTATGTATGCTTTGGATGATGTTATCCTTGTTTTCTTTTTTAAAAAGATTTTACAATGACAATTAGCCAAGATGATGATGCTCTCTCCATGACTTCTGATGTCCATAGGTAAGTTTGTCATCATCTTATCGGTGTAGCTACTCTTTAACTAATAGTTGCTACGTCCCTACCCTCTAGGAGAGGGCGGGGCGGTGAGAAAAAAGCCTAAAACCACCTGGAACCAAGTAAATTATGAAGTTTATCTGAAAAATATAAATTAATTCGACCCGAAATTTCTGAGATCATTAACTTTCAGACAAAAAAAACCTTACTACTATACATTAAAGAATGTGTCTAGTCTGTTCATTCCTCCATTTTGAAAATACCTTATCGTCCTGAATCCCGTCATAGCGGAAGATATACGAAAAAGTCTGTTGATTATTTTTTAAAAACAAATGTTAGCTTGTTATAGCTAATAGGGATCTAAAGGAATAAGACAATGGCCGATAAATTGATTTACGTCCTCAATAATGATACAAAAAATTACCCCTTCTTTAGATTACAATTATTGGTTAAAAAGTTTGAACACTAAACTTAATAACAAACCTATCAAATTTTTAAAAAAGTTGTTAATCCAACGAATAACAAAGTTTTATTATAACATTTTGTATGATAATTATTGTCCTTGTAAAAAATCCCCTAACTTTCCCTTTTTAAACCGACCTTCAAAAACTTCTTGGACTATAAAATTACGTACGTCCGTTTTCCTAAACGGAAATAAGAATATGTAATTATTAACTGTTTGATTAATTGTTTGTAGCCACGCTATTCTATGAATAGGGTATATCACTCTGAAGACGGATATGAGAATTTGTAATTGTCTGTTTGAGTAATTGTTTAAAAGCTTTATCTGAACAATAATTACTGAATTTATTAATTGTAGAAGGGGTAATATTGTGTGTTATCATTTGGGGACGTACATCAATTTTTTGGCCATTAGATTCCTTGGAAGGTGTGAATATTGTTTTGGTGGGAATGATGACACACCGCCGTAAGGAATACATCAAGACACTTGTGTAAAAATCTTATTTTGCATCATCTACTTATTTAGTATTGATTTGTTATTTAAGATAATGATATTTTGAGAAGCAGTGTTACTCTATAATTAGAATTGTCGTTACGTTTTCCGATGACTAGTTCATTAGTTAAGGATCTTGGTTAATATAGTTATATTGCTTTCGATATTAAGGATAAATATAATGCAACTTAAAATGCAAATTGCTTAAAATTAAGTCAGTTATGAATATCTTTTTTTAAAAATCAAATTTAGTTTTTTAGGATCAGGGACGTCCAAGCTTTTTATTTTGAGGGGGATAAAATAAGAGGTTTCAAAGTTTTTTTTAAGGGGGTGGTTGTGTATAAAATAATGTTTGATTTAGATTTTGAGTAAGGTAAAATGATGGAGGGTTTCAAACCTAAGATAGATAGATAATTTTTTACAAAGATTTGTTTGTCTTTTCATCAAAGTGAAAAATTTCAAATAGTCTTATGTGAATTTTTTGCAAGTTTTGAAAAAAGAAAACTTAAGGAGTTTTGCAAAAACCAATCATTAAATTTCTTGTGGTTACTAATCAGTAAACAGGGATGAATAATATAAAAATTATATAATATTTGATTCTTTTCAAGTTAATTGCTATCTCTACTCTTGTCCAAGCAGCCAGCTGCCTTTAAACATTTGTTTATCCGAATCCACTATTTTTAAAACTATTAGCCGCCAGTAAGTCAAGTAAACAATCCGCAGCCAAGCTGTCCACTTTTATGTCAATAGCAGATTTGCTTAAAATAAGAAGCTGCTGAAACTCAATCCTTATAATAAAGTAACAGGATGTTTGTGTGTTTGCGTGTTTGTGTGTTTGTCTGTACCGAAGGATCTCGCTAACCGCTTAACAGGGTAGATTTTCATGGATCCCGGGAAGGTTTATAACTATTTTGGGGGAGGGTACCACCACCCTTCCAAGAGATATGACCAAAAAAACTTTTAAAAAGCAACATAAAGAGATATCGTAATATAGAGAATTATCGTAGAGACTTTAACAAACAAAAACATTTAAAGTGCCACTAGAGACCAATAAGCTGCAATGGCAATAGGACAACCTTCAGTTGACAAAACTCAACTTATTTGGCATTTTCCAACCATGTATCTGTTTAAATTTTTAAAAAGTTTTTTTTCTAGCATAAAGAAACACCTACTTAAACATTTGATATATACGCATCATTGGTTAGAGTTAGGTGCAGGAATCTAAAAGGATAAGACAATGGCCTATAAATTGATGTATATCTCCAACGGTGATACACAAAATTAACCATTGTGTAGTTTTAATTATTGGTAGAAACGTCTGGACACTCAAGTTAATAAACCAACCAATAAAAGTCCCCAAAGTTGTCAAGCCAACGAATAAGAAAACGTTATTACAAACTTTGGGGACTGGTGCAACAAACATCTCAATGTCCCCTTCCTTCCTGGTTAGATGCCTTTTTTTAACAAGCATTGCAATTTCTATGGGAAACTTGTAATTTCTACACTATAAAAATTACATTCCATATATGAAAATTTTATTATAACTTTATATTTTAAAATTTATATGGACACTCAAGTTAATAAACCAACCAATAGAAGTCCCCAAAGTTATTATTATTATTATTAAGTTATTATTATTATAAACTTTGGGGACTAGTACAACAAACATTTCAATGTCCCCTTCCTTCCTGGTTAGATGCCTTTTTTTACAAGCATTGCAATTTCTATGGGAAACTTGTAATTTCTACACTATAAAAATTACATTCCATATATGAAAATTTTATTACAACTTTATATTTTAAAATTTATAAGAAACATTAAGGAAAAACTCATTACTTTAGGAATACACAATCTAATACTTTGAATTGTAAATAAGATTTAATAAAAATAAATATCTTTTTTAAAGTTCAAACGTTTATTTTATTAAAATAAATATTGTAATTACTTTTTCTACCATTTTTTGAGAATAGATGCTTTCTCATAATTTGTAGGATCTCAAATATCGTTTAAATTAAAGTCTCCAAAATGTTTGAATTTTTATTAATTTTTCATATACATCAGATCTTTAATTTTTTTATTGGCTAGAATTTCCAGTCCAGTTATTGGATGTCTAGTTAGATTTTGTAAGTTTGTCTTAATACATTTTGCGTATCTTGGCTATTTCAAATAATCTTTTTAAATTCATTTTGCTTAAAGTATCCAGAAAAAATATTTCTAGACGTTCAAATTGGGATCAAATAAAAGTCGAAAGGACAATAATTTTTCATTAATTTTTAAAAGGCATAAGTTTTTATGAAAACAAATCTTGTATTATTTGGCAATTTTACACGTATTGGCAGTTTATTTAATGTATAAATGTCAAAACCCCCTAATAGTTATTTATCGCATCGTATTACAGAAAGTTTTCCGCGGATATTAAAATAGAAAAATTATAAGATTTATACCTGTTTTGTTAGACCCGAGGGGTCGAAGGGCTGGGTCAATAAAACTGGTATTATTTTTCTGATTTTTATCTTAACATTCGTGGAAAATTGTTTGTTATACGATGCTATACATTATTTTTCAGTATGCCTAAAAACCGGTTCCAATCCAGGGGATATTAATCAGATTGTAGCCATACTTAATTCAATTGTAAACATTTATTTATTGCTTTATTTATTAAACTTTCTCTCAGCAACATTTGTCAAAAAAATGACAGATAATGACTTCCTACTAAATATGTAATTATACAACTTTTAATTCGGACAATAGATATGATATACGTGGATATTATAACATGGGGAAAATTGTTGTCAATTTTGGTTGCTAACATTGGTATCATTTATTGGTAAGTTTGTTAATTCAGTAGGAGGGTAGAGGATGGGGAAAAATTGGTTGAAGTATGAAATAGTTGTTTTAAACAGATACAAGTTTCACTTTATTAGAGTAAATGATAATCTGGTGTAAGATCCAAGTAATAATAAATCCATTATTCTCTGTCCGACCGTAAATTTAGGGTCAGTAAAGTAAAAACAAGGACATTTCTGTCCAGAAGAAGTGCAGTAAATAACCACAGTTATATAGTATCTTCGCCATAAAATAGAATATTTAGCGTAAGTGAGAAATCTAAGAAAACAGTAAAAGTGTCTGACTATGACGTCAGAAAAAATTAACAATTAACCAATGAGAAGCCAGTATTCACAACGGTAAAATATATAGCGGCCTCTCATTGGTTAATTGTTAATTTTTTCTGACGTCATAGTCAGACACTTTTACTGTTTTCGAAATCTAATAATCATTCAAATCAGATAATCATTTACCTAAAAACCTGCACCTATTTTTTTTGTTGTAAATTTTTGATAATTTCACGTAAACTAATTTTTAAACCATTGTTACCGTTTTTCTAGTCTATCCAGGGGCTCTAATCATTAGAGCCCCTGGACTAATCCTAAGGTTTTTTTGCCCACTACACAGTGAGCCCAGGAATCCAACTTTGTGGAAAAAATTATTTTGCCCAAAAATCGAACTGTAGAAAATCAATTATTTTAAAAGTCCATGTTAATATTCATCATATTAGAGGAGGTTTGCCATTTTAAATTAATGAAAAATATAAAAAATTTAAGTTTTTATGGCCTTCTGAAGTTGTTACCCTGGAATTCACGAAATTTAGATACAAAAATCTCCCAAAAAAATGATTTTTAATTTTTTTTTATTTTACTTGCCATTTAATCAAATATTAACTTAGGACGTAATGTAATACCATTTCAGAAACGTCGTGCAATTTTCTAACGCTGGATAACAAGAAACTAAATAGCTTTGTATAAAAAAAACCTCTTAAATCCATATTAAAGAAAGTTGGTGAAAATGCAAAAAAGAGCACGTTGAATATTTTTTAAAGCTCTGATTCAAATACCTTGATCTTTTTAGCAACGAGGTGAAAACTTTTAGGATTGATTTCTAGCATTATTTAGGCAATATATAAGAGGATCCCGTTGGTCTTATTAACTTTCACTTAGTTGCTTAACCTCTATAGATATTGTTGTAAAGGTCATACGCAACCTTATTGAGCTAAATTTAGTGTAGGTATAATCTTTGTATAACAGAAACCGAATATGTGTGTGTGCTAAAGGATCTTGCTAATCACTGAACCGATATGGTTCTCCTTTAAATAGGTTCACCAAAGTCCTGGAAAGGTTAATAACTATTTTATAGGAGGGTACTACCACCCTCTAGAGAGAAATCGCCCCCCCCCCCCAAAAAAAAAAATATTTTCTTAAATTTTTCTTTTTATAACTAAAATTAAGACTGGATGTTTGTTGACTCAACCCCCCCCCCCCCCAAAAAAAAAAAAAATATAGGATATGTAAATATTCCCCCCTCCCAACAAAAAAAAATAAGTTTTTTTTTCTTTTTAAAAATAATTCTGCCAGCAGTTATACTCTATAGGCAAGATTCAGCTCTTGTCATCCTATTGGTCAATTTTAAACAAAATCCGCCAGCAATCAAATTGATTAACTTTAAATTTAGTAGAAAGATCTTAACTTTTTTGTGGAAAATGAGACAGCCAGCCGGGCCGGAGACAAAGAATTATGGGGGGGGGGGCGGATAATTTGTGGGGGAGGGAGGGCAGCCCAGACCAGCCTAAATTTTTACAAAAAAATAAATAAAGTAGTTCATCTATTTTAAGCTAGTTAAATCATTTAATTCTAATTTAGGGAAAAATTTGTCAAAGTATCAAAATTTAACATTTTTTTGAGGGGGGGGGGGATGTTTTGCCCCCCTCATCGCCCCTTGGGATGAGGGGGGGGAGACTTTTAGGTTATAGGAATTTTTCTTATATATATATCAAAATACATTTTGTAGAAATAATTTTTAAAATAAGCGAATTAGAAGAAAAATATCTTATTTTTTCACTTTTGGGGGGTGAGTTTTAACCCTTTTCCAGTAGCCCCAGTGGGGGTTTAGGGTAAATTTTGTATTTTTAATACAGAGTACTCTAAATTCCTTTCAATTAAAAAAAATAATTGAATTTGATGGAAAAATGAGAAAGTTAGGATAAGAATTATAAATATTATACAAATTGGGGGGGGATATCTTGGCCCCCCAATCATCTTGGGAGGGGGGAAGGGGGAAATTTTGTTTATTCTGTAAAAGATACTATAAAAACCTTCCAATCAAAAAAAAATTGTTCGATTTGGTTAAAAAATAAGGAAGTTATTAATTTTTTCCACAAAATTGGATTCCTGGGCTCACCGTGCACTATCCTTACGGAACTCTTAGTAACTTTACTTAACCTAATCCGTCTAAGAATATATATAAAAAAAAATTTTCTCTTAAATGTACTTTTTGCCTATACAATTACTATATAACAATTTACTGTTTTTATTATATATAAATTTTGTTAGCTTTTTTGCCAAGCTTTAAATTTGATTTAAATTTTTTATATTGGTTGGAAGATTTTCTTAATTGTTCATAAATCTAAAAAATATAATTCCTCTTTCTGACTAGTGGACCATATAACACCCTTCCATGGGATCTAAAGGGATAAGACAATGGCCGATAATTGATTTACATCCCCAATTATGATACACAAAATTTTCTAGATGATCTAGATTACAATTAGTGGTTGAAAAATTTGAATACTCAACTTAATGAACCAACCAATCAAAATGCATTTTAAGTCCCCAGATCTTATTTCAAAACTCTGGGGAGTGTAACAAACAGTTCAATGTCCCCTTCCTCCCTGCATATTTTTAACTTTTTAAATACACAAGTTTCCAGCCAATGCGGGAAGATTCATCTATGTAGGGTTGCTCCAGTTTGTACAGGTTTTTCCTAAAGTTTGTATTGGTTTTGATCCACTTTCAGTTTGTGGGGAAATGACAAATCAAATTTTCCGGTATAATTCAATGATTTACTGCTTTTTAGAAAGTATCATAATAGAATTATAAATTATTTAAGGTTTCAAAATTTTAGCAGCGCAGCTACTGTATGATTAGGGTATGTCTGATCGTCCTTTTATCGAAAAGTGTTTATTTAGTAATTTAATCGTATTGGCACTATCACACAAAGCCCCCTCTTGATCACTGGTACACCCCACCCCATCCATTTTTTTAAATAGGAAGGGTTAGTTTTTCTTTTGTTTGTTTATTACTTATGTACTTTTGTTTGTTTATTGTCGAGTTAGGTTAGGTTATATTGGGTAAAGGGACGACACGCAGGGTAAGGTCACCCTAAGTATATGCCTTACATGGTTATGTTTCCCGCATTGACTATTATCTAAAGGTGAAAAAACTACCCCCTCCTTATTTTCAATTTTTTTTCAAAAATAAGGGGGGAAGGGGGGCTATCTCTCTTTAACTTATCGTTTCAAACAAAGGAAGTTGGGTTCAAGTTCTAACACTAGAAAAATCCAATAAAAAAGCTCCAAAGAAAGAGGAAGAATAAAGATAGAAATTAAAAATAGAAATAAGAAATGTATTGTTATAATCTCAGAGAAAAATTGATAACTAATTTAGTCACAAAATGTTTTAAAAAAAATTATTTACAGAATAATAGTTATCTAACGCCTTAATGTTTTAAGTGACTGACTTACTCCATCCAAAAAAAAACTCACAAATTAAGGTACATTAGAAAGCTTTCTTGACAGAAATAAACCAATAGCTTTAGCAGTTGTCGAGATTTAAAGAACATCGAAGTTTATTATCCTACAATTTTAAGCAACTTTCTTAGAAATGACAGATTTGATTTTTTTGTGCTTTAATTATATATGTCTTGTGGAGGTTTTAGGCTATTTCCTTACATTTTCCCTACCAACCCTTGCCAATGACAAAGGAATTATAGTTAGTAAGGGTTTAAATAACTGTATGTCCCCACCCCGTGGACCAAGTGCCGACTTTCAATTGGATCTTTGAATATCTAGCAATAGCATCTTTAAACTTAACACAGCCAAGAACAGAAAGTAGTTTGTTAGTAGACGAAAAAGGTTCCCAAGACAGGGACTGGTTACATATCTATCCGTATACTAAAGTAACAGGATGTCTGTTTGTCTGTGTGTTTGTACCGCAGGATCTCGCTAACAGCTGAACCGATCGGGTTCTCCTTAACAGGGTAGATTCTCATGGGTCCCAGGAAGATTTATAACTATTTTGGGGAAGGGTACCACCACCCTCCCAAGAGAAATCACAAAAATTTAAATTTTTTTTACGTTTCTCGATTTAACAAAGAGAGTTCAACAAAACATAAACGTCAAACAAAACAAAAAAATATTTAAATATAAAAAAAACATTTAAAGTGCCACTAGAGGCCTCTAGGGGCGTAGCCGCTAGTACTTATTAAATCTATTATAATTCGAAAAAAAACAATATTTTTATTCAATTTACTTTTTCTTACATTTTTAGCTTTTTAAAGATTGTTTTGTAATTGTGTGTAATGATCATCTTAATGATGAAAATTCTGCTCACTAGACCGAATTAGACACCTGTACATCAGGCCAGAAATCTAAAGGGATAAGGCAATGGCCGATAAATTCAAGTATATCCCCAATGATGATACACAAAATTACCCCTTCTGTGGGTTAAAAATAGTGATTGGCACATTTTGACACTCCAATAAATGAACCAACCAATCAAATTCAATAAAAGTCCCCAAAGTTGAAAAGCCAACCAATAACAAAATGTTATTATAAGACTCTGGGGATATAGTGTAATAACCAGTCCAATGTCCACTCCCCGCCCTCTGACATCAAGCAGAGGACAATGGAGTTTGAATAAATCTACAACTCTGTTTTCCTCTGATATTTTTCTGAAGATTATAGATTTGAATAAATAGAAGGTTAAAAGATATTTTACCTGTTCAGAAACAAATATTTTAGAGATTTAAAAGGAAAGACAAAGACTTAATTAGTTTATAGTTTTTATCCTTAATAGAAATATAATTACTTGGATGTTGCACCAGATTTCCATGTGCTCTAATAAAGGGATGCTCACAGCTGGCTTTAATAACAATACCCCTTATCTACCCCATTTATACCATTCTCTACCCTCCTACTGGATGAACGAAACGACAAATTATTAATGTTTATATTACCAACCTAAATTGACGACAAATTATCCCCTGTCAATTTATCCACGTATACTAGACTATATCCATTTAAACATAAATATACCATTTATTGGTATATTAGTGCATATTCGTCCAAGGGTATTGGTAAAATGGCGTTTATCCTCTTCAAACTTTGAAACCTCTTTTTCATTTTACCCCCCTAAAAATAAAAATCTTGGAGGTTCATGTATTGATGTTTGCCCTAAATCCTTATACTAAAGTAACAGGATGTTTGTGTATCTGTGTGTCTGTGTGTTTGTTTGTACCGAAGGATCTCGCTAACCGCTGAACCGATCGGGTTCTCCTTAACAGGGTAGCTTCACATAGGTCCCGGGAAGGTTTATAACTATTTTCTTGGGGGTGGGACACCCCACCCCCCCCCCCAAAAAAAAAAATGAAAAATACCCCCTCCCCCCCAAAAAAATTTTTTTTATACTTTTTCAAAAAAATCTAATATAAGAAATTGGGTTATTAAATTCGACTCCCCCCCCTCCTCAAGTGCCCCTAGAGGCCTCTAGGGGCGTAGCCGCTAGTATGATAAATAGAAACATCCCTTTTCTAGATTCAAACTATGTGTTGCAAATAAATGGCCGACCCCCTGACTCCAACCAATTGAACAGGATATATACAAACATTACTTGTTGAGTAGGTTTGCTATACATGCATAAATAACTATAAACTTAAAATACAAGTAGTTTGGTATGCGAAATTATTGATTAAATAATAAACAAAAATTTTATCTAGGAAAGGAATAGTTATTCATCGCATCGTATTATAGACAGCTTTTCGCGGATATTAAAATGAAATTTTTAAGGGTATAAACAGTTTTTTTTATTTATTTATATTCGTGGAAAATTGTCTGTAATACGATGCTATACATGCCTTTTCATTATGGCTGAGAACCAGTTGTAATCAAACGATAATTAATCGTTTCCAAGCCATACTGAAAAATAAATTCAGTGGTTTTAATGCTTTTTATCTTTCTTCCAAAATTCTGTGTGTGAAATTCTGTCTTTTGTAGCTTTTAATCATAGGTAGAGACGTCCAAGCTTTTTATTTTGATAGGGATAAATTAAGGGGTAAAAATGAGGGGTTTCAAAGTCTGAGGTGGGTAAACACGTCTTTACCCTCATCCTTGGATGTCTATGATAGGAATGAGGGTTGTAGAATATTTGTCAAAGACATTATTTCACTCAAAGTTTAAGAAGATTTATACTTATATCAATAAATCTTGATTTTAATTTTTAAAGAATTAGTTTTCCTTTTGAAGCATTATTCTTGTAGAAGTCCCTGGTCATTGAAAAAAACAAAATAAACCAGACGTCAATAGGATAAAATCGCGCAATTTGTTTCTCTGTCTTTGAGAATGAGTCAGATATAGGAAAAGGCAAATTGAAAAAATCGATATAATATTACTTGGATGTTGCACCATATTTACATGTACTATTTATAAAGTAATACTAGCAGCTGGCGAAAATATCGATACCTCATCATTCCTTCCCCTCCTAGATAGACGAACTGACCAATAAATTAGGCAAATTTTCCCCTGTCAATATATCCATTTGTTCTATATCCATTATTAAAAGGCAAATAGGGAATAGGAAAGTTAAATCATTTTTAGTAGCGCAGCTACTCTCTAACAAGCATCTAGTTTCATAGCATATTTCAAAAATGTCAACTTAAATTGTAGAAGTCTACATGTATGTACGTATGTATGTATGTAGCCTTGATTCAGCTCTGAAGTTAGGATTCAGATGCACGAGGAGTTCGTTGAAGTCTATACATCATCGTGGAGTTCATAAAATGGTTTTTTTTCTTGCTTAGACATAATTATAAAAAAAAATTAAATTTAAAATCGTATATTCTTTCAAATGTAATTATTTTTTATAACTTTCGTTGGGAGAATATGTTAAGTTTTGAAAAGCAACTTCCCTTTTAAACCAAAACTCAAGGATTTCAAGCATATTGTTTGTATTCTTATGGAGTACGGTACCCGTCATATTAAATTGATTTATTATTACTTGGATCTGACACCAATTTATCAACTCTTAAACTTGTAGCTGGCTAAAATAACGATCTTCCTTCACCCCCCCCCCTCCTCCCACTGGATGATTCGATGACCAATAAATGATGTTTATGTTAGCAACCTAAATTGACGACAATTTTCAATTCCCCTGTCATAATATCCACGTACAATATTCTATATTCATTTCTGTTTTAAAATCTTCTGACGGCAGAAGTATAGATTAAAAAATGTCGATTGTTATAAAAAGATGTAACGACTGCAGCTTTCTGTAGATTGTTTGTTATTTTGTCCAAAATGGCAGCTGCGATTTAACCTTCAGAATCTAGCTGCCATTTGGATTCTGGTAAAAAAAGCCTGGTAAAAGGGAGGACAAATTTTGAAAACCTTTCTTCAGCCGAAGTATCCCGATTAACGTTAAATTCCCTTCGAATATTACGTCATTTTGAATATTTCGGCCAAACGTTGTAACATTTGTACACTTTTATGAGGTACTTTTGCCAGCGTTAAACAAACGTAGAATAATTTAACTTTTGTTAATAAAAGATTTCAGAAAAAAATCTGCCAAATCATTTCTGAAAAACCTATCAAATTTTTGCAAATATATCCCCCAAATGACGAAAAGGGAATAAAAATACAATTATTAGTTTTCATCGATTAGATTAGTTTAGTTTATATGGAGCTTTCATTCAACAACATGTTCGATAGTAATAATAAGTATAAATTTATATTATAGATTATAATAATAAAAATGAAAGCTTTTAAAACATAATTTTCTGACTTTTAATGGTTTTTATTGAACCGTTTTCTGTGAACAATCGAGGCAAGTTTATAGTGAGTAATGACTATAGACATTTGATAAGCAGTAGGTGCTGATATTTTTTTTAAAAATAGCGTAGCTACTCTATATTTAGTGAATGTCTCTAAATTCGGTTATTATGAATAAAATAAGTATGTCATATCAAGTGATTTATTGACAAAACATGCCACAAATTGAATTAACTCATTTTCGTAAACTCCACTTATGATATCAACTTCACTTATGATATCAACTTTTGCTAATATTTCTTTCGTACCTAACTGTTATAGGAATCATCATGCAAGTATGATAATTTTAACATGTCTAGATTATTTTTAAAAAAGCTACCGACCCTAATTATAGAAAAGCCTTAAGTAAAATGAATAAGAAAATTAAATATCCTTTAATGGGAAACTTTTTCTTTAAATTGAATTTTGTTGTCTTTACGAATTTCTAATTTTCAAGTGTTTAAAATTTTAAGTAGCGCAGCTACTCTGTAATTAATGTGTTTTCTTTTGTGTTATTCATTTGTCAATTTAATACATCATTAACAAGATTATCTAACTAACAATTCGCTGCTATTTTTTAATTTAAATCAAATTATTACAGTAATCTTTACTAGCGTCTACTCTCCTAAAGGCCTTTAGGGGCACTTCAAAAATATTGGGTTGAATTTGACCCGTTTATTATTTTCAAAAAGAAAAAGTTTCCGAGGTGGGGGATTTTTAAACCTTCCCAGGACCTATGAGAAGCCACATTGAAAATTAAAACCAAATTGGTTCAGCCAAAGTTTAGAAAGAACAATCATTACAGACACACACACACACAAAGACATTCTGTTACTTACATAGATTGTAAGCCTATTGTCAGTGCGGCTTTTATGGAAATTTTTTTTCTTGTTTTCTTGGTACTTTAACACCCACATTAGCTTACCAATGACAAATGTAATAAGCAAATAACTTTTTTTTTATCAAAAGTAGAGAAAGTAGTTTGTTGCAGGGATCTAAAGGGATAAGACAAAGGCCAATGATGATACACAAAATTTCCCCTTCTATGGATTAGAATTAGTGGTTGAAACGTTTGAATACTCAACTTAATTAACCAACCAATCAAAATTCACCAAAGTCTCCCAAGTTGTTAATCCAACCAATTAGTAAACGTTATTATAAAACTTTGGGGACTAGTGTAATAAACAGCTTATTGTACCCCCTTTCTCTAATGTTTTCGTCTGTATGTAACTTAAAATCTCTTACTCCGCTAAGGGCCTATTCATTCATTCACTGAAAACTATTATTACTGCGCTTCTTATGGACAGTTTAGATTTGAAACCTATTTATATCTGGAGAATTAGAATTGGTTCTCTGCTATACTGAGTAATCATATACATAAAGCATCGTATTACAGACAATCAATTTTACACAAAATTTAAATATCTTATAAATTTTCATTTTAAAATTCGCGGAAATCTGTCTATTTAACGATGAGATAAATAACTATTAGAATAATATTTTTTCTGTTTAGATATTGGAACGATGAAATGACAAGCGGACGAACAAGCCCAGCTTTAAGTAACAGGTAAGTTTTTTATATGTGTGTGTGAGGGGGGGGGGGATTATTAACACCCCCGTTAAAATTAAATTGTGATGTCCTACCTTCCCCTTTAAAACCCTTTAAGAAATACACCCCCTGGTAAAACCCTGTGCATATAGATTTATAATTTATAAAATAGAAATCAATTATTTTAAAAAAGATCATTAAACCTTTCAAGCTAAAGTGCATTTGCGATGTGACGAAACAGCACTTACTTGTTTGACAGACATACAAAGTTAGCTATAGAAGAGCTTCTCTGCTAATAAAGATATGAAATACTTTCTGAATGCTAAAAGCCTAGACACTATAATAATTATATTTTAATTCTAATTAATTCTTATATTACAACCATTAGTGTCATCATATATAACAAGTATTTTACCATTACAAGTATAATTATGATGCTTTATAAGTAACTAGTGCTACGCCCCCCCTGGAGGCCTCTAGGGGCACTTAAGGAGGTGGAGAGGGGAGTTGAATCCCAAAATCCTTTTTTTTTTTTTTGGGGGGGGGGGGTTATAGGGGTGATTTATCTTGGTAGGGTGGTGGTACTCTCCCCTTAAATAGTTATAAACCTTCCCGGGACCTATGAGAAGCTACTCTGTTAAGGAGAACCCGATCGGTTCAGCGGTTAGCGAGATCCTTCGGTACAAACAGACAAACATACCTGAATAAATCATCTATTTTTCAGCTACTGATCGTACTTGTTCGTACTTTTTATACTAAAAATCAAACCTTTTTATGTCTTCCTTCAATGCTTAGTTGAGGTAATATCCCCTTAGAAATATTTTTTTCAATTTTGAAAAATTTTACTCCCCCCCGACAGAACTATGAACTCTGGCCGCGGCGCTCTGCAACCTTGCCTGCCCAGCCGCAGCACTCGGCAACCTTACCTGCCTAGCCGCAGCGCTCGGCTCATTAGCCTAAAACCTAACCTAACCTAAAATAGTTGTTCTGTGGGGGGGGGGGGGGGGGATAAAAAGAGGAGAACGCCGAAAGTATAGACCCCCCCCCCCCTAAGGATTACTCTGTAACCAACATAACCTAACCTAATCTGACCCTAAAGTATAAAACAAACATACGAATAAATACCCCCTCCCCGCTCATTTTAGATTTATATAGAATATAAGGAGGAGGGGTTCTGTGCTCATATAGGCACTTAGAGGGAAACCGCTTCTTTATCTTTCTTATTTCCAAATATGATTAGGTGTATAAATTTCCCTAAGGCCAAGTCTTTTTATAAGTTTGTACAATGTAAAACTAATTGACAAAATAAGTTATTATAAAAGGATTTATAAATGTGATTTTTTTCTTTTTTTATATCTAGAAATGAATCTAGAAAATATCTATTTTATATTTTTTTTTATCTAAAAGTCTATGAATACATTTTACTACACAACATTCTATCTATCTATCTACCTATATAACAATCTATCTATCTATCTAACTATATAACAATCTATCTATCTATCTAACTATATAACAATCTATCTATCTATCTAACTATATAACAATCTATCTATCTAACTAACTATATAACAATCTATCTATCTAACTATATAACAATCTATCTATCTATCTAACTATATAACAATCTATCTATCTATCTAACTATATAACAATCTATCTAACTATATAACAATCTATCTATCTATCTAACTATATAACAATCTATCTATCTAACTAACTATGTAACAATCTATCTATCTAACTATATAACAATCTATCTATCTATCTAACTATATAACAATCTATCTATCTATCTAACTATATAGCAATCTACCTTTATATCCAACTCTATAACAATCTATCTATCTATCTAACTATATAACAATCTATCTATCTAACTAACTATATAACAATCTATCTATCTAACTATATAACAATCTATCTATCCAACAACATAACAATCTATCTATCCAACTATATAACAATCTATCTATGTAACTATATAACAATCTATCTATCCAACAACATAACAATCTATCTATGTAACTATATAACAATCTATCTATCCAACTATATAACAATCTATCTATGTAACTATATAACAATCTATCTATCCAACAACATAACAATCTATCTATGTAACTATATAACAATCTATCTATCCAACAACATAACAATCTATCTATGTAACTATATAACAATCTATGAAACAAAATATGAATTTTACATATTTAATCAGACTTTACAAATTGTTTCGTGCATGTTTGCACTTTTCAGATGTCAATGTAACAACTATACAATCTATCTATCTAGTTCCCAGACAATGTCCGGCTCGACCCACAGTCCCCCACCACCACAATCTCCCAGCTCCGAGAGTTCTGAAGATCAAGGTCATGCTATTGGTGCGTCGCTGATGACCTCACCTGAAAAATCTATGGGCAGGGGCCGTAAACCCCACAGGTAACAAATGGTAGCAAGGACGTCCAAGCTTTTTTCAAAATTTTGAGAGGGATAAAATGAGAGGTTCTAAGGGTTTGAGAGGTAATTTTATTATTTTTTTCAAAAAATTGAATGGTTTCAAAGGTTTCAGGGGGTAATCTAATGTATTTATTTTATATAGAGTCTCAAAAATCAGCCATGTGACGTCATAAAAATGAGGAATTATATATCTCTTATTTAGGGGTTTTTCTTTCCCACTTCTGCTCTCATCTCCCTCATTTTCATGACGTCACATGGCTGATTTTTTAGACACTTTGTCCCTCTACTTCAAAGTGTTATTTAACTTATTTTTGATAGAGATTGTTTTCTAATAAAAAATCTGCTTTTATACACCTAGTGGCGTAAATTTAAACTAATTTATTAAATAGGATGGCCTCCAGTTTTGAGTTGAGTGATGAACAGCCTATGCATGTCCCTTCCAGAAGATCTAGAGATACAGGTAGATGAAAGTACCAGGATGTCTCTGTGTCTGTATGTAGCTTAAGATCTTACTTATAGCAACTTTAACCTCCCAAGACAATTTGCCCATAGAAAAAAACCTACCATCCCACAAATATTTTTACTTTTTCATTTGAAAATCCATTTTAAAGTTGAAGGTCGACTCAAGCACCTATTTACTAGATTTCACTCGAGTCCTCTAGGGGCGTAACCGATGGTATAATAAAAAAATCATTTCCAAGAATGGCTTCGATTTTAATTGATATCCGCTGATTTAGAACCGGTTCTCAGCCATTCAGAAAAAAACAAATATTTATAGCATCGTATTATAGACAACTTTCCAAAAATATTAAGAGAAAAACCATAATATTAATACCAGTTTTGTTTTTCATTTTAATATACGCGGAAAGCCATCTATAATACGATGCGATAAATAACTTTAATAATAGTTTAATCTTTGAAGGTGATAGTTTCGATGCCCTGTTCGGTGTCCCGCCAGCTAAACCTGTTTCTACCAGGAGGTGCTCTTCCGCTGCCCCTGTTTCTACCTATCAAAGGTATTTTATTCATTACTCTATTTAATTTTACTATGAGCTATGTATTTGAAGAAGTACGGAAACTAGGAAAATAACCATAAACCAATTTTAGATATTATAATTAAATGGCCTAAAACCACCAGGGAATCTATAAGCAACTTCCATAAAATAAAGAACTGAATTGGTTCGGTAGTTATCGAAATCTTAAGCTACAGACAAAAAACCTTACTACTTTAAATAATAGAATACTAGATGCTTCGCTCCTATGCAAAGGAGGCCAGGAAAATAGCCAAAACTTATCTAAAGAACTTATAAAAGCGTCAATTAAAAGTAAAATCAATTCGAAATAGACAAAAAAATCTAATATTTTTATTATAGCATGCATTTGGATTAGAATAAAAATCATAAAATTTATACCAGTTTTGCTTCGCTTTAGAGATACGAAACTTGTTTTAATCTTATACTATCTCATTTCAATATTCGCGGGAAGCTGTCTTTAATGTGATAAATTTTGCAGACGCAACAGACGAGCCATGCCAATCAACCCGCTGACAGGTGAGGTCCTGGGCTCCAGTACCCGCACAGGATTGGTTGAGGTACCGTCAGCACCCACTCCGGTTTCAGCCGCCATTCCAAACTTTTCCAGGTAAAGAATTAGATTCAGCTTAAATCTGCCCCCCAAATATTATTATAGATTTATTTCGCTTGTTGGCTATACCTTATTTCTAAAAAAGATTAGAAAGAGTATATCTGTGTTACTTAGAATCTCAAAAATAGCTTGGTTGATTCATAGACGTGGGGGAAAGGGAGTTGTTACCCTCCTCAAACTTTTGAAAACCCATTTTACCCTCCTCAAAAGCTTACACTTCTCTGGTTTACTTTCCTTGTACATTCGTATTTTCATATCATGACATGTCTTAGTGTAATAGAAATGGCCGGACATTCTAGTGTATTTAGATGAAGCAGCTCATTTGTGTTGCATGACGTCGTTACTCAGAATCTCAAGAATAGCTTGGTTGATTCATAGACGTTCGAGGATGGTGGTAAAGGGGTGTTTGACCCCCTCAAACTTTGAGACCCCTTATTTTAGCCCCCTGAAAACAAAAAGCTGTTTGATTTTCGTAGTACCTAAGTTTAAAAACCTTCCCAAAATACCAACGAACTGTAATTATATTAACTTCGCTACAATAAAAAAACGGTTATGCCTAGTAATTAATTTTTCTATGTTATTTAGGTTCAAAAGACCACCGCCAGGTGGCTATGCTCATCAACTTTGGTAAAAAAATCAACAAAGAAAAATTACCAAACTAAATTTCAAACAACTATTTCTTGTAAACGTGAGGCAGCTTATTGAACCTAATAAAAAATGACCTAATACGATACATATGTACAATGAAAGGGCCAGTTTACATTTTACCATTGGTCAATTACAATGTTTACTTGCCTATCATTGGTCATTTGTATTGTATGATGTCATTTTTATCAGGCACTATAAGCTACTTCTGTAAGATTGGCTGCAAGATTTAGAATCAATTCCTACATCTTCTCTTATTGGTTGAGTTTTCCAAGGCTTATCTGCTGTTAAATTACTATGAAACAACCAAATACCCTGGTACTTTAGAAAATTAATTCTGAATCTTCTCCATACTAAAATAAGCCTTTAGCCATACTAATTCTATATGTACTTATGTTTCTAAAGTGTGGAAAAGGTTAAGAAACTAGTATAAGTGTAAGTCATTTAGACAAATGAACTAAAATATTCCCCCTTGAGCAAATTTTTGTTAGATGTGTCTAAAGTAAGTTTTTTCCACATCAATTTTGTAGCCAACAAAGATTTTTTTTGTAAATATTACAGACAGTAATGCACAAAAATACAATTATTATATAACTTATATTACCTATGTTACGGAATACCATATTAAACAGTAGCTGTAAAACCAAGTATTTTAAATTTATTATTTATCGCATCGTATTATAGACAGCTTTCCGCGGATATTAAAATAAAAAATATGAGATTAAAACCAGTTTTGTCAGAACCGAGAAGCCGTTGGCCCGGGCTTACATAGGTGGTATTAATTTTATAGTTTTTTTTAATATTCGTGGAAAATTGTCTGTGATACATGATTTTTCCGTATGACTGAGAACCGGCACTAATCCATCGGATATCAATCGGTTTCAACTTTCAAAGCCATACTAGAATAGTTATTTCTCGCATCGTATTATAGACAGCTTTTCGCGGACATAGAATGCACAATTATAAGATTAAAACAAGTTTTTTAGCCCCGAGGTGCCGAAGGCACCGGCTAAAAAAAACTGGTTTTAATCTTATGATTGTACATTTTTATATTCGTAGAAAGCTGGTTATAATACGATGCTAGACATAGTTTTTTCGTATGGATGAGAACCGGTTCCTATCCACCGGATTCGAATGAATACGAGAATAGTTATTTCTCGCATCGTATTATAAACGGCTTTCCGCGGATATAGAAAGTACAAATATAAGATTAAAACTAGTTTTTTTAGCCCCGAGGTGCCGAAGGCACCGGCTAAAAAAACTGGTTTTAATCTTATGATTGTACATTTCTATATTCGTAGAAAGCTGGATATAATACGATGCTAGACATAGTTTTTTCGTATGGATGAGAACCGGTTCCTATCCACCGGAATCGAATGAATACGAGAAAGTAATTAAACATTTTAATGTATTATTAACATTTTTACATATCCCTTTTGTATTATTTTATAACTTTGAGAATACATTTTTAAAATTGTAGTCTTTGTAACCGTTTTGTGAAATAAATTTTATATTAAACATTGTTTATGTTTTCGTTCTTAGAAGCGAGGCTGCTCTATATCGGTTAGTGTCCTTCTGTCTGCCTGTAAGTGATGAAAGTATGTCCCAGGAAGGAATGGCGGGAACATTATACAATGTACATGAGTTATTCTATTCCATAAAGTTTTATGAATAAGTTTTACAGTATGGCTTTGAAACCGGTTCTCAACCATACTGAACATAGCATTGTATTATAGACAATTTTCCACGAATATAAAAATCATAAAATTTATGCCATTTTTGTTAGCCAGGGCCTTTTTTATTTTAATATTCGCAGAAAGCTGTCTATTTTCATTCTTTTGCTAAAAAACTTAGGGGACTTTTATTTTTTTTCTAGCATTATCCAAACTTATATACCAAATAATTTATTGTACACTAAAGAATTAATATTTTAAATTATTACTATATATTTTATATGGATGTAATTATTCTTGTTTTGATATAAGACTAACGGCTATGCTCCTAAAGGCCTCTAGGGGCACTTGAGGAAAGGGACAACCGTCCCAGCCATTTTGGGAGGTTTTTTCTTTTCTTGTGGCGATTACTCTAGGAAGGGTTGAGTCCTCTACCCCAAAATAGAATTAAACCTTCCCTTCACCTAGAAGAAGCTTCACTGTAAAGATGAACCATATCAGTTAAAATCCTTCGTACACAAACATCCTGTTACTTTTTTATATTAGATTTTATCAACTAATTTTGGAAATGATATTATGGATTGCTTTTCCAATATTTTGTCCGTTTTTATGTTTTTCTCTTTACACAAAATCTTAGAAATTCCAAATTTCTGAGATTTTAAATTTATGTTTATATTCTACTTAGATTATTTTTATAAGAAGCGCAGCAATAATAAAAGAAAGGGTTCTTAACCCTTAAAATTTTAATCCTAAGCGTTTCTAACATTATCTGAAAAAATTGTTCTTCTAGCTTCAAAAATGAACCCAGTATTAGTGTCGGACTGATTATGACGTAACAAAAAAAAATTAGCCAATGAGAGGCGACTATGAATTTTACCATTGGTCAATAATGTCCTCTCATTGGCTAATTTTTTTTGTTACGTCATAATCAGTCCGACACTAATACTGGGTTCTTCAAAAATGAAATTAGAGTCATTTAAAATGTTTAAGTAAAAAAGGACCTAAACACAAAGGTTGCTAAAATAGGGGGCGAAGGAAGAAAAATGCTACTTCGACTGACTTATAGTTGGAAACTGTTTATCAAACTGGGGACATGCATTTTTTTAACCCTCTTGCTTTAATAGGAGCTTACAAAATAGAGTCCGCGATTAGGGTCCAGAAAGGTACCCGACTTTTAAGAGTTAAGGATTGCCTTGAAGGAACCCGGTATTAGTGTCGGACTGATTATGACGTAACAAAAAAAATTAGCCAATGAGAGGCCACTATGAATTTTACCATTGGTCAATAATGTCCTCTCATTGGCTAATTTTTTTTGTTACGTCATAATCAGTCCGACACTAATACCGGGTTCCCTTGAAGTCATTCAATTAACAAAATTATTTTTGTAATTGTTTAAATCGGTCCATAAACATAGAAAGGTTGACATAAAGAATTAATTGAAAAAATACTTAGGAGTGAATCTGAGAGTAGCTGTGAAAAAATAAAGTTTTTTAATAAAGAAAAAAAGTAGAAATTTTGTTGACAAATTTGTTCCCAATTACTTATAGAGATATAGATTTATCAACCAATAGGGCGTTGGTTCATAGCACACTCATTTACTTAAACAATATGCTTTATTTTGTGTTGATATGTACAATAAATCTATAAATATAGATGTATAACCAGACAACTTATTCTATCCCCCTGTAAAGATCTTTTTGTTTTGCTAGCAAATTGCTTTCTGCTCTTTTGTAGCGAGTTGGTTGTGTTAATATTCCCGACACTATCGGTTGATTTTCAAGGACCAATTGAAAGTCAGCACAGCGTTCTCGCGGTGAGGATGTGCAGTTCCCCCTCTATTGTTTTACTTTAATATATATTCAGTCAACTAAAAAAGAAATTAGGCAGATATCTCGTTTTGAGCACTCTAAACTCGTCTATTATATATATTATAATTTCTATATGAAACAAATATGACAACATTCTTAAAAGCGAAGATCTATGTAAAATCAGAAGGAAGTACAAACGAACCATTTCTGTTATAGAGTGTCAGTCAGACCTTTATTAGCAAAACATTAATTTTTTAGGTCTAAACAAAATTGTACAAAAAATTGCTTAAATACAGGATACAATAAAAGGACATACTTTCATTTTTAGGAATTAATTGTAGAGATAATATTATTCATTGTTGTCCCAGGAATCAGTATTCAAAAAAGCAGTTATTTTTTTAAAAAGTCAAAAATAAGCATGTTTTAAATGGACGTACGGACTTTCTGGTAACGATAATAGCAAAAAAATTAACTTTCTGAGTCTCCTTTGTAGCCAATTATCATTATTTCCTGCTTTCCCTTCCCAGCCCCCTAAAGAGTTTCAGATGTTTATATGATATTAACAAAATAGTTGTTAGCCAAAAATGTTGATAACTTTTCACATTTAATAGAGGCTCCACTTCTAGCCTTTAGCTTCTAGTGATTTTTCCCCATTAAATCTATTCTTATTTAAACATCTGCACTTAAAATCAGACATTGGCAACTTTTATCTTTTATCGAATTTTGATTGGTTTAACCACTAATTGTAATCTGCAGAAAGGGTAATTTTGTGTATCATAATTGGGTTTGTACATCAATTCATTGGCCATTGTCTTATTCGTTTCTATCCCTGTCTTTAAATCACCTATTCATGTTTTTGTGCTTCGCTACTTGCTGATGTTGTGATCCTTGTTATAATAACAGATTTATCCCAAAGTTAATGTTAACTTACAAAACTGCACTACTTATAAACATAATTATCGAAGCTTTTCTATAATTAGGGTAGGTCCGTCCGTACTTCTGTCCGTGCGAGATAGATAGCTTTTATTCGTTAATTCAGGCATGTTAGAATTGTCTATCGATTTCAAACTTTGCATGATGATTTCTGTAGTAGTTAGGTACGATTTAGAAAGCGTAGCAACTCTATAATCAATATCAGAATGTCCCTACGTCCATTTTAAACATGTTGATTTTTCTACTTTTAAACAAAAAGTATCCGTTTGATCTGATTTTTGGTATATTGATTCCTGGGACAACAAAGAAGTAACTCTGTAATCAAGTTCCAAAAATGTAAGTATGTCCATAAACATTATCCTGTATGAAGCGGTTTTTCAACAAATTTACTTACAATTTTGCTTAGACTCTTAAACTTTTATATTCTGATTATTTAGTTTAAACACTATACAAGTGTTAATGTCCGTTTGTCCTACCGTTTCAGTGCTTCGCTTTTATGGATGTTGTCATCCTTGTTATTTTAAATCCATCAATAAACAAGAAAATAATAAAATGGACACTCAACTTAATGAACCAACCAATCAAAATTCAATAATAGTTCCCAAATTTGTTAAGCCAACTAATAAGACTTATAAGACTTTAGGGACTAGTCTACTAAACAGACTAATGTCCCCTTCCTCCTTGAAATAATATTCATTTTAGGTAACTTAATAAAAGTTTTTATATTTCAAAAGGATTTTTTTCATCTATTATAGGTACATATTTAATTTAACTCCCCCCCCCCCCACATTTTTTCCCTAGAGGATAGGGGCGAAGCAATTTGTTTATTTGCAAGGATGACAACTTCCACAAATGCGAGGCTCTGAAACGGTAGGACAAACGGATATTAATTCTTGTAGAGTGTATGAACTGAAAAAGCAGAATATATTTGTACAAGTCTAAACAAAATTGCAAGTAAATTTGTTGCACAACTGTTTAACCATTAACAGTTGGGCCCCTTTGACGCACCCTCTATCTTTTACACACAGAAAATAAGATAAACAAGGATGACAACATCCATAAGTAGCGAAGCACAAAATTTCGTGGATGGGACTGACGGTCATTGTTGTTTTCTTCAAACGACAGGAAATTTAATTTTGATATCTTTAACTGAAAAAAATTGAAAATCGATTAATAAACACCAAAGATATGGAGGAAAATGTAAAAAATATAAAAATAGCCAAAAACCTGCAAAAAGGCAGTCTGACCGTCATTGTTGTTTTCTTCAAACGATGGGAAATTTAATTTTGATATCTTTAACTAAAAAAAGTTTGAAAATCGGACAATAAACACCAAAGATATGGGGGAAAATGTAAAAAATATAAAAATAGCCAAAAACCTGCAAAAAGGCAGTCTGACCGTCATTGTTGGTTCTCCAAACGACGGAAAATTTAATTTTGATATATCTTACTGAAAAGATTTTGAAAATCGGACCATAAACACCAAAGATATGAGGAAAAGTGTGGAAAATAAAAAAATAGCCTAAAACCTGCTAAAAAGCCGTCAGACCGCCATTGATGTTTCATAGTTAATTGTGCTCCTTAATGATGGGAATGTTGTCAAAAAATTTTAGCTTTCTATCTTTTATAGGAGCTGAGTAAATCCCATTTCACCCATAGCGTTACGGACGGACTGACTGACGCTACTAAAAATGACCGTTAAGGGTTAAAGACATACTTACATTTGATTAAAGAGAAGCTTCGCTTATAACATTGTACCTTGAAATCGATAGGACAGTTCTAACATGTCTAAATTACCTAAAAGAGCTAACCGTTCGGACGGACGGACCGACCTTATTTATGAGAAAGCTCCGCTTTTAACAAATTAGTTAAATAAGATTAATATTTAGGTCAATCTAGAAAAACATCATTAAGATATCTTAAAATGAATTAACAGATAAATTTAGATTTTAATCGGAAAATTGTATAATGATTCCTGAAATGTATTAATTTCAATATGGGCGTAGCTACTCAATATTAGTTTTTGTCCGTTGGCTAGTAGTTATTTATCGCATATTATCATAAACAGCTATATTTTCATATTCGTAGAAAACTGGATATAAGGCGATATTATACATGATTTTTCAGTATTGGTTAGAACTAGTATCAATCGGTTTTGGAGCCTAAATAAAATTCCTCATTAATTCATTTGTTTCTATTCAGTATTCTTATTTCATAAACAAGTATGGCAACGTCCATTAGTAAGAGAGAACAAAAATCATAGAAGCACAAACGGACTAAATGAATTATTGAGAAGGGGAGGGGAAAGGGATGTAAAAAGGATTTAAGCAAAATAATACAGGATGCATTAGGCCCTTTTCCGATTTTGTGTTAGCTCTTTTAAATCAGCTAATATCGTCGGAAACATAAAGACAGCCGAGTCCCTACAATTTCCTCGCAGACGAAAAGGATCATTACCATTTAGGCCAGGCGGTCGTTTAAATTATAAATTTATTGATGTAGGAATGGAAAAGGGAAATCTGGCCACTATATTACTACCGGCAGAAGTAATAGACACAAATACTTATAAAGTAGCTTCGCTTCAAAAAATTAAAGTGACGGGACATTGGGCTGTTTATTACCCTAGTCCCCAAAGTTTTATAATAAAACTTTCTTATTCAGTGGCTTAACCACTTTGTGGACTTTTGATTGATTGGTTCATTAGGTTGAGTGTCCAAACGTTTTAACTAGGGTTGGGCCGGATAGATTTTTGGCCGGATACCGGATACCGGATATCCGGTCGATTTCAAATGCCGGGTATCCGGTAACCGGCCAAATTGCCGGATATCCAGCCGGATAACCGGCCAAATCACTGGCGTCTTATTATTTAAAACTGGCGGCTACGCCCTTAGAGGCCTCTAGGGGCACTTGAGGTGGGGGGAGTTGAATTTGATAACCATTTTTTTTTATTTCAGATTTAAGAAATAAAATTTAGGGGGGGCTGACGCCCCTTATTTTTATATTTTGTTGAAAAAATAAATAAAAACATTTTTTTTTACTTAAACAAAGCATTTCATGTTATCAAATACTTAAATATTCTATAGTCGTACATCCTCATATGAAATATAGGTGTTCAAGTCGATTATAGCTTCAATAATAAGAAAATTACAGCCATTTATAATTTAAAAAGCAGAAATTTTTGTTGTAAAATATAAAATATTATATTGCCGGATATCCGGCCGGATAGTTTCAATATCCGGTATCCGGCCGGATATTGAAAATGGCCAGATATCCGGCCTCACCGGATATCCGGCCCAACCCTAGTTTTAACCACTGATTGCTTTTTACATAAGCGGTAAAATAATCTTTCGGCCATTGTCCTATCCCTAGTTTTTATAATCTGCTAAAACTGAGAAACTATCAAAGAAATAAAAAAAGTTTGGAAACACAATTTCGCCACAAATTGAAAACTTGATGATTTATGATTTCATGTGGTCATACGATAAACAAGGATGACAACAAAGATAAAAGCGAAGCTTTAAAATAAAAAAACGAACAATACTCTTAGAGTGTCATAAAATTAATTTGTAAACATGAATTTGTCGCAAAATTACGTAAATACAGGATAAAGTAAAGGACATACTTGCATTTTTAGGATTTAATTGTAGAGATGCCTCGCTTATAGTAATGTACCTTGATGTCCTAGGATTCATTATTCCAAAATTCAATAAGCATAGAATAGAATAATTATAGCATAACAAAGTTGTGGAAAAAAAGTTAAATTCAGAATATTTGAAATGAACGTTTGGACTTTCTGGTAACGATTATAGAGTTGCTAAATCGTCCCTAACTGTTATAGGAATCTTCATGCAAAGTTTGAAATCGATAGTACAATTTTAACCTGTCTGAATAAATGAAAAGAGCTAACCGTTACGGACGGACGGACCGACCCTTATTAATAAGAAAAGCTTCGCTTTTAACAAGGAGAATGATGTTCACAAACCGGGCATTAATGATAATATAATATCGTAGGATTCGGTTTTTGGAGGTAGGAGGTACCTTTTTTCCAAAATAGTTAAAGACCCCACCAGAACCTGTAAGAAGATTAACGGCAAAGGAGAACCATATCGGTTCTACGGTTAGCGATAGATCCTTTCCTACAGATAGACAGACACACAGATAGATATCTTGATACCTTTATGTAAGGATAAATAAATGAAATAATATTCTCGATCATACATGTATTTTTATTTACATAAAAAGTTACAAAGATGACTATAAACTAACTACATTATTAATATCATCAAGCTACAATTATTTGACTATATTAAAATATTACAAAAAAGGAGCATTTAAAAGTCAGAACTTTAAGTAGTAAAATCACATTATAAAACTTAAAAAATTTACATTTTTAAAAAAATTCAAAATATATCGCAGGTAAAGAAAATGCTTATTTGTATAAAATATGAATTTTATTCTACAGGGTCATTCAAGAGAAATGATTTTTTTAAAAACTTAATTATGCATAGAAAATAAAACAATTGTGTAAAATCCTTTATATATTTGGAAAACCTATTATGAGACATTTATGTTTCAAATATTTGAAAATGATTATTTCAACAAATTATGTTCTTAAAAACTGGTTTTTCCAAAGGCCATTTTTTCGAAGATTTATTGATTTAAAGGGTGTAAAAAAATGTGAACCTTTTTGAAATTCAAATTGCTTGGCTTGTGTTAATAGTAGAAAAATGTTGCGCATATCGTTGGAATCGTCATAAGCTCTAATTTTTGAAAATATAAGAACCGTTTTTGTGCTTTTTATAGTTTAGGAGCTACGTTGAAAAATTTGAGAAAAAGGTTGAAAAGTTTTAAGAAATTGGAACATTTTACCTCGTAGCTCCTATACCATGCGTAGCACTGGAAAGATTTTCATGTATTAAAAAAATAGAGCTTATGACGATTCCAACGATATGCATAACATTTTTCTACTATTAACACAAGCTGCGCAATTTGAATTTAAAAAAGGTGCACATTTTTTTACAACCTTTAAATCAATAAATCTTCGAAAAATAGGCCTTTGGAAAACCCGGTTTTTAGGACATAATTTGTTGAAATAATCATTTTCAACTTTTTGAAACATAAATGTCTCATAATAGGTTTTCCAAATATATAAAGTATTTTACACAATTGTTTTATTTTCTATGCATAATTAAGTTTTTAAAAAAATCATTTCTCTTGAATGACCCTGTATTAATTCCTTTTCTTAATAAAAAAGCATCATTAAGCTTTTTATTGATAATACCTGTCCAATTAGAGAACAATTTTCTATTTGAAGTTAAATTTACATTCATTTTAAGTCAAAATTAAGTTTTTATCTAACTTAAGAACACCTACGTGAATTTATTTTAGTTGCACTAATGGATATATTATTACTTGGATGTTACACCAGATTTTCATGTTTTTTAATAAAGATACACTCGCAGCTGGCTTAAATAACTATGTCACCTATACACCCACTTTACCCTATCCCCTATCCAGCTACTGCATTAACGAACTGACCTATAAATTCAAGATATATGTTTACTACCTAAATTGACGTCAAATTTTCCCCTGTCAATAATAATACATCCACGTATATTGTATATCCATTGTTGCACAAAATGAAAACAAAAATCCGTCAATAATATTATAAAAATCTGTCAACCCAAAACTAACTCCGAAAATCCAAAAAAGAAGTTTATAAATAAATAATAACCAAAACTCTGTTTTTTTTTTCATTCTACTATATAATACAGTTATGCCAATCTAACAAAATCGTGTTTAAAAAGAAGATTAATAGTTATTTCTCGTATCGTATTATAAACGGCTTTCCGCGGATATAGAATGTACAATTATAAGATTAAAACTAGTTTTTTTTAGCCCCGTGGTGCCGAAGGCACCGGCTAAAAAAACTAGTTTTAATCTTATGATTGTACATTTCTATATTCGTAGAAAACTGGATATAATACGATGCTAGACATGGTTTTTTCGTATGGATGAGAACCGGTTCCTATCCACCAGATTCGAATGAATACGAGAAAGTAATATACAGTAATTTATAAATCTGCTGTAAGCTAATTTATAGCAATTTTTATATTTTTAATGATTGATTATAATTATTGAAGTTACATTATTGCGCTGATAAATACGTATGACTTACGGACATACCGTGGTTTAAAAAAGCTTTGATACTAAAATTTAAAAGTAAGACCAAATTGTGTTTTTTTCTTCAATTTTCTACTTTTTTTGGCAAATTTTCAGCCTTGAATTTCATCAAATTTTAATTCACAAATTTATGTATAATAATAATATAAGACTAACACATATAATATCTAACTATTACAAAAAATGAGCATTTCATAAAATACATTTATATAGAGATCTTAGCATACATGCTTTATAAAAATAATCAAATGTTATTTTGATTTTTTTTTATAAAAACACATTTTTAGGCACAATAATAATTCTCTTTAACTAAATTAAGTCTTTTCAATAGTTATTTATCGTATCGTATTACAGACAGCTTTTCGCGGATATTAAATGTCAAATATATAAAATTTAATCCAGTTTTGTTAACCACGAGGTGTCGAAGGCACGGGCTAATAAAACTGGTTTAAATCTTATGATTTTTATTCTAGTTTTTCGTGAAAAACTGTCTGTAATACGATACTGTACACGAATTTTCAGCATAGCTGAAAACCGGTTCTAATCCTGCGGATAAAAATCGGTTTGGAAGTCATACAGAAAAACACGCGCCTGTTAAAAATAAAAACTAATCAAAAGATGTTTTCAAATTAAATTAAATAAAAAGGAAACCTTAGTTTTATTTTGAATGTTGCTTTTTAATAAATCTTTTCATAAGTTTTGTTAAAATTTTTTTCTAAAATTGCCCATGGAGCACTATAACCTCACTGATCCCAAAAATCTAATCTTTATAGAAAATAAAATTATTCGATTAAAATCGTTGAATACCAATCGCTGTTATTAATGTTGAATTAATTATTGCAAACTTTATAAATTAACTGCAGTTCAATAGGATTAAATTATAGGTTAACAAGAAGACTTATTTTTCATCGCTGAAAGAAAAAATATATATTAGGTGTATCAGAGGCTATTTTTAAATCAAAAAGACACTATACTTGGATGTTGTTGTCAGGAAAACTCGCAGTGGGCTAAAATAACGTTACACCCCCCCCCCCTCCTCCTACTCCCTTTAACCTTTCTCCTCCTCCCTACTGTATGAATGACCAATAAATGAGTTCCATATTAGCAACCTAAATTAACGACATATTTTCTCCTGTCATAATATCCACTTATATTCTACATATATTCTTGTAAATCATACAAGAATGATTGTATTAAACACTGGGGTATTCCTGGACAGGAATATCATTCTCATTTAAACAAAAAACATTTTTTTTTATGCTAAAATGTGGTTTATTTTTGGTTTTTAATTTTCATTTATTTCCCGGCTATGATCATTTATATCCCTGATATCAAGTTTCTTTTAATAATTAATAAAAATTCTAAAATCTTCCAAAAAAAAATTAAAAATTTTCTAAAAATGACTACCTCCGGGAAATAAATGACTACCTCCGGGAAATGAATGAATATTTACATCCACTATTTAAGGGGTTGTTTATATGGGAATGCACATTAAGAGATATAAGTTTTCCGGAATTGTAATGTAGGGAGTAGATTTGAAATCTGCATCAAATTTTAAGGATTTTTTTTTATAAAATTCGTTTTTTGTATAATTCTTTATCTAAAAGCGGAAATACAAATTAAGTTAATTAATTTTGGCATCTGTGATTGGTGGATTTAAAAAATCTGCGCTCTGATTGGATGTCGTACATCATTCAACCAATTAGAGCGCAGGTAGTTTAAAATCCACCTATCCTATTGGTCAAAATTAATTAACTTAAAATGTATTTTCGCTTTTAGATAAAGAATTTTACAAAAAACGAATTTTATAAAAAATCCTTAAAACTTGATGCAGATTTCAAATCTACTCCCTACATTAAAATTCCGGAAAACTTATATCTCTTAATGCACATTCACAACATAATAGGATATATTCATATTTAGGATTTCTCGAATCTTTCTTCAGAGCTTTAACCTTTGAAACCCACTAAATCAACTGCCAGACAAACCGATACAATTTTGTTTAGAATGGCTTTGCAAAAAATAATAAACATACAATATTTTAATGGCATATTTTCAAGAAGGGAACGACAATGAGACATAAATTAATTTACAATATTTTCCCCCAAATAAATGCCAAAGGCAGAATTTTTTAAATTATCGTCCATTGCCCTATGCCCATATTTATTTTTTATTTTTACATTGGCAGTGCAATATTTTCACTACATTAATTAAAAGTAATAATTTGTTTACAATAGGATAAAATTTTGTAATGGAATGTTTTGTACAGTAAATTATTTGATTCTATTTTTGTCTTTTTTTCTACATTATTGCATAATAATCTAATTTCTAATGCAATTTATATTTTGTACATTGTACTCATAAAAGAAATTTTAAGATATTTACAACGAAAAGTAAAATTGTATCACCATTTTTTCTTTGTTTAAACACAGTTTTATTTTAGAGACTTATTTTTCCTCGTTTTTCAAACTGCGGTGAAGGGAATTCCCCCATTGGCCCTGCCACTGCCAGCCCTTCCAGCCCTACTTTGGGGCCGGGAATGACCCCCACCACCATGACCGTTAGCCTTAACCGGGGAAGGTCCAGCACTGCTGGTTGGCCGGCCGCCATTTTGATTTGGCCCCGACGACGACATTCTGCCCGGCATCAATTTTCCCGCGCTTTTTGGCACTCCCAATGGTTCAGGTACATAATTGTTGGCCATTTGCATTTGGCGATTGCCGCCATTATTCAATGGATGATCAGCTATACTTGCAGGATTGAACCTTGTCCCGCCCAAAGATTCAAGACTTGGCTGCTGGGGATGTGTAGCAGCTGCACTGCTGCGTTGGCTGTTACGCAGCTGTTGTTGCTGTGTTCTGGCAGCGGCTGCAGCCCCTTGCAGGCTTGTCCTGCTGCTTTGATTTGTCAGGATAGAATCATCACTTGTGTTATGGAGAGCGGCGTTGACAAACGGCCCGGCGCCGTTGGGCATCTCGCCTGGCCCGACCACGACACCCCTGTGACTGTTCATTGTGGAGGTCATTTGTTGTCCAGTTGGATACTGATACTGGTACTGTTGTTGGCCAGCTTGCATTCCACCATTCATCATTCCATTACCTAAAAAGTAGGGTCATGTAAGAAAACGAAGCAATGGTTTCCGTCGTATTTTCACAGGAGCTTTTGATAGAATTTTAGGTTAGGTAAATGTCAATAAATGCCCCGCAGTGTTAGGAAATTAGACCCGAAGGGTTAGAGCACCCCCAGTAGGGACTAGAAATCAGGAGAAAGGCTACTGTGAAAAATTCAACGAAACCTGCTACTTCGTTTTCTTTCCATGATCCAAATACTATTTAAGGTTATTTTTAAAAAGTAGTTTTGATATAGTTACAAAGGGAAAGTAGCTGAACAAAGTGTCTCAAAAATCAGCCATGTTACGTCATATAAGTGAGGGGGATGAAAAGAAGGAGTGGGATAGGAAATCCCTACCAAAAAGAGATGGATAATATCTCATTTTTATGACATCACAAGGCTGATTTTTGAGACACTTTGTCCAGCTACAAGACAATTAAAAAAAGAAGCTCTTTAAAGTGCCAATAAAAAATGTGGCTACACAATACAAATGACCAAAAGCAGACTAAATTACCAATGGCAGGCCCGTATACATTTTAATATACCAATGGTAGGCTAGTAAGATGCATTATTTCTAGGCACTATAAAAAGCTTCAAATAAAAAGTATTAATAACAATCTTTTAATAGTTGTGATATAAATAAAGTATGCATAAACAATACTAATTAAAAATTTAATTATACCTGTTATAATCAAACCTCCATTCATGTGTACGGGTGTTGTGGCACCAAGGCGTTGACCGCCCATGACCGGAGTCTGAGCACCACTTGCTCCTCGTGGCGTTGCTATACCGTCCCTAAATTCCAGTCAGTTAGAGTTTTGGCCATTTATGTATTAGTAATTTCCTTGAAAAGTCCATAAAATGAGCTAATATCCTATTATTTAAAGTAGTAAGCGTTTTTTGTCTGTCCCGAAGGATCTCGCAAACTTAAATGATATTAAATTGCAAATTATTGAGTTGCTTCAAACAATTTCTACATTAAAGTTATTTCCAAAAAAAAACTTTAGTTGAAAATTTTTAAAAAGAAAAACTAATGTAATTCTGGCTTAAACTAATCCTAATAATTTTGTTTCAACATTTTCTTTTTGCCCTATTTTTGCACTTGTGGTATAGTCCCTAGCTTCAAGGGTTTCAACTTAGAAGGGGAAACAAAAATAAACATGACAACTTTGTATATGAACATTTGAAGCTCTTTACAGTCCCTATAAAAATGACGTCATACAATAAAAATGACCAATGATTGCTAATACACAGTCTATATTACCAATGGCAGGCCAGTATATATTTTAATTCACCAATGCAATGGTAGGCCAGTATGACGTCATTTTTTATAGGCAATATAAAAAGCTTATGAACATATCCAATGGCCAAAACACTTTCCTATGGGCCATATGAGGAGTCGGCGGAAGACTTTTCTGTTGCATAGACGGAGTCATCGGCGGCGGCGCATGTCCCGGCACTGGCGGCGGTATGGGCCGCAATCCAAGCGCCCCCAACGAGTGCACAGATGGAGTGCGGACAAACTCGGACGGCGGCATTGATTCGTTGACCGGCGTGCGCATGGTGCGTCGGGAGAGCGTCGGGGAGAGGTCTTTTGTGTGGTAGGGCATTACTTGTTCATGCATCAGATGGTCAAAATCGGCGGGAAAATTTTTCATGCTTCTATCATCTGCCGCGCTCCCATAGCGATCCTAAAAATTGTATTAATAGTTATTTATCGCATCGTATTATAAACATCTTTACACCGTACACGGATATATAAATGTATTATTATGATATAAAAACCAGTTCTTTGAGCCCCAAGGTGTCCAAGGCACAGAATAACAAAACTGGCATTGGTTTAATGATTTCTATTTTAATATTCGTGCAAAATTAGCTGTAATACGATAGTATACACAATTTTTCACTATGGCTGAGAACGGGTTCTAACCGACTGGTTATTGATCGGTTTCGAAGCGATACTGGAAAAGTTTTTCTTCATATATTGATTTACAGTACAGTCTGTATGCATAGAACAAATATAAATTAATTGAAAATGTTCTTCGCTAAGATAAATAAATAGCAGGTTTTCAAAATCAAAAGACTGACAGTTTTTTTTAAATAGTTTTAAAAGCTGCTGCTACAATCTTTTGATTTTCTTGCAGCTAAACTCAGCGGCTGCCGAGCCCTGATGAATAAATATTCCAATTTCTAGCCTTTAAATTCTGAGTATTTGGTTAAAACTTTAATATTTCTGTATGTTATACGCCTAAAGGTGCAACCATCACTGAATTTAAAGCTAAATAATAAATATTCAGGACAAGGAAGTATATATTCCAGTATGGATTCGATACCAATTAATATCCGTTGGATTAGAACCGGTTCTCGGCCATACTGAAAAATCATGTATAGCATTGTATTACAGACAATTTAACACGAATATTAAAATAAAAATCATTAAACCAACACCACTTTTGTTAACCCAGGCTTTTGACCCCTCAAGGTTAACAACTTAACTGGTTCTAATCTTTTGTTTTTAATTTCAACATCCGCGGAATTCTGTCTATAATACGATGCGATAAATAACTATTATATACCTATCTATCCATAAACTAAAGGGACACTATAAAAACACAAATTATAATATTTTGCATGGATATTTTGTCCGTTTTTAATTTAATCGCATTCGCACCTATTCTAAAAGTAAGGTGGACTAAAATCTACAACTTCATATTTTTTTTGCCAATTTAATGGATGTACAGTATACGTGGATGATATAGCAGGAGAAAAATTGTCGTCAATGTAGGTTGCTATTCCCCCCCCCGCATTTAATGGTCGGGCCGTTTATCCAATAGGAAGGGGTAAAAGGGGAGGGGGTCGTTATTTTAGCCCGCTACAGAGTTCACTATATTTAAGAACATGAAAATCTGGTATCAGATCCAAGTAATCCATTGCAAATTTCCTTAATATAATCTAACAACCTATTTACCTTATTTTTAAACTTGGCATTCCTCCAGAGCAAGCAGGTAACCACTAGTATGGCCAGCATGAACAGACAGGTTGTGGACATGGACCAGAACGCAATCTGGAGGGGAGACTCAGGCTCCCACCAGAATTCTGTTGTTGGCGGGTAGGTTGGTGTTATATAGCCTGAAAGAAAGGATAATTAATAATTAAGATAAGATAAACATGCAGGAAATACATCAAAGAAGATATCTTCTTTGAAATACACCGCTCTAACTGTTCAAAGACTGCCAATAGTAGACCCAATATCTCAACAAACTTGAAGCCTCAATCTTCAATAACAAAAAAGTTATGTGCTTTGCTTATTGAAATAATGTTTTAGGGAGTTGAAAATCTTTTGATTTTTCCAGCGCTCATATAAGAAATTTCAATATTAGATTACATTTGCTAGAAAAAAATTATAATTTCATTTTGAGCAAAAAGTTCGAATGCCAGTAACTGATTACATTTTTAAAATTAAAATCATTCCCTTTTCATAGTGAAAACCTCTCCAAAAAGTTTAGTAAATGTTAAAAAAAATGCGTACAAGTAAGGATACTAATATTTTATTGATTTCATATTGATTTGAACTTAAATTAGGACCGCAGTATCAGAGAGAGAGAGGGGACAATGGGCTTTTTTATTACTATTCCCCAAAGTTTTATTATTACGTTTTTATTCGTTGGCTTATAACTTTGGAGACTTAGCGAATTTTGATTGGTTGAGTGTTTAAACATTTCGACCACTAATTTTAATGTACATAAGGGGTAATTTTGTGTATCATTATTGGAGATGTACATCAATTTATTAGTGATTGTCTTATCCCTTTAGATCCCTGCCGTAGTATGCATACTTTTTTTAATAACCTACCAATAACAGATGGAAGATACTCCGTCCAGAAAGCACACTCCTTCTGTCTATAATTCCATAGGGTGGTAGAATTTTCTGTTGTATTTACTGCCAGGTACTTTTGGATTTCACCTAAATATTAGAGTTTTAGCACTTTAATTACACGACATTGAACTATGGGGCTCTAACTAATCATAATATAGAGTTTAAAATGGCAAAGGGATTAGTTTTTTATTAAAGTGACACACATCCGACATAGAAGAATGAATATAGAATATACATGGATATTTTGACATTAAAAAATTTAGGTTGCTTACATGAACATTACTTATTGGTCAGTTCGTTCATCCAGTAGGATTGATGGGGATGGAAAAGCCAATTTTAATTTTTCAGATTGCATGATAATCTTATGTAAGATCCAGGTAATAATAAATCCATTCATAGAAACAGTTTTAATGTTTACAGTATAACAAATTAAACCCGAAACATTTTTCCACTATCTCTGTGAAAACGATGAATATTCGGTGGATTAGAACCGGTTCTCAGCTATACTGAAAAAAAATCATGTATCGTATCGTATTATATCCAGTTTTCTACGAATATATAAATGTACAGTCATAACATTAAAACCAGTTTTGTTAACCCGTGCCTTCGGTCGGTATCTTGGGTCTAACAAAACTGGTTTAAAACTTACACATTTTTATTTACGCGGAAAGCTGTTTATAATACGATGCAATAAATAATTATTACAGTATGACACAGTGCGAAAAAAACCCGTAACAATGTCTAAGCATTACCTGGTGTAACCATGTCCCAATGAACTCCAAGAATATTTTTGGGGGTTGGATTTCCATACCAGGAAAAGTTTGCCATGGCGTAGATAAAGAACTCAGACATGTTCCTATAAATAATTTATAAATTCATTTATCATTTTTAAAGCGAAGCTTTTACAATTAGGGTCGGTCCGTCTGTCCGTAACGGATAGCTCTTGTCGTTAATTTAGACATGTTAGAATTGTCCTATCGATTTCAAACTTTAGATGATGATTCCCACAAGCACGATTTAGAAAGCGTAGCAACTCTATGATAGTTACCAGAAAGTCAATTTTAAAAATGCTGGTTTTTAACCTTTTAAACTGCAATTTTTTATGTAATATATATTTATCCTATTCGTCTCACTTTTGGAATTCTGATTTCTATTTCCACAAGGTAAAATGTTAAAATTTACACGTTTATATTCTGCTTATTCAGTTCTGACACTCTAAAAGTATAAATGTTCGCTTATCCTACCGTTTAAGAGTTTCGCTTTTAAGGATGTTGTCATCCTTGTTTTAACTTAAAGCATATTTGTATATCATTCTGTAAGGCTAAAATTATTGAAATAATCTTGTTATATCAAACTTGACAGTTTCTTAAATCAACTTGAAGTCAAATAACAGAATAATTTCAAGCAACTTTTTTTTGCCTTGATGTTTAGGATTTCAAAAGCATAAATTGAAAGCAGCTAACAACTGGATGTAGCTGTCAATTTTTAAGAAATAGGATAGCTGCTGCTGTCATTTCCTGAATAAAGAAATCCTCTACCTGTCCCCTTCAGTCCACAAGTTTCTTGAGATTCTGTGTTTGTCTGGGAAGAAAACATCATCCATGAATGGGGCTCCTATACAAAATATATAATTATTAGCAAGATAGATAAATGAACTATTGTAGATTGAGAGAGCAATTTTTTTTACTAGCTCTACACCCCTAGAGGCTTCTAGGGGCACGTAAGAGGGAGGGGGATGTGGCTAATTTCGACACCACCCTCCCAAGAGAAATCACAAAAAATTTAAAAAAAATTTATTCTCGCTTTTGCGTAGAGACTTGAACGCAACATAGACAAATTATTTATCAAATTAGATATTTGAACTAAAAAAAACATTTAAAGTGCCACTAGAAAGTAGCCGCTAGAAAAGAATATAATTTCATAAGCTTTACCTGTTAGAAAGTAATATTCCAAGTTGTGTGTTATTCTTCTCCACCATGGCAATCTATAAATGTAATTTTTATGTCAAATAATATCTATTCTCATTTACAGGCTTTTCATTTACAGCACAGAAAGAAGGGGTCTGGACCCCCCCCCCCCTCCCCTCCAACCTTAAAATTTTCCTTCACATTGCATAGGGAAAATAAAATAACATTGTTCTATTGTTGTTTATATGATGATTTAAAGCAAATTTTGAAACTTTAATTTTATTAAACATTGTATATGAAACAATAAATGTATAAGTATATATCTATTGCATAACCCAGACAACTACCTGTCCCAAGAGGAGGGGACCATTTTCAACTACTAGCAAATTGCTCTTTTGTAGCGACATAATTGTGGTTATATTACATTCAAAAACTCAATTGAAAGTCGGCAAAGAATTCCTACCCCGTGGGTAGAGTTACATACATTTAGCTTGTGTCCCCTCTATTCTTTTACTATGATCATTAAACTCCCCATTCTTAAAAACCCTGCCAATAAAGTCTAGGGGAGAAGACTCTATTATATATAGGAATAGTTATTTCTTTCATCGTATTATTAACCGCTTTCCGCGGATATAGAATGTACAATTATAAGATTAAAACCAGTTTTTTAGCCCCGAGGTGCCGAAGGCACGGGCTAAAGAAACTAGTTTTAATCTTATGATTGTACATTTTTATATTCGTAGAAAGCAGTTTATAATACGATGCTAGATATAGTTTTTTCGTATGGATGAGAACCGGTTCCTATCCACCGGATTCGAATAAATACGAGAATAGATATTTACAATATGGCTTCGAAACCCATTAATATCAGCTGGATTACAATCGGTTCTCAGACATAATGAAAAATCATGTATTACAGACGATTTCCCACTAATATTAAAATGAAAAAATATAAAATTAATACCAGTTTTGTTTGCCGGACATTTGGCCCCTTTAGTCTCACGAAACTTACTTTATTCTTATAATTTTTCATTTTAATAATCGCGGAAGTTGTCTTTAATACGATGCGTTAAAAATTATTCTAGTATAAATTAAAGTTTTAGTAAAAGGTACATATGTTTCACCTCTAAATAATCTTAGCAAAATATATTTAAGGGTTCACACTGTGCTAGTAGAAGGAAAGCTGAAGGAAGCAACTCAAAAAAATTTTTAAGGGTTCACTCTGTGCTAGAAGAAGAAAAGTTAAAGGAAGCAACTAGTAAAGAAAACTACTTTCCAACCCTCTACCATACCCTCCGTGACAGAGGTCTACCTAACCTCTTAGATACACCCATCTAAAACAGTCAAGAAGGTCTCAAGTTAAGAAAGGCTCACCCAAATTTAAGTCCCCTCTCCTCCTGATAATTTGTGCTACACCCTCAGGCTGACACCCACTATACCCCTTAGATGACAATTTAACACCCCTCTTGATTTTGTATCACACCCCCCTACACCCTCCTCTATTTTAGTTTAAGTGGGATGTAAAAATTTTCTGTTTTGCACCTAAAAATGAAGTTGCTACCTCTAGCTTTATATTATACCAGTGTGACTTCTACAGGGAAATAAAGGGATAATACAATGAGCAATAAATTGATGTTCATCCTCACTGATGAATAATGATAGACACATTTACCCTTTCTGTAGATTAAAATAAGCGGGTAAAACGTTTTGACACTCAACTTAATGAACCAACCAATCAAAATTCCCGAAAGTTATCAACCCAAAAATTAAAAACGTTTCTATAAATCTTGGATACTAGTGTAATTAAGAGCCCATTGTTCCTTCCCTTCATGGGCTTCTAAGTAACCTGTTGTAAAATTGTATTAAGTTTCTAATAAAACTTTGTTATAAGTCATCAAAACTTTACACAACAACAAACAAGTTAAAATCAATTTGGATCAGGAAAACAAATTTGTTCAAAAGATTTTTAAAAATCCAGAAAACAAGTAAAAGTAATAAAAAAACGTTTCGTAAGATAAAGAAAAAAAATTTTTCAAACCAGCTACTGTCAATTTTTTTAGAAGGGTATTTTCAACAAAAACTGACATAAATTTTAGACATTTCCTTTTATCATACCCTATCTGAACTTACTATATGATATGATTTATTAGTTGTAAATTACAAAATGATTTTTCAGAGTAAAAGGAAAAAATATTCAATAAATTTCAGTTTTGTTGACCCCGAGGGGTATTAATCCTTTGGCATAAACACACAGCTAAACATCCTGTTAATCAATAATTAATAATACAAAGTAGAATGATGTCTGTCCGTCCGTCTGACGCTTAAGATCTCGGTAACCACTGAACCGATCGGATTCTACTCTTCAGGGAATATACCTACTGGTCCTGTGGTGGTTTTAGGCTATTTTCTTGGGGGGTGGGACACCCCTAACCCCCCCAAAAACAAAAAAAAACATCCCCCATTTTTTTTTTGTAGGATATATCCTTGGTCCTTTTTTTGTGTGTAGAAGATTTCCTTGGTCCTTCTTATTCTTTTTTTTTTTTTTTACAAATTTCACCTCATCTTTTTTTATCATCTCTTGGGGTTTCGCCCCTAGAGGCTAGGGGCGATACCGCTAGTTTTCTATAAAGATTAACCCATATACGATTTTGGGAGCGTAAAGAAACACTCGAAAAAATGTTTTTTTTTGGTCATAATAATTCAATATTTTATGATCATTTATTTGAAAATGTATTTACTTGAAATTAAGAAGTGTCACAATGAGAAATTGTTTATCAAATAGATTATCTATCGTTTATGATGACGTAAAATAATAAATTGTTTAATTTTCAATTAAAAGAAAATAGCGCTACAAAAATCGATGTATATTTACTTGGGAAGTGTTACAAGATTTTTATGTACTCTAATAAAGTTATACTACCAGTTGGTTAAAAAAATACCCTCATCCAAATCCAATAAATGAGGTCCATATTAGCAACCTCAATTGACAAAAATTTTCTCTTGTCAATATATTCAAAATAAATTCAAAGATCCTTTTCTTCTTGTACCTTCTAAAGCAGTCTTAGAAAAAAAGAAAAATGTCAAAAATCTTCAGTATGGTGGAATATGATGTTTCAGACATATTCAATGAATGGTCGCTTTTACTTCACTTAAACCTATTTATTGATAACTTAATATAACACTCCCCCCCCCAAAAAAAGAGAAATAATGTCTAGCCTCTTCTAATACTAAGGGGCCCCATAGCTGCAGGAATCTATCCTTGCGTGGCTCTTATAACCTTTATTAGATCGAACATAACCTAAAATCATATTTTTTTTATGTCCAGAAGCAATATTAAGGAAACCGCCAATGAATGTAATTCTAATATTTATAGATAATTAGATTAATTCTGTTAAAAAACATAATTAAAGATCCATAGATAAGTTTTGTTTGGTGTGATTAATGTCAAAGACACTTCATTCATCTACAGCCCTTTCTTTTCCCTGTTTTTATTCCCAAAACGTATAAAATTTTACCTCAGAGCTTCGACTGTAGTATTTTGTACATACATGTAGGTATCCACACGGTTTTGCACAAGGGTCTTCACTATGGCATCCTACAAATAAAACAAGGATGACATCATACATGTAAGTATCCACAAGGTATTGTACAAGGGTCTTCACTATAGCATCCTGCAAATAAAACAAGGATGACAACATACAGGGTGGGGCAAATAAGACCGGACAAACTTTAAACGGCCATAGCGCCAAAACTACTTGACCAATCAGGACGTTTGACCACACTATAAAAAGCTTAGGTAATGACCTTTTAGCAAAAAAAAATCTTTGGACGTAGATGGACGTGTACAACGAGCTAGCCGCGTATATGTTCAACAAGGCAGATTCCAAATGCGCCGGTGGTTTAATCTGGATTCTCGACTAGGGCCCACTAATTATGACCTCAGCCCATCTGTAGGTGAGGTAGAGTTATTCAAATTGCTGGGGATACTGTTAGATACATAAGTAAGACACTAGAAAAGACTAGAGCTCTCTATCTGAAATGGCTTGGCCGTAGTACTCCAGCAAAGTGAAACGGGGCAGATTTTGAGATGTAAAAAACATCAAAAACCGTGAAAATTTCTCGGTTCTTGACTTTAGGGACCCATATTAAACTTTAAAACTCATTTTAGACTATAGGTTGCGCTGACAACCCTAGCTTAAACTTCATGCCATTTCTAAAAAGGTAAAGAACGTCGTTCTAGCTCAACTGTGGTCTAAATAAGAGCCTCCGTGTATAAGGGTAGCTTGAAAGTTGGGCGAATTTGGATCCTGCGGTTACTCCCGTTCCTAAGGAAATGTGGCCTCCCAGCAGCCCGATCTTAATTCAATGAACTTTTTGGCCTAGGGCTACTTTGAAGCATGCACCAATAGACGTGCCCATACCACAAAAACCTCCCTCATTGCCACTATCAAGGAGAAATACGCCAGCTTGGACAGGTACATTTTGACCTGGACCTGCCGGCGGTTGAGGAGACTGGTAGAGGCTGTAATTAAGGCTGGCGGCGATTTTAAATAATCTAATAGTCATATACCTATTTTGCTTGCCAGTTTTTAAAATTCAATAAAATCTTTAAAATTGACGATTTTATGTTCATTTGTTTAGAAGTTAGAATTTGTCTGGTCTTATTTGCCCCACCCTGTACATGTAAGTATCCACAAGGTTTTGTACAAGGGTCTTCACTATGGCATCCTACAAATAGAACAAGGATGACAACATACATGTAAGTATCCACAAGGTTTTGCACAAGGGTCTTCACTATGGCATCCTACAAATAAAACAAGGATGACAACATACATGTAAGTATCCACAAGGTTTTGTACAAGGGTCTTTACTATGGCATCCTACAAATAAAACAAGGATGACAACATACATGTAAGTATCCACAAGGTTTTGCACAAGGGTCTTCACTATGGCATCCTACAAATAAAACAAGGATGACAACATACATGTAAGTATCCACAAGGTTTTGTACAAGGGTCTTTACTATGGCATCCTACAAATAAAACAAGGATGACAACATACATGTAAGTATCCACAAGGTTTTGCACAAGGGTCTTCACTATGGCATCCTACAAATAAAACAAGGATGACAACATACATGTAAGTATCCACAAGGTTTTGCACAAGGGTCTTCACTATGGCATCCTACAAATAAAACAAGGATGACAACATACATGTAAGTATCCACAAGGTTTTGCACAAGGGTCTTCACTATGGCATCCTACAAATAAAACAATGATGACAACATACATGTAGGTATCCACACGGTTTTGTGCAAGGGTCTTCACTATAGCATCCTACAAATAAAACAAGGATGACAACATACATGTAAGTATCCACAAGGTTTTGTACAAGGGTCTTCACTATAGCATCCTACAAATAAAACAAGGATGACAACATACATGTAAGTATCCACAAGGTTTTGTACAAGGGTCTTTACTATGGCATCCTACAAATAAAACAATGATGACAACATACATGTAAGTAACCACAAGGTTTTGCACAAGGGTCTTCACTATGGCATCCTACAAATAAAACAAGGATGACAACATACATGTAAGTATCCACAAGGTTTTGCACAAGAGTCTTCACTATGGCATCCTACAAATAAAACAAGGATGACAACATACATGTAAGTATCCACAAGGTTTTGCACAAGGGTCTTCACTATAGCATCCTACAAATAAAACAAGGATGACAATATACATGTAAGTATCCTTAAGGTTTTGCACAAGGGTCTTCACTATGGCATCCTACAAATAAAACAAGGATGACAACATACATGTGAGTATCCACACGGTTTTGCACAAGGGTCTTCACTATAGCGTCCTACAAAAAAACTAGGATGACAACATACATGTAAGTATCCACAAGGTTTTGCACAAGGGTCTTCACTATGGCATCTTACAAATAAAACAAGGATGACAACATAAACAAGTGGCGAATCATGGAAATACATATGTATATTTATTCAGACATTAATGTAAAAAAGGGTAGATATTCATCATTTCTAGAATTATGTGAAATATGGAGTAATTATTTTCATACAAATAAAATCTAAATTTAATTCAAATAACATAAAATTTAATTAAATGTTTATTTCCATTTATAGTGCATTTTACCTACATTTACGAGCATAAATACATTTGCAGTTTAACCTTTTATGTTTACAGTTCAACATTCTAAAATTCTTTTAATTTGTGAGTTATTTTAGATGTAAACTTAGAATGTCCCAATTCTAAAGTGTTTGGATGTCTGTCTTTACTGTGTTTGTCTTTCCGTGTGTCCACTAAGATCTAGAAAAAATCTCTGGTGCCCTAACCCTACGGGGCTATTATTACCCAAAATAACCTAACCTAGCCAGACCTAAACTAATAAATAAACAAACTGTAAACTACAGCTCCTCCAATTTTTAAATTTATTAAAAAAACTGAGAGGGTTGTTCTGTGCTCGACTTGGCCCTTTGAGTAAAACCTTTCTCTATTATAAATAGAATCGTTTTCCCAACAACCATTTTCAGCGCTTAAAGACCATTTAATGTACATATAAAGAGACACAAACTTAGATAGATAATTAAAGTAGATAGAAAAAGGGAGTACGAGCTATGTGTAATTCTAGCTAAGGGGTGAGGACCAAGTGCCAACTTTCAATTAGGTCTTTGAATATCAGCCAATAGCGTCAGAAATATTGACACATCCAAGGTGCTACAAAAGAGCAGAAAGCATTTTTATAGCAGACAAAAAGATCACCACCAGGTAGTTGTCTGTAAACCTAAAAGAGATGGAGATAGAATGATAGATAGATACAAGCTGAATTATACCTGCGGGGCTTTGAAGAAATAATCAGACCAGAAATTCACAAATTCCTCCCTGAAAAAAAATATAAAAGTTAGAACAAATTTTTCCGAGTATAGCGCAACTAGGTAATCTTTTCTGTGGTTTTTTTTTACAGAGATTGACGGAGGCAGACATTGGATTTAAATTACACTAATACCCAATGTCTTATAATCATTTTATCATATTCGTTGCCTTAAAAATTAGAATTGAATTTGATTGGTTGGTTTCAAAATAGTAGAGTCCAAACTTTTCAACCAATAATTTTATTTTTAATCTATAGAAAGTGTAACAAAACTGGTATTTATGATCTTTATTTTATTATTCGTAAAAAATTGTCTATAATCAATGCTTTACATGATTTTTAATTATGGCTGAGAACCAATTCTAACACAGCAATATTAATCCGTTTTGAGGCCATACTGGAATAGTTATTTCTCGCATCGTATTATAAACGGCTTTCCGCGGATATAGAATGTACAATTATAAGATTAAAACTAGTTTTTTTAGCCGGTGCCTTCGGCACCACGGGGCTAAAAAAACTGGATATAATACGATGCTAGACATAGTTTTTTCGTATTCATGAGAACCGGTTCCTATCCACCGGATTCTAATGAATACGAGAATAATGTTTATTTACTTTTTCTTTTCAAATATTCATTATTTGCATATATCCAGCTTGTTTAGTACATTTGTTTTATTAATTAATTTTTAATTAATTTATCTATTTTTAATTCAAATGGATACATTATTACTTGGATCTTACACCAGATTTTCATGTTCTATAATAAAGTGAACTCTGTAGCGGGCTAAAATAACAGTATCCACCATCCCCCCCTTTTTTCCCTATTCCCCCCCCCCCCCTACTGGATAAACGGCTCTACTAATAAATGCGGGGGGAAATTGCAACCTAAATTTACGACAATTATATCCTGTTATATCATCCACGTATATTCTACATCCATTTTTCAGTCCTATTCTCTAAAAACACGTCAATTTGTATTTGCTCTTTATAAAATCTGTTTATGACACTTTGATTTGCAAAAAGACTAAAATATCCGTGAAAAGAAGAGCTTTTTATGTTTCTTATCATTAATAACTTTTTTATCAACAAGGATATTTTTGCCCATAAGTACTATAGTAGCATAGACATATTTCAACAAGTAAAGCAGAACATACCAAAACAGGATATTGGCGTACTCTGCTTAAAATGATCCAAAAAATTAAACTGTATTTAACAAAAATATTATAGTAAATTCTTACACAGTTATTAGTATGAACTAGTAAATCTTGTATATATATATGATTGACTAAAAAAAACTCTTTGTGTGTGTATTCTCATGGCGTTTGCTTGCATACTAATCCCCGAAGTTTTATAATAACATTTTCTTATTCTTTGGCTTAACAATTTTGGGGACTGATCATGAATATCTATGAGTGAGAGAAAGAAAGAGAGAGAGAGAGAGAGAGAGAGAGAGAGAGAGAGAGAGAGAGAGAGAGAGAGAGAGAGAGAGAGAGAGAGAGAGAGATAGAAAGAAATAAAGAAATACGATGACAATCAACAATCAAGTCAATCAACAACCCTTTCTTTTTCCTTCATTACAAAAGGAACATTACTTAATATTGTATAGTGAAAATGATTCATAGACCATTGTCCTACCCCTGCATCTATAGTAGTGTTGTTTAATTATTTGAATGTCATTACCAAAAATTAATAATTACATATTCCTACAAATAGCAATAGTGTACTATACTTAAGTGTGTTCAGTTAGATATTTTTAACAGTCGGATCGTTTTATTGAGAAGGTTTTAGAATATTTTACTGGTGATTGTAATTATTCCAAAATTCAGATTATAGATTTTTTTTGGTCAAAATAGTTAAAAAAAAGTATGCTATAATTAGAAGAAGGGCGTCGTAGCTCAGAAGTAACGCGCTGAGTTACGGTGAGAGTTCAAGTTCAAGTCCCCATGTGGCAGCTCGAATTCTCAGTTGAACATATTCACACAACTTCCCCTGGTTGTGTAAGAAGGGAGATTATTATGTGGTTTGGATACTTAATAGTCACGTACATAATATCTGTACAACCCTTATCCCAAGCTCCTCTGCGGAGAGCGTCATTCATTACGGTGACTTAATTTGGGACACCTGCCATACTCGGCGAGGGTGAGGTAATAAAGAGTAGGACCCTTGAGACAGCGGGTCAAGGCATAATGTACTTGGGCGTGGAGATTGATAGCCCCAGTGGCTATACAAAAGTGTCTCGTCCTTCTCCATGACTACTTAGGTCCAAACACTAAGAAACTATGGCTACACACACACACACCCACCCACACACACACACACACACATGCTATAATTAGACGCATGGAATTTCTGGTAATGTATATATAATGTATTGCTACGCTTCCTAACTGTACTAACTGTAACTAAATCGTACCTAACTGTTATAGGAATCAGCATGCAAATTTTGATATGAATAGGTCAATTCTAACATGTCTAAATTAAGGAGAGGAGCTAACAGTTACAGAAAGACCCACCCTAAAAATAGAAAAGCAATAAAGTAGGAGCAATCCAACATTGAAAATCATGACGGTGGAATTAACTTACATCTCTTTATTCACAGGGATCTAAAGGGATAAGACAAAGGTTGATAAATTGATGTATTACATCGCTAATGATGATTCACAAAATTAATCCTTTTATAGAAGATTACAATTAAACGTTTGCACATTAAACTTATTGAACCAACAAATCAAAATTTACTAAACGTCCCCGAAGTTGTTGGGCCAGCGAATAAGAAAACGTTATTATAAATTTTTGATAACAGCCCAATGTCCTTTCCCACCCTGCTTTATTCTTTTCAGCAATTACCAGCTACCAAAGACAGCCTTTTATATAAAGAGCACGGGAGAAAATAGATTGATAAATTATCATAAATTGTCCTATCCCTATGGAAAATTGTTAGTAATTAATTAAACGAGTCTATTCTAATTGAATACGACCCTGAAAGGTGTGTTTGGGAAACAGCTGACAGTGTATGATTATCTTTGAAAGCAAAAACAGCAATAAAAACCTGTGAAAAGAGTAAATTGTATATTTTGATTTTAGTAGGCATACATTACAATATCGACATGCTTTAACAAAAGCTAATTTGATCATATCGTCATCGTCGTCGACATAATGTCTATGTTCGAACCGACAGACAATTGTTTTTGAAATATCTCCCCTTCAACTAACAAATAACACAAATTTTAACAGTGATCAGTTACAGAGGTCTTTGTATACAGACACAATTCATAGTATATTCATTAAATAGATGAATAAAATTCAATTGGGCTAAAATTTATACTAAATCATAAATTATCAACGCATTAAAACAAATTACAGGCCATAAGCTGAAAGCATTTATTGTTGGTTTATGTGAACACTGAGTGTAGTTGAGATGTAAAGTGTTGGGAAAATGAACATCTGCATTTCTGTTTTAAGCCTATATTTAACTATCTCCTCGACAATATCCATATTTTTCAACGGCGGAGCATCCATAACCCCAAACACCCCCCCCCCCCCCCATTTCTCTAAATTCTCTTAATTAATATAATCGGTTACAGACCCTTGCGTGGCAACGCTCCTAAAGGGGCGATTATTCGTATTTTTCACATTAGCTTTTCTCCTTTTTCTAGCCCCTGTGGGGGGCTCTAACCCTCAAGGCCAATTGCCTAACCCCGCGGGACAATCACCTAACCCAATATAACCTAACCTAACCTAAAATAACCTTTTAAAAGCCATTTTAAAAATACGACGAATCGCCTCTTAAGGATAGCTCAGGCTATATAAATTAAGGGTTAAAATGAAGAAAGGATAATGACCCTATATAAAAGATCTCGTGAACTGATGTTTTAATCCTTCTATAATGGTCAGGGAATCTTATATTGCTCCAGTGTGCAGGGGTTAGGCTTGTTTTAGAGTGTTTCATTCTCCCTAAAGATTGGAGGTACCGAGAAGATAATAATCACACTCTATAGCAAGGTCTCTTAAGCAAGACATAAAAATGTTATCTAAATTGGATCATTATTTAGGTCTATAATAGCAAAACAAAAAAATAAGGAGGTGGGGGGGGGGGGGGGGGGTTTATAGTATTGTAAATTTCTGTTTAATAGTAATTCTTCCAACTATTCATTTAATTGAATTAAAATTTACATACCCGAACATACTTTTTATATGCAGAAAAAAACCTTTTTTTGTCGTCATATCCGTCTTATAAATTATAATTAAAAATATATAAAACTAATATTAATGTTCAATTTATTTAATGTTTGTTTGGCTTAAGAAAAGTGTTTGTTTTCAAAGTCGCAACAATTGATATATTATTATTATTTGGATGTTGCACCAGATTTATCTGTACTCTGATAAAGTAATACTTGCAGCTGGCTAAATTATATTACCCCCTTTATACCCCCCCCCCATATTAGCAAGCTAAATTGACCTTCGACATCTTGGGGCTAACAATACTACTTTTAATCTTATAATTTTGCCTTTCAATATCCGCGGAAAGCTGTCTTTGATATAATACGATAAATAACTATTTCTTACCTGATGTGACTTCTATTATTTGGATCTGGATAGTAGGTGTACATATACTTGACAGCGTTGAAAATTCCTAATCATTTACATTTTCAAAACATTATCATTTTACATTTTATATTAATGATAAATGGAGACATTTTTTTCAGTAAAGTTGGGTGCAAGCTTCCATCAAATGCGCGTATAAGGTCAAACTGTTCCTAATTATGCGTTTGATCAAAATTAAGTTTGACCTAATAAGAGCATTTGACTACATCCAACTTTACGGAATTATGCAAAAAATGGCGATGCTGTACGTATTGGTGCAAAAAATGTGGACAAATTTCAAAATGTTTTGGCGTGTGACGTCATACCCCCAGCTCTTTTCTAGGGGGTTTCATTCCTCCTTCCCTTTTCTTTCCCCTCACTTGTGACGTAAATAAACAGCCCCGTCAAATCAATTTAAATATTGTTCCCATTTTTTGCACCAATACGTACAGCATCAAAAATGGCCCTCTTTATTAAAGGACAAAAAAATCCATAAGTAGCGAAGCACAGAATTTTTCATGATTCATCAAAAGAAAAAGTAAGAGAGAGAATATGTGATTATCAAATAATTGAGAATCACGAAATCCTAATAGAATAAATATGTGTTTTTTTCCAGCATGATCGTTTGACTGACGAGAAAGTAAGTAAGGTGTATCCTAAGAATGAATTAGCAGTGTATCTCATCTTCCCCAGAGATGAGTTTTTGAAAGATGAATGCCGCATTTTTTTTTAATTCGCGAAATTTCAACAGAGTTTACAACTATTTATTCAATTATTTCGCTTTTGTTGGTACGGCCTTCATAGAAGAAAAACAAATTATCTCTAATCCATTTTTGCTGCATATTTATTAATGCACCTTTTTAGAGCGGTATTAGACATTCTACAAATGTTTAAAATAATAATTTTAAAATTTGAATTCTTAAGTTGTATACTCTGTTGAAATCCTATCGTCTTCGTTCAATCAATCAATTTCGAAAAAATGTCGAAAAAACGCGGCATTCATCTTTCAAAAACCCATCTCAGAGCATTACAAACAGACAGGTAGTAGCTGTATTTAGTGCAAAAGGAAAATGGGGATAGATGTCACCACTTTTGGCCTACCCATTCTATTGACGTCATAGCGGAGGGAAAGATAGAGGGAAGGGGGAAAACCCTAAAAAAAAATAGGTACGCCAAAAGCAGTGAAATCTATCCCGGGGGATCTATTCACAGCTACCAGATAGATTTACAGTAAATTATAGAGTAAAATAAGTATATCAATTATTATAGTATTTAACAAGCTAATGAAATTAAACTAAGAAAGAGATAGTGAGCAAGAAAGAAAAAATCTCATTTCCATTATGGCTTCGAAACCGATTGATATCTGTTGGATTTAAACCAGTAATGAATAATCATGTATAGCATTGTATTACAGACAATTTTCAATGAATCCTATATTTTCTTAAATATAAGAGGAAATCTTTCTTTAATTCGATGCGATAAGTAACTATAAAACATTCGGTCAGACGCACGGACAGTTCTGAATTATAGAGTAGCTGCGCTCATAGAAAAACAATTGTTTTGAAAAAGTTCCTTCAGGGTTGAGAGTATAATTGTACTGATTAATATGATCTCGAACCATAACATCAAAAAAGTCCCAGCCAATCTGAAAAAAATTTAATACATAATTGTAATAGATATACAATTACTTGGATATTGTACCAGATTTCATTGTACTCCATTATACTTGTAACTAGCGGATTCGCCCCTAGCCTCTAGGGTGATTTGCCCCAAGAGGTTTGATCAAACCAATTTTACGCATTTTAGATATAACAGAAATTTTTTTTTTAAATTTCTTTTGGGGGGTAATTTTTTTTTGTTTTTTTGGGGGGTGGGGGTAGTCGACCCCACTATTTTAATTTTAGTTTTAAAAAGAAATTTTTTGGTTTTTTTTTTTCATTTTTTGGGGGGTTGGGGTGTCCCAACCCCAAGAAAATAGTTATAAACCTTCCCGGGAACTATAAGAAGCTACCCTGTTAAGGAGAACCCGATCGGTTCAGCGGTTAGCGAGATCCTTCGCTACAAACAAACAGACAAACAGACAAACAAACAGACAAACAAACAGACAGACAGACATCGTTCTACTTTGTATTATAGATAATGAAATGATAATATTTCGTAGATCTAAATTAGTAGCAGTAGACATATTTTTCAAATTTTATAAAATATTCTTACGAGTGGTATTCTTTGTATTTATTATTGCAAACAACTAACCTTTCCATTACAAGACCTTTATATGATCTTCTTAACATTAAAGTAAAAGAACAGAGGGGGCATACGCTATGTCAACTCTTCCCGCAGGATGGGGGGGGGGGGGGCTGTCCTAATTTGAACACAGTAATAGTGTCTGACTGATTATGACGTAACAAAAAAAAATTAGCCAATGAGAGGCCACTATAAATTTTACCATTGGTCAATAACGGCCTCTCATTGGCTAATTTTTTTTGTTACGTCATAATCAGTCAGACACTATTACTGTGTTCTCCTAATTTTGTATTGGGTCTTTGAAATCAGCTTAAAGCGTCGGAAATATAAACACAACTGAGTCCCTACAAAAAACCAGAAAGCAATTTGCGAAAGGGTCTCCACCACTTGGGCCAGGTAGATGTCTGGATTATAATATACATCAGAGCTGGATCTTTGAATCATTTTAGTGGTGAGCCAGATCGGAGTGAGCCAAGTTTCCACCAATGAGAGCACAGCATTTTATGAAATGCCGCGCTGTGATTGGCTGAAATTCGGCTCACCCCGATCTGGCTCACCACTAAAATTATTTAAAGATCCAGCTCTGTACTTTATACTTTTATTGTCCTCAAAAATGAAATACCTCATAGTCTGGAGCTAGGGTTTTGTTTTGATAGAGCATGTAACTTGCATCATCTTTAGCTACACCTAAACAACAGGATTAGTTCTCAAAAATACAAATGCCTTTAACAAGCTTACAGCAGGGATGTAAAGTGATAAGACAATGGATGAAAATTCATATTTCCAAAAATTAGAGTTTATGATTATTCTAACGGTATGCATAACATTTTTCATAATTTACGTATTTTTGCACACCCTTTAAATTGGCCATATTCCATAAATCTGATAAAAAATACTTTTTATAATTTAAAGGTAAATTTATCATACAATGTTCTAGCTCTGTATCCCTATACAAATGCTACCTGTCAAATATTGAAATTCCGGATGATATTCTTGATTCTCATACATAACATTGACAAGCTCGGGTAGAGCTATAAAGTCGTCTTTGTGCCACTCTATGTGATGGGTATCCTTAAAGTAATTATGTTCATTAGTTTAGCACGAATGCCGCGTTTAGTTTTGCAGCAATAACATGTAAATAAGTGCTATAAAGTCGTCTTTATGCCATGCCACGTGATGAGTATCCTTAAAATAAATATGTCCATAAGTTCAGCACGAATGCTGCGTTTAGTTTTGCAGTAATAGCAAAGCATCTATGGTTATAAGTCGTCTTTGTGTCACTCTATCACTATCTATCACTATCTGTCTGTCTGTCTGTCTGTCTGTCTGTCTGTCTTTCTGTCTTTCTGTCTGTCTGTCTATCTGTCTGTCTGTCTGTCTGTCTGTCTGTCTGTCTGTCTGTCTGTCTGTCTGTCTGTCTGTCTGTCTGTCTGTCTGTCTGTCTGTCTGTCTGTCTGTCTGTCTGTCTGTCTGTCTGTCTGTCTGTCGCTGTCTGTCTATCTATCTATGAATGAATACCTCAGGTACAGAAATATTTTTCTGAACGACAGGAGCCCAAGGCCAGGTTCCAATTTCAGGTTTAAACTCCAATGCTGCCAGCTCATTCCATTCCCTGATTTATGAAATATTTAAGTAAATTATTCTTACATAGAATATTCTGTCTGACTATAAATATTTAAGTATAGATATTCCAAGACCCAATGAAAAGTCGGCACAGGGTCCACGGGATGGGGACATACAGTTATTTAAACCTTTACCCCTCTATTCGTTTACTTTATTTGTTTGTTTATCAGTAAATTAAAATCTTGTTAACCGCTTGACTTATTGGGTTTTCTTAACATTAAGGATGGAAAGGGTTAGGTTGGAAGGTGGTTTCATCCATCAAAGAGAAATCAAGGAAAATCTCAATATCTACATATCTATAAACCTGTTTATAATACAGTCAACCAATTTCAAGCTGGCCTTAGTAGTACAACCATTCTTCTTTTTATATAGCAAACTATCTTTTTAAAAGCGAAGCTTTTCTATAATTAGGGTCGGTCCGTCCGTCCGTACGTCCGTCACAAACGGATAGCTTTTTCCCGTTAATTTAGGCATGTTAGAATTGTCCTATCGATTTCAAACTTTGCATGGCGATTCCTTTAGTAGTTAGGTACAATTTAAAAAGATTAGCAACACTATAATCATTACAAGAATGTCCGTACTTCCATTTTAAACATATTGATTTTTTTCCTTTTTTAACAACAAATTTTTATGTAATCTAATCATCCGATTGATCTGATTTTTGGTATATTGATTCCTGGGACAACAAAGTACAATATTATAAGCGAAACAACTCTATAACCAAGTCCTAAAAATGTAAGTTTGTCCATAAACATTATCCAGTATCAAGTATTTTTTCATTAAATTTACTTACAATTTTGCTTCGACTCTTATACATTCGCATTCTGATTATTAAGTTCTGACATTATACAAGTGTTAATGTCCGTTTGTCCTACCGTTTCAGTGCTTCGCTTTTATGGATGTCGTCATCCTTGTTGTTAAATGTATGTTTCTATCTAGCTAACTATCTATATCTACATGTTTCTAATACAGTCTACTTATTTCCATCTAGCCTTAGTAGTTCATCCAATCTTCACTTTATATACCTAAATATCTCTCTATATGTATCTATCCATCAATCTTGCTATCTATCTAGCTAACTATCTATATATCTAACTATCAATCTTACAATCTATCTAACTATTTATCTAGCTATATATCTACCTGTTTCTGATACAGTCTACTAATTTCCAGCTGGCCTCAATTGTACAACCGATCTTCTCTCCATATACAAGACTAGTGTTCATGGGTCGAAACTAAACAACAGTAAATTTTAATACAGTAATAATGTAGATAAAAAACAATAAATTACTTAAAAACAAATTTAAACAAAAAAAAATCAAAAGTTAAAATGTCATAATGAATTGCATCAAATAAAAATATAGTTATATTCATAACAAAATTCCTCCATCTTTATTCGAAATGTATTATATTGCATTATTGGTCCCTGTGGAGAGGGGGGAGTTGAGGGGACTATCTCTGCAGAGTTTACCTAACCGAAAAAAGTTCTTATATAAGTCTAAACTGAATTTAAAAAATCGGATCTTGAAAAGAGAAAACGAAGTAATGGGTTTCGTTGTTTTTGACAGAAACCTTTGATAGGTTATTTTAGGTTAGGTAAATGTTAATGATTGGCCCACAGGGTTAGGAAATTAGCACCGCAAGGTTAGAGCAACCACCCAGAAGCTATAAATAGGGGAAAAGCTACTGCAAAAAAACAAACTCTCTATTTAGTATTCTTTCCATGATCAAAAAAATGTACTAAAATTAGGGTTGGGCCGGATACTTTTTTGGCCGTATACCGGATATCTGGCAAACGTTCGATATCCGGTAAATTACCGGATATCCGGCCGGATAACCGGATATCCGGCGTCAAAAATCAGCCGGATATCATGTAACCGGATAGTTTTAATATCCGGTATCCGGCCGGATATTGAAAATGACCGGATATCCGGCCCAACCCTAACTAAAATTGTCTAATTTGTCACCTTATCATTGAATACAGCCCAATCAGCAAAAGGAGAACCAGAGATAGCAATAACTCTTCTCACCATATGTCTACAAAAAAATTATAAAAATTTAATAATCCTTATATAAAAGTAACATGATGTCTATCTGTCTGTACATTAAAATCTCTACAAATATAACGATTTAATTTTTGATCCTCAAACTATTTCATGGCCATCCAACCCCCAATCCTCATTTTCTTATATGGCTACCCTGCGGGTCACATTTCATAACCTTTTAACCTTTACTTAACCTAACCTAACAATAAGCATAAAAAATAAGTTTATTTTGTGGTCCAATTATGGATATTAGGGATACCACTGTTATTTCTTACTAGCGGCTACGCCCCTAGAGGCCTCTAGTGGCATTTAAATGGTTTTTTTTATTTTAAATATCTAATTTGAGAAATAATTCGTCTATGTTATCAGCTGTTAAATTCATGTCTCTACGCAGCGCGACTACGCTAGCGACACTATGCGGCGGAAATATTTCATTTTTTTCAATTTTATTGTGATTTCTCTTGGGAGGGTGGTGGTACCCTCCCCCAAAATAGTTATAAACCTTCCCGGGACGTATGAGAAGCTACCCTGTTAAGTGGAACCCGATCGGTACAGCGGTTAGCGAGATCCTTCGGTACAGACACAGACAGACACCCTGTTACTTATATAAGGATGTATAACTCAACTAATGTCTAAAAAAAAATTTAATCAAAAATAATGATTTTCTTTTTTTGTATGTAGTTTGAACATACTGAGAAAAGATTAGGGAATTATATATTTTCCATTGACCTATCTTTATTTTAGTTTTTTTATATCTGTTCATGAGTTTATGAAAATAATATAATTATAAATTTGATTTTTACAGAAAAGATTAATTATCAAATGTCAAATAAAATAATTTTTACTTTTTGTATTTTAATTAAAGAAATACAGGTAAAAAAACGAGGGCTCGGCAGCACTAGCTACCATTTTCCATCTTTGTAGCAGCTATATTTAAAGCAGTGATATAGAGTATATATGCCAAAAATAACTTCGCATGGAGTTAAAGCTTATTCATGTCCTATCTATAATACAAAGTAGCTTGATGTCTGTCCGTACGTCCGTACGTCCGTCCGTCTGTATGTCCGTCCGTTTGTCCCTCTTCAGGGTATATACCTATTGGTCATGTGGTGGTTTTAAGCTATTTTCCTGGTGGGTGGGACACCCCCAACCCCAACAAAAACGAAAAAAACCACCCCCCTAAAAAAAAATTATTCACATTTTTTGTAAAATCTCAGTAACTGCTGAACAAATTGGGCTCTACTCTTCTGGGAATATACCTACTGGTCCTCCGGTGGTTTTAAGCTATTTACTAGGGGGGTGGGACACCCCAACCCCCCCCCCCCAAAATAAGAAAATCTCCATTTCCAAATTAAAATTTTTGTTTGTTTTGTAAACAAAATCCAGAAATTGGGGTGGGGGAACCCCACTGCACCATAAGGCGAGGCCCCCATAAACCCCCCCCAACAAAGAAAAAAAATTCACCCAAAAAAATTATTGGGTTTTTTGTAATTTTAAAAAATTGACATCGTTTAAAAGTTGTCGCACATATAGGTATTAAATAAAATTTACAAAGAAGAGTTTTCAATTTTTGTGGATACGGTGAACAACCTGGGTTTATTTTTTACGAATTGAAATTTTTGTGCATACTGCGCACAACCTGGGTTTAATTTTACCAAAGAGTAATTCGGCAAAGAATAACTTTATTGAAAATATAACTCTAAAAAAATTCTTATACGAGGGTTGACTTTCCATTACCTCATGGGGCGAAGCCCCTAGAGGCTAGGGGCGAAGCCGCTAGTTATATATAAAGTAGTAAGATTTTTTTGTCTGTAGCTTAAGATTTTAAAAACTTGAGCCAATTGAGATCTCCATTTTAGGGAAGCTTCACATATGTCCAGAGATGGTTTCAGGCTATTTTTCCGCTCTTCCCTACCGTTCAAATACAGATATCCAAAATGGTAGGGGCGCAACCGCTAGTTTAAATGAAATTTAAGAATTTGCAAATTCTGCCCTGTTTTGTAAAACTACTGAAAATCTCTCCATTTCAAATCCATCAAATATTATTAGAGTTGAAAATTGAAATGTAAATAATTAATAAAGGTGGCAATGCAGGGCTCTAAATGGATAAGACAATGGCCGATAAATTTATGTGCATACCCAATGTTAATACACAAAATTACTCTTCTGTAGATTACAATTTTTAGTTGAAACGTTTGGACACTCAACTTAATAAACTAACAAATCAAAATACATTAAAAGTTTCCAAAGTTGTTAAGTCAAACGAATAAAAAAACGTTATTATAAAACTTTAGGGACTAGTGTAATAAACGGTCAATTGTCCCCTCTCTCTCTGATGACAATCTAAATCTTTCATAGTTTCCACATTTCAAAATTTAAATGTTATGAAATAATAAATTTGTGTTTATGAAATATTTTTGTCTTTTCAAATAGCTTAAACAGCTTTATATAACTGAACTAACAAAAATTGAATGAATAGAGACCAGTAAAGTGTAATACAAAGAAAAAATATATTCCATAAACTGTCAATAAACTAGAATTTACTTAGGTTCATAAGATCAGACGGACAGAAAATATACATTACATACAGTAGCTGCTCTACGAAGCGCAGAAAAGTGGCATTTGTGACGTCATAAAATAAGTCTATTATCCATCTCTTTTTTAGGAGTTTCATTTCCCACTTCTCCACTCATCCCTCCTTTTTAGACGTATTTTCATGATGTCACACATGACAAAGTTCATGGTTCAATCCTCCATCAAATGAAGTATACCTGGTCTTAGGCATAACCGCTAAAAGTCCCGCGGCGGCCGCGCCCGCATCTGGTCCGAACAAGGTTATCTTCTTAGCATCTCCCTAAACATGACAATCTATAATACAAAGTAGAACGATGTTTGTTTGTCTGTTTGTTTGTCTGTTTGTTTGTCTGTTTGTTTGTCTGTTTGTTTGTCTGTTTGTTTGTCTGTTTGTTTGTCTGTTTGTTTGTCTGTTTGTTTGTCTGTTTGTTTCTTTTAAATCTTAAATCTAAAATACAAAAAATTGGTTTGATTAAACCTCTTGGGCAAAGCCCTTAGAGGCTAGGGGCGAAGCCGCTAGTGTTCTCATAAAGTAAAATAAAGGGATCACGGAAAGAAAACGAAGAAGCGGGGTTCGTCGTTTTTCCACAGTAACTTTTGATAGGTTATTTTAGGTTAGGTTATGTGGATCTACTGCAGTTCACGGTAAAATATTGATGGTAAGCAATATTTCCAAAAATCTATGAACTTTAAAGGCTGCTAGCTGCCAAACGGCTGAACCTACAGATCATGCCCGCACACTGTTTTAAGCGGTTTAGAAGGCCTACAAATAACCTGGAATAGCCATAAATCAATAAAGCATAATTATCTCGCAGAGCAGAGAAATGCGTGAAAAAGGCCTATTTTACGCGTTTTTTCTTCAGTGAAGCTTTCCCTGTTCATCATTGGATCTTGGCTATTCCAGATTATTTGTAGGCCTTCCTATGCCGCTTAAAATGGTGTGCGGGTATGATCTGTACGTTCAGCCGTTTGGCAGCTAGCAGCCTTTAAAATGCATAGATTTTTTGAAATATTGCTTACCAGCAATATTTTACCGTGAATTGCAGTAGATCCGGTTATGTAAATGTAATCACAGGGGCTAGAAATACAAGGAAAGCTACTGTGAAAATAAGACGGAACCCGCTACTTCGTTTTCTTTCCACGAGCACGAGCTAAATGTTCTCATAATGTGATTAAAGATAAGTAGAAAAGATTCTCTATAATACAAATAGTTATCTGTATAAAATTTGAAGATAAGATATCTGAAGGGATAAGACAATGCAATGGAGGATAAATTGATGTATTTACTTATTGATGATAAATGAAATTACCCCATCTGCAGATTTAATAATATAATTAGAACCAGCCAATCAAAATATAAAAAAGTACAAACAGTTTTTGAGACATCGAATAATTGAAATTAAATTTTGGATAAGAAATCTATCTATTTTTAAATCAACTTTATGTTTACTGTATTATAATATATTGTCCTTTTTTTTCAACAAGGATTGTTATTGTAGCAATACTAAATTTAACAAATAGATACAGGATATAATATTTTAATAAGGTTTGTAAAAAAAATTGTAAATTTTCCTAATTTTTAAAAGCGAAGCTTTTCTATAATTAGGGTAGGTCCGTCCGTGACGGATAGCTTTTTTCGTTAATTTAGGCATGTTAGAATTGTCCTATCGATTTCAAATTTTGCATGGTGATTCCTTTAGTAGTTAGGTACGATTTTGAAAGCGTAGCAACTCTATAATCATTACCAAAATTTCCGTACGTCCCTTTTAAACATGTTGATTTTTCTACTTTTTTAACAACAAATTTTTATGTGATCTAATCATCCGATTGATCTGATTTTTGGTATATTGATTCCTGGGACAACAAATTATAATGTAATAAGCGAAGCAACTCTATAATCAAGTCCTAAATATGTAAGTATGTGTCCATAAACATTACCCTGTTTAAAGCAGTTTTTCAACAAATTTACTTACAATTTTGCTTCGACTCTTATACATTTATATTCTGATTATTCAGTTCTGACACTATATAAGTGTTCATGTCCGTTTGTCCTACCGTTTCAGTGCTTCGCTTTTATGGATGTTCTCATCCTTGTTTTTATTTAGAATTAGATATGTAAACAAGTTTAATGATTTCTATTGAAAATAAGTAGTAAGTTCCTTATTAAATCTTATTAAATCAAGGATGACAACATCCATAAAAATGAAGCTAAATAAATAAATATACAAACATAGCAGGTAGGAAAAGGACAAAAGGCAGTTTATTACCCAAAGTTTTAAAATAACATTTTCTTATTCGTTGCCTTAACTACTTGGGGACTTTTATTGAATTTTGATTGAAAGGTTCACTTAGTTGAGTGTCCAAACGATTTGAGCACTAATTGTAATCTACAGAAGAGGCAATTTTGTGTATCATTATTGTGGATTAGTGGGAATGTCTCATTCATTCTGTAGATAACAATTAATGGTTGAAACGTTTGAACACTCAACTGAATGAACGAGCTAATCAAAATTCACTAAAGTGTGAAGCCAACGAATAAGAAATCAATAATAAAAAACTTTGGAGACTAGTGTATTAAACAGACCATTATCCCCTCTCTCTTTCTCTGGAATACATTTGTATTGTACATAATAATGAATTTAATAATTTTAGTGGAAAAGTAATTATTTAAGTATTGATAATTTTATTTTTATGAATATCTCCAAAGGTCATTTAATATCGACCATTCATTAACATTAGCAAGGATAGAGATATTTATTAACTAAAAAACTTGTTATACAATTTGTATTTTTTTTTTTGCGAACCTACTCTATAATTCACTTTGTCTATCCGTCCGTCAGTCAGTCTGTCACTAATATAATTTTCTCCGCTGTTATTCAAGATAAATGGCGGATTTTTTTGCGAAGATTCTCTAAACAATTGGGCATCCAGTATGTAATTTACTTTGTCCGCCAGTCTTTTAGTCATGCTACAAAATATAAATATTAAAAAAATACTTGAGACAGGTTTCGTGATTCTTAGTTTTAACAAATGTTCTTTAAATCTCCTTGTCCGTATTCTCGTATTCGCTCCCTTTGGAAGTTTTCCATAATAGTTTACAATAGTAGTATTTACTCAGTCGCAATATAAGATAGTCATCTGATTTTTTGTGTGTTGATTCCCATAACTATATTGCATGTTTAAGTAGAAAATAAAATATGTAGTCTTCCTGTTCTTTAGTGAAGTCAGTAACGGTTAACCCGCGACCGTGGCTCAATACGTAGCGCATTCGCTCGTCGTCGGGAAGGTGATAGGTTCGAATGGTTCCCACTGCTACTATGTCAAATGCGCGACGTAAATAGTTAGAGTGGGGGGAATGCCTTGGCCCAAAACAGGCGCAACTCGATACCATGCACAGTTAGGACTTCTCAGACAAAGGTCGTACATCACAGAGAGTTGGTTGTCTGTAATGTACTGTACCACGGGTATGAGGTGAAGGGCCAAGAGTCTAGCCTTGAGTTGACAAGTTGACTGTTCAGTCCAAGTGCAACTCACCCATACGACATTCTTAGCAACGGTTAAGTAACATAAAACTATTCAAAGACTTAAATTTAAACAGAAAATAGCTTAAAACCATATCGGAACTTATTGGAAGATTCCCTAAAAATAAGGACTAAATATATTGACGGACTAAAAAATAAATCTTAAGTTTTTATCAGGGGGTGAATTAATTGAAACTTATCCCTTTCATTGAAAAATAGTTTCGTGATTCTTTGTCAATTAAATTAAGATAATTATTAATGTTTGATTCATCTGAATAAAAAAATGAATCATATTTATATATTTGACATTTTATACTTTTTTCCGTTTAAAAAGACCTGTATGTATATATCTCAGTTTAATTTTAATACGCTTCTAAAAGATTTTAATTTTGTATCTTGGATTTAATACGAATGCTTAAATTAAAAGAATTGAATAACTGTATGTCCACAGGGTGGGGACCCTGTGCCGGCTTTCAATTAGGTCTTTGTATATCAGCTCTACAAAAGAGCAGAAAGCAATTTGCTAGCAGACGAAAAAGGTCCCCACCACTGGACACAGGTAGTTGTTTATACTTCTATACATCTATACTTGTACATTTATTATACGCTGAATGATTGTTAGTTATAGCTACGTGATTTTATTCATAATTTGAACTTGTTAGCGTTGTCAAACGTTTTACTCTAGTCAAATATACAAAATATTACTCCTTTAATTTTTTTGTGGGAAGGAGGATTTTTCTTTTGGCGATTTATCTTGAGAGGGTGGTGGTACACTCCCCTTAAATAGTTATTAACTTTCTAAGGACCTATAAGAAGCTACAATGTATAAAAGAATCTTATCAGTTCAGCAGTACAAATAGACAGACAGACTCACAAGTATCCTGTTACTTTAAATAAGGACTAGCGGCTACGCCCCTAGAGGCCTCTAGGGGGCACTTGAGGAGGAGAGAGTCGAATTTAATAACCCAATTTTTTTTTTCGGGGGGGATTTTTCATTTTTTGGGGGGGTTGAGTGTGTCCCACCCCTCAAGAAAATAGTTATAAACTTTCACGGGACCTATGAGAAGCTACTCTGTTAAGGAGAACCCGATCGGTTCAGCGGTTAGCGAGATCCTTCGGTACAGACACACAAACACACAGACAAACAGACATCCTGTTACTTTAGTATAAGGATTATGTATCTGTCTATCTAAAATACCTGAAACGCGTAGACATTATCATACACCCATTTAACAGCCATTGCCATATCCAAGAGTCCATAATTGCCGGGGGCATGGTGATCTCCTAAAAGAAAAAAAAGTTTCAAAGGACCTAGGATCTTTCAGATGCCATTTACAAGAGATATTACTCTAACAAGATATATCAAAATTTAAATATCCTACTTTTTATATCAATTTTTAAAAAAATCTAATGAACTTATTATTACTCTTTAAAGGGAAAAAATCAAAAGCTCCAAGATTTTATATTTTGGGGTGTAAAATGAGGGGTCTAAAAGATTTGAGGGGAGTAATATATTGTATTTTTGAAAATTTTTAGTGGGTTACAATGAGTTTTATTTTTTACATCCACTCTTGGACGTCTCCAAGCCATTACTAATGGCTACAACAATCTATCTTTTTTCAGTATGGATCAAACCAGATTAACATCTGTAGGATTAGAATCAGCCACACTGAAAAATCATGTATCGTATTCATAGGCGTCCAAGGGGGGGGAGGGTAATGGGGCGATTACCCCCCCCCAAACGATTTTGGGGGTGCCGTTTTACGATTTACCCCCCCCTTAAAAAATTTTACCCCCCCCAAAATAAAAAGCTTGGACGCCCCTGATCGTATTAAACACAATTTCTATAAATAATAAACTAAAAATTATTACCAGTTTTGTTAGACCAGGCCTTTGGCTCTTCGGGTCGACCAAAAGTGAAATTAATCTACAATTTTTAGTTTTGCGATGCGATTAATAACTATTTTCTATCTAACTCTCCTACAACAACCTATGTATCATTATCTAACTGTAGAAAGAAAACCCAAAGCTCCCAGCCTGAAGTTGATGGCTACAACAATATATCTATCTATCCCATTGTAGATAGAAAACCTAAAGATTCCTGCCTATATGTATAGGATGGCTATAAACTATCTATCTCTACCTGTAGATAGACTAAGAAAACCCAAAGCTCCCAGCCTATACTTGATGTCTACAACAATAATCTTACTATCTCTACCTGTAGAAAAAAAACCTAAAGATCCCAGCCTTTAGTTGATGTCTACAAAAATAATCTATATATCTCTACCTGTAGAAAGAAAACCCAAAGCTCCCAGCCTATAGTTGATGGCTACAACCACAACCTGTCCGTTGGCTGCTAGCTGGTGACCTAAAAATATAAGTATAAAATTATCCAAACTTAAGATTATTTTTCAATATTTCAAGCAAACAAAGTACAATCAAAGGCTAGAAAAATTCTTAGCACAAAAAGGTTTAAAACTAGTCTAATATAAAATGAACAGAGGGAGATTTAAAAATGGAATATACATTTCTGTCTTTTTGTATCAAAAACATTATTTGCTTGTATTTTTCAAAAAAAAATTTGAACCTTTTGCATACTCAATATTGTAATAGCTTTGTAATTTAACTGAATTTATTAGGAATATACTCTGTATTGGTCTTTTAAATCAGCAAAAAGCGTCGGGAATATTAACACAATCGATTTCTTAGAAAAGAATGGAAACAATTTGATAACAGACTTGGGCCAGAAGTTGTCAGGATTATAATTCTAAACTTATAAAATCATTGATAGACAGACATACTGATTAAAGAAAGTCAAACTTTAAAGTATTCGCTATGCCAGCATTAAAGATGGATTTCATCAGCCGCTTTTCAGCCGCAAGTAAGCCTTAAATCTAAGCCCGCTTGTGTGCAAAAGATAAGATTCTGAAAAGATGAATTGTCTGTTTAGGAAAAGTTGGAGACATCCAGTTGCATTTTAAAGTTTCAATATGGCTTCAACGCAGCTGACGCGTAGATGCCGAGCCCCTGAGTTTCATACCTGGAAACTCGTTGGCAGACCCGTGCTGGAAATGACCGCCATGTATGTAGATCATCACAGGAAACTGTTGTGACACCTTAAAAAGAGAAGCCTATGATTGGGAAATTAGAGTAAATTACTTAAAATAATAACTGTATGTCCCCAATTGGGTGTTTGAAAATCAACCAATAGTGTCGGGAATATTAACACAGCCAAGTAGCAGAAAACAATTTTCTATTATCAGACGAAAAAAGTTCCTTAAAGGGAGGAGAAAAATAGCCTAAAACCACTCAAAGGATTGACCTATAATAGTGTGGAACCATCATGGGATCTATGTGAAGCTTTCCTAAAAAGGAGAACTCAGTATTAAAAGTAATGAAATCTGAAGCTATAGTCAAATAAACCTTACTTACTACTTTATGTTATAGGATAGTACTTATTAACTTAATAGATTAGGTAGGTGCTTTTTTTACATAATTAAATTACCCCCCCCAAAAATTTTACCCCCGGGGTAAATTAGTTTGGGGGGGGGGGGTAATTACCCCCCCCCCAACATATTTGGGGGGAGTATATACCCCCCCAACAGACTTTAGGGGGGGTAATTACCCCCCCAATCAGATTTTACCCCCGGGGTAAAAATTTTGGAGGGGGGGTAAAAAAAAATTTCGGCGCGCTTCGCGCGCCATTTTACCCCCCCCCCAAAAAAAGCTTGGACGCCCCTGTTAGGAAGCGCAGGGGCTCAGTAACTAAAAGTAAGTAAAATGGTGGTAATCTAATGTACTCATTTAAAATTCTCCCAGGAAACTACTGAGACACCTGAAAAAGAAAAAAATACTATGATTGGGAAAACACAAGGAATCAGCAAACAAGGACGCCCAAGCCTTTTTGACGGGGGATTAAAAAAGGGGTATAAAGGTATAAAGGGGTATATATACGTCACTGAAGAAAATGAGATATTGATTAATCCATAAAATCCTGCATACATATTTTTATTTAAAATGCATTTTTTTCAATATATATAAAATCAATGGATGTATTATTACTTGGATCGTACACCGGATTTTCATGTCCTCTAATAAAGTGAAACTAGCAGCGGGCTAAAATAACGTCAATCCCCATTCCCTCCTTTTACCCCATACCCTTCCCTCCTACTGGATGAACAAATTGACCAATATGAAAGTACCTTCTAAATTGACGACAATTTTACCCCTGTTATAGTATCCACGTATAATTCGACACAATAAAAACTGTCTTGAATTTGTATTAATTTTGAGGAACACGACTCCAGTTACGTCATATTTTTCTTTCCCGAAAAAGGGAAGGTGGAAAGAAAAAAAGGGAAGGGGGAAGAAAAAAGAGGTGGGAGAAAAGGGGGTTTTCCCCATCTCTTTTGAAGAGATTTTCTTCCCCCCTTCCCTTTTTCGGGAAAGAAAAATATGACGTCACTGGAGTCGTGTTCCTCAAAATTAATACAAATTCGGGACAGTTTTTATTGTGTCGTATAATTCTATATCCAATATAGAGGTATTCATTGATAAAATTGAATTGCGATTCATGCGAAAACATGAACAACTGTGTCTTAAATGTAGAATTACAGTGACAATAATAGTTATTTATCGTTTTATAATAGACAGTTGTCCGCAGATATTACAATGAAATACTATAAGATTAAAACCAGTTTTGTAAGCCCCAAAGGGCCAAAATCCTAGGCTAACAAAACTGGTATTCATTTTATGATTATTATTTCATTATTTGTAGATATTGTCTGTAATACGATGCTATATATGATTTTTCAGTAAGGCTGAGAACCGGTTCTAATCCAGCGGATATTAATCAGTTTCGAAGCCATGCTGAAATCTATATTTAAAAATTGTCAATTTATCACAACCTTCGTTTTCATTTAATTTTTTGAAAAGTCTAAATTCAAGGAATCTGCCCTTAAAATCAAAAGATATGTTAGTGTGGGACGTACCAACGGGAAAACAGACATTTCATCTTATAGAGTAGGTTTGCTGGTAAAAAAGTAATATTTCAAACTAAAATCTTGTTTATCTTAAATAACATATTTATTTTCTTTTATTGAATTTATCAAACGGAAGGGAAGTGAACCAAATTTTATTAAACAAGAACATTTGTGTGCCATTTTAGCATTGGATATATAATATACGTGGATCTTATGACAGGGCAAAAATTGTCGTCTATTTAGTTTGTTAACATGGATGTTACTTATTGTCAAGTTCGTTCATCCCGAAGGAGAGGAGGGGATGGGGTAAAGGAAGGGGAGAATCGTTAATTTAGCCTGCTATGTGTTTTACTTCAATTAAGAAAATGAAAGATCCAAAATAATTCATCCAAAATTTCAGTAGACTTACTAATGACAAGCAAATTAAGGATCCAATTTTGTACTCTACACTTACTAAAATGTACAACCCAAAAGATTTATAAGACCTAATATACGTTATTTTTTTTGTAGTTATTAGTCTTAATTTTGCATATATTTTGTAACCGACTTTTTAAACATTTCACGTAAAACTATAAAGTTTAAGTAATTAAGGGAGCAAAAAAATCTATTTCAATTTTCTGAAATGAAATGAACCACCTACTCAATCAAGCCATTAAAACGCACTAATTCTTAATTAACGCAAAAAAGAAAACTTTCAATTCCATTTCCAAATGACTAAAATAATATTTTTCATAAATATTAGATAAAAGTTAATCAGCCTAATCCGCGGGATTATATATCCAACCGCTTTCAAAAAGTCGCATTCAGTTAACCTTCCAATTATATTAAACTCAGGGATCTAAAGGTGATATACAATGGCCGGTTATTCATCCACAATGATGATACACAAAATTACCCTTTCTGTAGATTTTAATTAGTAGTTGAAATGAGCCAACCACTCAAAGTTAAAGAAAATAAAAAGCTATCACAAAACTTTGAGGACAAGTGTGATAAACAGACCAATGTCCCCTACCTAATAATCCCCTACCTAGTAATTATTTTTTTTTTAAAACTAAGGCCGCAGCCGACAAAACTATAAATTTTCTTTGCAGCTAGTGATTTTTAGTCCAGGGAGGTAGAGAACATTGGACTGTAAAATATATACCTACTGGTACCCAAAGTAATAAAACACAAATTCGCATATAATAACTTTGGGTACCTTTAATAAACCTTGATTGTTTGGTTCAAAAAAGCAGTTAACTCATTTTCAACTAATAATATTAATCTACTATGGGGATATTTTTGCCTATCATCATTGGGGATGTTAGTAAAAATTCCACAACCGCAGTCAAGTCATTCTCTTTTTTTACAAATTTTTTTTTGACAATTTGTGTCCAGGGCCTCTTCCCATAAAATGTGCGGCTGTAGATCTGCTTCAAGGAACTTTAAATAAAAAGATATACATCTGATCAATTATATAAGTGTCTTCATTAAATTAGCAGGACTTATAGCATCCTTGTAATAATAAAGTATAAGAACAGAGAGGGCATAAGCTATATGTAACTTTGTCCACAGGGTGGGAACCCAGACCTTGTCCCAATTTTGTATTAGGTCTTTGTAATCAGCTATTAGCGTCGGATATATAAACACAGCCAAGTCACTACAAAAGACGGAAAGCAATTTGCTAGCAGGCAAAAGAGTCTCCACAACTTAGGGCAGGTAGTTTTCTGCATTATACATCTTTACTTATTCATTAATCTATAGTAATTAATCATTTATACTTAGGGATTTTAAGGGATAAGATAATGAACAATATATAAACTGGATGTACAGTTTATATACACTTCTTTAACTATTCTGTAGATTGGCATTATTGATGGAAATGTTTGGACAACCCAATTTAAAGATTTAATAATAGTTATTTCTCGTATCGTATTATAAACAGCTTTCCGCGGATATAGAATGTATGTACAATTATAAGATTAAAACCAGTTTTTTAGCCCTTCGGCATCTCGGGGCTAAAAAAACTGGTTTTAATCTTATGATTGTACATTTTATATTCGTAGAAAGCTGGATATAATACGATGCTAGACATAGTTTTTTCGTATGGAAGAAAACCGGTTCCTATCCACCGGATTTCGAATGAATACGAGAAAAGTTTTATCAATAGCAACAAATGATAAAACTTTGGGAACCAGTATAATACACTGTCGACCAATGTCACTTCCCTCCCTAACTAGGTATGTACATATCCTTATACTAAAGTAACAGGATGTTTGTCTGTCTGTGTGTCTGTACCGAAGGATCTCGCTAACCGCTGAACCGATCGGGTTCTCCTTAACAGGGTAGATTCTCATATGTCCTGGGAAGGTTTTTAACTATTTTGGGGGAGGGTACCACCACCCTCCCAAAAGAAATGACAAAAAATATTTATTTTTTTAAATTTAGGGGAGACTTCAACGTCAAATAAAGAAGTATCGTACCTAAAAAATTAACTTTAACAAACAAAAACATTTAAAGTGCCACTAGAGGCCTCTAGGGGGCGTAGCCGCTAGTTGAAGTATATACTAAAATAACTGGAATTTAATTATATTTGAATGTTAGTGTTTCCAAAAGTGTAAATTTCTTGGAAATTGAACAATGGTAGCTAGGTTTAATGCTATTTTGAGACGTTCTAATCTAAAATTATATCAATCGAATGGTCAATCTACTTGTTCATTTATCATAGTATACAAGAGTTAAGTAAATGGATTTAGTACACGTGGATAAATTGACAGGGGAAAATTTGTCGTCAATTTATTGGTTTATTCGTTAATTCAGTAGGTGGGGTAAAGGGGGTTGGATGGGGTATTTGTTATTTTAGCCAGCTACGAATATCCCTTTATAAGAGTACATGAAAATCTTGTGCAACATCCAAGTATGAATGAATCGATTGTTAAATACTATAAGAAAATAGAATAAATATGGCTAAGAATGATATAATTTAATAACCAATAAATCTATAACCAATAATCTTTAATATTCATCCAATAATCTTTTATCAGGAGCTAGAGACCAACCCACCAAAAAAAATCCGTTTCATTTTTTTTATTTTATGAAAAAAATATTTTTCCAGTATGGCTTTAAAACCGATAAGTATCCGTTGGATAAGAACTGGTTCTCAGCAATACTGGAATAGTTATTTCTTTCATCGTATTATAAACCGCTTTCCGCGGATATAGAATGTACAATTATAAGATTAAAACTAGTTTTTTTTTTTTAGCCCCGAGTTGCCGAAGGCACGAGCTAAAAAAACTAGTTTTAATCTTATGATTGTACATTTCCATATTCGTAGAAAGCTGGATATAATACAATGATATACATAGTTTTTTCGTATGGATGAGAACCGGTTCCTATCCACCGGATTCGAATGAATACGAGAAAATCAATTAAATTTTTTTCAAGATCATGAAAATAAAAATCATAAAATCAATACCAGTAAGGATATCATGGACCTTCGGCCCTTAGGGCCAACAAAACTGGCTTTAATCTTGTACATTTTCATTCTAATACCCTCGTAAAGCTGTCTATAACACGATGCGATAAATAACGATTTCCACATTATAAATTCACAAATCAAATAGGAGTCAAATTAAAAGCCTATAATCAATAAAGTATATCTTATGCCTTAGATGAAAAAAAAAGTATTTTTCATTTTGAACCAAGCAATTAAAATATCCCTTAACCCTGATGAAATATTCATTGTACAATTTCATTGATGATTTTGCGTTGTAACATATTTTCAATTGAAGAAAAAATATCCGTATTTTGACTACCAACTTATCAAGAAATTTATTATGAATTTGTTTTTTATAAAGAGAGTGATTTTTTTCGCGTATATCCGTAAAGGTGTGTGTTATAAGATTGGAAAGCTAATATTCTTTACATAGATTCCTTCCTGAATGAAAAAATTAGCGAAAACTGAACATCTTAACCAAAAAATAGCCAACTTTTTGTCAAATGCTATGTTTAGTCAAACTGACACAAATTAACTTTCAAATTAGAGCAGATTTTTGGGATATCAGAGGCATAAGCTTCACCAGCCAAATCACGAAACCTTTACGTGATTTTTAGCTGTCGATGGGGTCACCACTTAGTAGAAATAACGACTTTTTTATTTGTCCCCCAAATATTATTTTAAATTTATTTCGCTTGTTGGCAATACGTTATTCCTAAGTCTTACCGTGCTTTCAACAGTAGGTGTAAACACGTTGAGATAGAGACAATCTTCGTCCACAAGCGGTGCATTCTTTAACACTCCTAGATACTGGAGTGGCTGCGGACAGACAGGGGGCCAGTCTACTGCGTCTATACTCTGCCAACCCCTAGATAGATAGATAGATATATAGATACTGGAGTGGCTGCGGACAGACAGAGGGCCAGTCTACTCCGTCTATACTCTGCCAACCCCTAGATAGATAGATAGATAGATAGATACTGGAGTTGCTACGGACAGACAGGGGGCCAGTCTACTCCGTCTACACTTTGCCATCCACTAAATAAATAGATTTAGTTAGATATACAATACATATAAACAATTGATATTTAAATGGAAAAAATGTTTATAGATAGAAATAAGGGCTTCGCTCCAAGAAGTAATGGAAAGTCTTTGGCAAAATCAAACCCAAGATACTCACACCCTTATTTTTTCAAAAAAATTTAGTTATTAGAAACTTTTAAAAAATATATTAAAAAGATATTTTCCATTTTTGGGTGGTTTAGGGTTGTCCTACTCCCCAAGAAAATAGCTGAAAACCAACACAGGAACAATAGCTATATTCTCTGAAGAGAAGAGCCTAATTAGTTTCGTAATTACTTTTTGCTTAGGTACAAAAAAATTTTTTAGTTCTTTTTTTGGAGGGGTTAAGGGGTATACCACCCCCAAGAAAATAGTTTAAACCCATAACAGGACCAGTGGACATATTCCTTGAAGAGTAGAGTCCGGTTACCGAGATCTTAAGCTTCAGACAGACATCAATCTTCATTGTATTATAGATAGACACTAGCGGCTTCGCCCCTAGCCTCTTGGGACTTTGCCCCAAGAGTTAATTAAAAAAAGAAAAAAAAGAAAATAAAAGGAAAAATTTGAGGTGCCCTCACTAAGTTTTCGGGGAAAAAATTGAGGAGATTTTTTTTTGAGGGGGGGGGGGGATGTCCCACCTCCCAAGAAAACCACCACAGGACCAGTAGGTATGGTGCCTGAAGAGTAGAATCCGATCGGTTCAGTGGTTACCGAGGGACAGACGGACGGACGGACAGACAGACGGACGGACAGACAGACGGACATCGTTCTACTTTGTATTATTGATAGACAGACAGACGTTTACCATAGAGTAGCTTTCCACTTTATAACTAGAAAGTTTTATTATTTTTTATTTAAGTTAACACTTTTAATGACAAGATCCTATTAGAACTTTTTTCACTGGAATCAGAGATGTAACGAGAAAAAATACAACTATATTAACAAACTTTTTTTTCATACGTGTAAAAAATAATCTTTTCTAAAGGGCATCTACTCTATAAAAGTGTGATCTACTTGTTTAGTTTTTAATGCGTAATATTTATTCGTATTTACTTGCGGCTTCGCCTTTAGCCTCTAGAGTATTCACCCCAAGACGTGTTGTAAAGTCCACTTCCCACTCCCTTATTTTTATTTTGTGTGTTAAAATCTGCCTATTACTTATTAGATGCCTAATTACTGAATTTGAAAATGTTTTTTTTTCATTTAGGGGGGGGGGGGGGTTGATAGCATTTTTTAGAGAGGCCTTAATGTGTGGTTGAGGTTTTCTTATTCTCATTATTTATTTTAATAAAATATAATATTTGACCTTATAAAAAGAACCATAAAGCTTACCAAAAAAAACAGCTGTATTTTAAGTTTTATCTTTAAAAATAGCAATTTTTGTTAGGGAGCCAAATTAAATTAAAGGATACTGATCATAGTGTGGTATGCGGCAACTCTGGACCATGCAGAAACCAAGACATTATAGTGATGCTACGCACCCAGCTAAATCCTGTTATTCTACAATTGTAAAGCCACCTGAAAATATGTCAGATAACGGTATTGATTTCATCTCTCAGTTGTCCTGCAAATGGAGGGAGGGGTGTTACCCCTCCCTCTCCCATCTTAAGCACCGGAACCTTCCCCTTCAACCACCAAGTTATCAGCACCACCTCAACCCTGAGGATAAAGGATCTAAGCCTTCCCTCACCTGATAGAATCACCCCCCACACAGACTGTTGTTGTCACAGTAATCATCAAACCTTCCCTCTTTAGTACCCAGACCTACCACTCAACCCCTCTATGCTTATCTACCTATTGTGCTGTTCCATGGGCTATCCTGCCTTCCCCAGACAGGGATAGCTATCTACCTAACCATTGCAATTATCTATGTTTTACTTGTATGATTTATCTTTAACTATCTTTATTCCTAATCCATATGTATTTATATTATGTTGTACAACTTTAGTAACTCTTAGACCTTCAATAAAGTGACAACTGAAATAGATGTTGATTATTATTTAGTGAATGCTAGAGAAGCGTAGCTTCTCTATAGTAAGGTGTCCACGTCTGTCACACTGCCGTAATCTAATTGAACTCCGGTGTCTGCCATTTATCCTCGGCAGATACCACAATAGTTCTAGATAATTATTTTAATTTTAAAGTATTTCTTTTTAAAAAACTTATTCTATACAACTGATAGCAATAAACTTTAAAATTTTTGAGAAGTTCCATTTTCAGTAATTATAATTTCAAGTCTTTAAGAAATTAACAAAAAATTAAAAATTTACACAGAAATGTTTTTAAAAATATATAAATTTTGTTAAAAAAATAACATTTAATAAAAACTAGGATGGCAATATCCATAAGTAGAGAAGAATAAATATATCAATAATTTTTATTAATAAAAAAATGGGAAAATCAGACTAAAAAGAATAATGCTAGTTGTTATATAGACACAAAACTCCCTTAGATGGACGAGATTTTTATTTTAACACTATTTACCCATAAAATATTTCAAGACTGCATTAAAAAATCAAAGATGGAAATTTATATGCAAGACAAAAGCAGCAAAGTAGCTGCTTAAAAGCAGTCCAACTGCCATGGATGGCATATTCTTAAATATACTCCATAATTATGGGAAAGTTGACAAGAATTTTTAGCTATCTGTCTTTTATAGGAGCCGAGAAAATTATGTTTCAGACAGACGTACATTTCATATTATAAAGTACTTTTAACAATAAAAACAAACACTGGAAAATTGTTCAAGATTGGCCAACGGTCCAAGTTTTTAAGTTTTTTTGTGGGGGGGGGGATATCTCAATAGATGGGTGGCTATTTCCCCCATTTGTACGACCATGATAATGACTATCAATAAATGTTATATGAAAATAAAATTTTGCATAGACGGACAGAGGGACGTACAGACTCTTGCCTAGTTAAAGCGTAGCTGCGCTACAAACAAGATAATTACCTGTGGGGCCTGGGAGGCATAAGTCTGGCTGTGTCTATGGGGGCTTGAGCATAAGGAATGCCCAGGAAGGTGGCTACCTTGGCCTTTACTTTGTCCGTATGTGCGTATCCGGGCCTAAATATAAATTTACAATGTGTTTAAAAAAAGCAACCAGTAGGAGTTTGAAATAAATATGATTTTAGGTTAATATTCTCGTTAGTAATATGCATAAAATTTATAAAAGGTGTTTTTTAATACTTCTTTAAAGTTCAAGAATTCTAAAAGTGTGTGTTACAGAAAATACAGATATGTATAGAATATACCTAGCATACAGAGGAACCCTAGGTCCATCATACAGATATGTATAGAATCCATTGACACGTCCATAAAGTGTGTTCACATTCACATCTCGATCCAGATTCTCGCAACCAGGTCTAAAATCAAAATTTAAATAGTATCAATCTTCATTAGGTATATTTTCTATTATATAATGAGTGACCTCCACCCCACCCCCCCAATTTTTAATTTAAGTTTAAAGATAGTTATTTCTCGCATCGTAATATAAATAGCTTCCTGCGAATATAAAATGTACAATTATAAGATTAAAACCAGGTTTTAGCCCCGAGCTAAATACATTTATATTCGTAGAAAATTGGATATAATACGATGCTAGACATAGTGTTTTCGTATGGATGAGAACCGGTTCTAATCCATCGGATATCAATCAGTTTGGAATGAATATGAGAATTTTTTTTTTTTTTTTTTGGGGGGGGGGGAATTTTTTTCTAGGGGCAATTTCTCTTGGGAGGATGGTGGTACCCTCCCCCAAGATAGTTATAAACCTTACCGGAACCTATGAGAAGCTACCTGAAAAGGAGAACCACAACAGTTCAGCGGTTAGCGAGATCCTTTGGTACAGACAGACTAACAGACATCCTGTTACTTTATCATACAAATGTGTGTTTGTACCTGCACTCTCCCTGTAGGTCTGGTAGCCAGCCCCCCAGCACTCCCGGAGCTTTGGGGTGTTTAATATCGTACTGTGGATTGTAGTTGGGATCGCGAAACTGATCATTCTGCCTCTCGGGAAAGCGTTCGTAGTATCTGTAGGCTGAATCAAATTTGTTCTGAAACAAGAATAATTATGAATTTTAGAAAGTCTATTAATAAAAAAAGTGAATCAGTGAATACCCAGGGAGGGTGGGGACATTGGGCTGTTTATTACACTAGTCTCCAAAGTTTTATAATAAAGTTTTTTTATTCGTTGGTCTAAAAACTTTTGGGACTTTATAGACTTTGGATTGGTTGTCTCATAAAGTTGAGTGTCCAAACGTTTAAACCACTAATTGTAATCTTTAGAAGGGATAATTGTGTGTATCATCATTAGGGATGAATATCAATTTATCGACCATTGTCTTATCCCCTTCAATCTCTGGTGAATACATATGTTTTCACAGGTAAATGGCATATTTAAATTTAAGCAATTTCATTCATAAAATCAATTTTTAATGAGTCTTTGTATTTAGTTATGGTCAGGTTTTAGTCTATTTTCCAATACTATTTACAATAAGTATTATAATAAATAGAAATTGTAGATTCAAATAAAAACAATGTAAAAAATGTTAAATTTAAATTGATTTTAAAGTACAATACAAGAATGAATTTATGCAAAAATAAATTGTAAAAAAGTTAGAGAAAAACTTCTTTCTTGCCAATACGAGGGAGGGGGAGAATGGGGATTTCTCAGTCATATTTTAAAAATTTGGGGAAACATAATTCCACAAAAAAATGGCATAAAACCAAAAGAATACTCTTTAAAATTACAAAATCAGTCCGATACGCCGTTTTTGTGATCTTACATAAAAAACATCTATATAAAATATCAAGTCCACAGAATTCAAAAAAATTTTAGCTGTAAATATTAAAATTTGCCAGAGCCTAAACCGATACGGCCAAACCCACCCGATATAGTAGCTGCGATGTCAAAACAAAATACAGACGGGATGATATTAAATTGGACATGCGAATGTCAATTTTTAAATTTAAATTTTAAATTCTACTTTGATCTTCAATAGTACATCAGGGAGAAATGGATGGGCTAATTAATTAATTTTCTCGTATTCATTCGAATCCGGTGGATAGGAACCGGTTCTCATCCACGCGAAAAAACTATGTCTAGCATCGTATTATATCCAGCTTTCGACGAATATAAAATTGTACAATCATAAGATTTAAACCAGTTTTTTTAGCTAGTTTTAATCTCATAATTGTACATTCTATATCCGCGGAAAGCCGTTTATAATACGATGCGAGAAATAACTATTCTCGTATTCATTCGAATCCGGTGGATAGGAACCGGTTCTCATCCATGCAAAAAAAATAATGTCTAGCATCGTATTATATCCAGCTTTCGACGAATATAAAAATGTACAATCATAAGATTTAAACCAGTTTTTTTTAGCTAGTTTTAATCTCATAATTGTACATTCTATATCCGCGGAAAGCCGTTTATAATACGATGCGAGTAATAACTATTCATAGGCGCTATTATTCTATTTCCCCCCTTTTTGTCGATGATATTTCAGGTATAAGATAAGATACGAAAAGTGTCATATGTGATGTCATAAAAATAAGTCTAAATCCATCTCTTTTTAGGGGGGTTCCTTTCCATCTTCTCATCTCATCCTTCCTTTTTACAAGTATTTTTATAACGTCACACATGAAACTTTCCGTATCTTCGGGATAAGACAACAAACAATAATTTTAAAAAAATGTTTTTTTGTAGATCATGAGTTTTGGGGGTTAGGTAATTTTTTGTATTCTTATTTTTTACAAAGACAAATGTTGCTAGCTTTATTTTACCAAAATAGGTGTGTAGAAGGGACTGTCTCCCCTCCCCCCTCCCAAAACCAAATATTAGGCAGAACTGCTTCCCCATTCCCCTGTTAAAACCCTGTGCACGCCACCGATGCAACGCTTGTCAATGTTAAACTAACAAATATATAATAACAATATATACTCATAGATTACAGGGATCTACAGGGATAAGACAATGGCCGATAAATTGATGCACATCCCCAATAATACACAAAAATACCACTTCTGTGGTTGAAACGTTTGAATACTCAACATAAAAAAAAAACCAATCAGAATTTATTAAAAGCCCCTAAAGTTGAGAGGCCAACGAATAAAAAAAAACGTTATTAAAAAACTTTAGGGACTCATCTATAACAGCCAATGTACCCTCCCTCTCTGCTTAGAATGACAAATAAATGTTTAGACGGATTTTTCAGATAGAAAAAACACCATGTTACTAAAAGCTATGAAAAAGCTTCGTTTATACTTTCTTACATAAAAAAATGACGTGTATTTTAAGCAGGACTCGCAGACGCAACCATAGACATTTTAGCCGCAAACCCAGGGATAAGACAATTAAAGATAAATAGATGTATGTATAACTCTTTAAAATAAACAAAAATAAACTCTTATACAAATCAAATTATTGATGGACAATTTCCCAATCAAGATTTATTATACATAAGTGTCCAATGTTTTAAAGCCAACAAATTTCAAATTGTTTTTATGGTACCTATTATAATTTATAATTCATTGTTACCAAAAATCGCAAAAGCATAAGCCGCATTCACTTTCATTCATTTAGCCATTGTTATTGTTTGATATCAGGGATCTAAAGGGATAAGACAATGACCAATAAACCGATGTACATTGTACGTACCTAATGGTGATACAGAAAATTACCACTTCTTGGTGATTCAAACGCTTGGATACTCAACTTAATGAACCAAGTAATCAAAACTTTTTTAAAAGTCCAAAAAGTTGTTGAGCCAACTAATAGGAAAAGGTTATAATTAAACTTTGGGGACTAGTTGAAAAAACAGACCAATGTCCCCAATCAGCGGCTGAGCCGCTGTTAATATCGGCAGCTGTCGAGCCATGATTGAAAATGTACCTAGTCAATGAATTTTTTCTAGGCTCTAAATTGAAAGAAAAGTAATGAAATTTTGAATATATTCAATCCGTTTCTTTCCTAACTTCCCATTTGTATTTACATACAGGATACTAAAGATACTGGTAATAATATTAATATTCTTATTCTAATATTCGTAGAAAATGTTATACATACTTTTATTCTCAGTATGGCTGAGGATATTACTCGGTTTCGAAGCCATACTGGACTTTTGGATCTACTGCAGTTCACGGTAAAATATTGCTGGTAACGAATATTGCCAAAAATATATGAATTTTAAAGGCTGCTAGCTGCCAAACGGCTGAACGTACAGATCATACCCGCACACCATTTTAAGCGGTATAAGAAGGCCTACAAATAATCTGGAATAACCAAGATCCAATGATGCACAGGGAAAGCTTCACTGAAGAAAAAACGCGTAAAATAGGCCTTTTTCGCGCATTTCTCTGCACTGCGAGATAATTATTTATGGCTATTCCAGATTAATTGTAGGCCTTCTTATGCCGCTTAAAACAGTGTGCGGGCATGATCTATACGTTCAGCCGTTTGGTAGCTAGCAACCTCTTAAATTCATAGATTTTTGGCAATATTCGTTTCCAGCAATATTTTACCGTGAACTGCAGTAGATCCGGATTTTTAAAATTAAAATTTTAGTTCGTTAATAGGAATTTCAGACAATTGCCTTGTAATCATCTTGGCTTTACATCTTTAGTAAATTTTGAATTGTTGGTTCATTAAGTTGAGTGTTCGAACGTTTCAATCATTAATTTTATCCCACAGAAGGAGTAATTTTGTGTATCATCACTGAGATGTATATCAATTTATCCGCCATTGTCATATCACTTTCAATCCCTAAACAGAAATACTTACCTTAGGTCTATTATGGCTGTTTGAATCATATTTGGGAATGTTTCTTGGGTCCTGGTTTTCGATATTGCTGAAACAAGATTTTTATGCATTTGGGTACCCAAAAGATATGAAGCTTTTTGTACACGTCGTCCCGTTATAAAAAAAGGCTTTTTAGTATGGCTTTCAAACCGATTAATATCCGGTGGATTAGAACTGGATCTCAGCCATACTAAAAAGTTATGTATAGCATAGTATTATATCCAGTTTTATACGAATCTAAAATGTACAATAATAAGATTAAAACCAGTTTTTTAGTCCGTACCTTCAGCATCTAAGGACTAATAAAACTGGCTTTAATCTTATAATTGTACATTTTTATATCCGCGGAAAGCTGTTTATATTATAATGCGATAAATAACTATTTTTAACCATAAACGCACAGCATAAACATTTTCATCTAAGACAAATTTTTTTCTTTTGATTGCTGTGAGGTTGGGAAAACGCAATTTGTAGGCCTTTTTAAAAGCGAAGCTTTTCTATAATTAGAGTCGGTCCGTCCGTCCGTCCGTATGTCTGTAACGGATAGCTTTTTAGTTAATTTAGGCATGTTAGAATTGTCCTATCGATTTCAAACTTTGCATGATGATTCCTGTAGTAGTCAGGTACAATTTAGAAAGCGTAGCAACTCTATAATCATTACTAAAATATCCGTATGTCCATTTTAAACATGTTGATTTTTGTACTTTTTTAACAACAAATTTTTATGTGATCTAATTATCCGATTGATTTGATTTTTGGTATACTGATTCCTGGGACCACAAAGTCCAATATTATAAGCGAAGCAACCCTATAATCATGTCCTAAAAATGTAATTATGTCCATAAACATTATCCTGTAACAAGTAGTTTTTCAACAAATGTATTTACAATTTTGCTTCGATTCTTATACATTAATATTCTGATTATTCAGTTCTGACACTACACAAGTGGTATTGTCTGTTTCAGAGCTTCGCTTTTATGGATGTTATCATACTTGTTTTCTTATAAATTTTAAATCATATCAGAGGTGTATATTTATATAAATCATGTGCAATTTACCGCTTTGGTCTCAAATGAAAATGTCCGAAATCGACCCATCCTAACTTGCTTCGCTTCTATGGATGTTGTAATCCTTTTTTATCAATGAAAATATTGACCTGTAATTTGGATCATTATAGATATCATATTCTCCTGGTACAGGTTGCAGTCTAAAAAATAAATAGTTAGTAGGAATAACAGATCTATAGTATAGATTATATATACAGACAACTACCTCCCTTTCTTTTTCAAAGTAACAGGGTGTCTGTTTCTCTGTACTGATGGATCTAGCTAAAAAAAAACTAAAACTTTTTTTTCTAAAAAATGGGTAATATAAATCATCCCACAGCTCCTCAAGTGCCCCAAGAGGGCTCTAGGGACGTAGCCGCTAGTATTAATTAATGGAATACATATTTAATAACTAGCGAAATTATATTTCTTTGTATTTCCTTGTGTGTGCTTTTTCTTGGGAGGATTGAGTTACCCACCCCCAAATAGAAAGCTTCACTGTAAAGGTAAAACATATCAGTTCAGCGGTTAACAAGAAACTTTCTTACATACAGATACAACTAGATGGACACAAGTCATTTCATATAGGGATCTAAAGGGATATGACAATGGCCGACTAATTGATGTAATGTACATCTCCAAAATGTTAATATACAAAATTACCCTAGATTACAATTAGTGGTTGAAACATATGGACACCCAATTTAATAAACCAACCAATCAAAATTCATTAAAAGTCCCCAAAGTTGTTAAGTCAACGAATAAGAGAATATTATTATAAACTTTGGGGAATTGTGTGATAAAAAACGCCCATTGTCCCCTCTCTCTCTAGCTGAATACAGCGGCAGCTTATAAGTCAAAGAAATTAAATGTATGACGTCATAAAAAAGATAAAAGTTGCCCTATTATTTTTCCAAATACCTGCTTAAGTTCTTATACGGTGGGAAAAAATCATTAAAATGTAAGAAAATTATTTTTTTATATAAAATGCAGAGATCTAAAGGGATTAAACTCTGGCCGATAAACTCATTTACATCCCCAATGATGATACACAAATTATTCCTTCTGTAGATTACAACTAGTGGTCGAAATGTTTGAACACTCAACTTAATGAACCAACAAATCTAAATTTAACATAGTCCCCAAAGTTATTGAGCCAACAAATAAGAAAACTTTATCATAAAACTTTGGGGACAAATGTAATTAACAGCCCAGTGTCCCCTACCTCCCTCATAAAATGACATATTTTAATTTGAAAATTTCCTAAAGGAAGGGAAAGGACAATGGTAATTATAAAATTTACACCCCTTTCTCCCCCACCAATCCCTCTTCCGATTTTTAACAACCCTGTAACTACTTTCAATTTGGTCTTTGAATATCAGCCAATAGTGTCGGAAATATCAATACAGCTAAGCTGCTACAAAAAAGCAGAAAGTAATTTGCTAGCCGACAAAAAAGGTACCCACCACTAAAACTTGGTAGATGTTACATTTTACTTTTATTTACATTATTTTCGACATTACTTGAATTTTCCACAGTATTAATATATGTTTATCTAACTATCTAGAAGCTAATATTTTGTTTGTTTAAGATAAAAAGGTAGCAAAGCACAAGTATGAAAGGATACAAAGCAATCTGAAGGGGATTAACTCACCTCCAGCCCTATTTAAGAATAAAACTGATCCAAATACATATCAACAAAGATTTGTAAAATAATCTATCACTATAACTTTAACTTTAAATAACATTTTAAAATAGAAAATCATTTGTTATTGATTCTTGTGAAACTACAAACAATAATAAATTTGATGTTTATATTAATTTAATTTTGGAAATTATCGCTAAAATGAACTAATTATGTGTTCTTGTTAAAATAACAGAGTATTATTATAGTAAATTAGCCAATCACGTGTCACTTTATCAAAATATCAGCATATTATTGGATGCCTTTAATGTAAGGAGACTCCTGATTGGTTCTTTTAAGTAGTATACCGACCAATCACCTGCCTTCTTGTCAAATAACCAGCGTATTATTGGATGCTTTTAATACAAGGAGACAACTGATTGGTTCATTTTATAATAAATCTACCAATCATGTGTCACCTTATCAAAATACCAGCGTATTATTGGATGCCTTTAATGTAAGGAGACACCTGATTGGTTCTTTTTAGTAGTATACCAACCAATCACCTGCCTTCTTGTCAAAAAACCAGTGTATCATTGGATGCCTTTAATGTAAGGAGACACCTGATTGGTTCTTTTGAGTAGAATATTGACCAATCACGTGCCTACTTTTCAAATAACCAGCGTATTATTGGTTGCCCTTAATACAAGGAGACACCTGCTTGTTAGTAGTAAATTAACCATTCATGTGTCACCTTATCAAAATACCAGAATATTATTGGATGTCTTTAATGTAAGGAGACACCTGATTGGTTTATTTATGTTGTAAATCGACCAATCATGTATCTCCTTGTCAAAATACCAGCATATTATTGGATGCCTTTAATACAAGGAGACACCTGATTACTTTATTCTCTTGGAAAAATTGTTCCTATAAAAAAATTACGTCATACAATACAAATGACCAATGATAGGCCAGTACCAGACTAACTTAGCAATGATCACCCTTTCTATTTACTAACAATGTATGCCCCAGCGATAACAGTAAACAAGCATAAAAAAAGTAGTAAGAAACAGAGAAATTTATTCTAAAAAAGATTCTTCTTTTAAATAATGATTTAACAATAACAAGTTTATTATTTGAAATAATTTTGATTCTTAAGTCACAATATAATAAAAGAATAAGCTGTAAAACTTTTGATTTTTAAACTTCTGTTTGCAAAAAAGGATGTTTTCAACCTGAAGTGTTTCAGACATTTTACTGCACGACTTTTGTCAGAAAGTTCTAACTAATATTTGGCATTACAAACCTTACATAGCAATAGCATATAGTAAATGCCTTGACCAGATACAGGCGCAACTCATTACCATGAATAGTTATGACTTCCATACAAAGGTCGTGCAATTAAAGGGCTGGTTGTCCATGGTTCAGAGATACACCAAAAAAGATATCATGGTATATCCCGTCTTATTTAGGCCATACCCAGGAGGGAAAGAAAATTAGACTGCTTTTTTACACTAGTCCCCAAAGTCTTAAAGTGACGTTTTTTTATTCGTTGGCTTAACAACCTTGGGGACTTTAATAGAATTTTAATTGGTTTATTTAGTTAAGTGCTCAAACGTTTTAACCACTTGTTAAAATCTACAGAATGGTTAATTTTGTGGATCATTATTGAGGATGTACATTGATTTACCGGCCATTGTCTTATCCCTTTAGATCCCTTACCTATACCAAAAGACATTTTGAATTGTTTTATAGAATATTTGTGACTGTTGGAAAGTAAGGGAACATAAGCCCTGGGTAAATATTTGTCAAGTATTAAAGATCTATATAGAGATAGGACAATGAAAATTTTTTTTACATTAAGCTTTTGTTTTAAAATTCTGCCATTTGTAGTTTTTTTTCATTGGGATACAAAAATGGAAAATTAATCTTCCCCCAAATGATATAATGCCTCAAACAGACGAAGCAGAACAGTGGAAAATTTTAAAAATTTTTTTGCCGAGGTATCCAGCTGATTGACACCTTATTTCCTTCTAATATGACGTCATTTGGAATAGTTCGGCCAAACTTTGTAAAATTTGTCCCCTTTCATTAGGAGGTACTTTTACCAACTTTCCAAGGGGGCACAATAACCTTAAAATAAAAATATTGGATATCTTTAAAAGTTCTATAAAATAATAGACAATAAGTGAAGTTACGGCGTGCTTGCTTGCCTTCCGGGAGTGTCAAGTTCGAGTCTGGAGTCATACTAGATATTTATAATACAAAGTAGCTTGATGTCTGTCCGTTCCTTAAGATCTCGGTTACTGCTAAACCGATCGGATTATACTCTTCAGGGAAAATACCTACTTGTCCTGTGGTGGTTTAAGGCTATTTTCTTGGGGGGTGGGACACCCCCCCCCCATTTTCTTAGGCAGTTATTTTAAAATAAGTGGCAGCACCAGAAGTACTTATTTTTTTAAAATCCCCCCCCTCCCATTTTTTTGGTTTTATGCAGTTTTTTAAAATAAGTGGCAGCACCAGAAGTACTTATTTTTTTAATTACCTCTTGGGGAAAATCCCATAGAGGCTAGGGGCGAACCCAATTGATTGAAGTCAAAGAGGACATGGCCTTTTAAAGGTAAAAATTAAATATATCAGTAATGATATACCTACCAATGGAAATATTGTTTAGTAGCCGTACTTCTTATAAATTAGATTTGCTTTAATGAATCATTTTTATACAGTATTTATTTTTCCGAGAGAGAGAGGGAACTGATAATTACACTAGTCACAAAAGTTTTTATAATAACGTTTTCTCATTCGTTGCCTTAACAATTTGGGGGATTTAAATGAATTTTTATTGGATGGTTAATTAAGTTCAGTGTTCAAATGTTTTAACCACTAATTTTTATTTACAGAAGGTATATTATTGTGTAAAATGATTGGGGATGTATATAAATTTATCGACCATTGTCATATCTCATTAATTCCCTGATTTATTTTGTAATGAATGATAAAAACAACTATAACTTGTTAAGAAAATATCATTAGACGTGTTAATGAGAATTTTTAGAATAAGTTTTTAATAAAAACCTTAATAAACCTTTTAATAAAAGAATTAATTTTTAGATTTATATTTGATTGCACGGTGTGGAGATATTAATGATTTGTGATTTCCCCCCCAAATTTCCCCCCCCCCCCAAAATTTTTTACCCCCAGGGGTAAAATTGTAAAATGAAATTTTTTTTGAACGTCTTTGTTGATGCTATTGCTTTGTAATAGTGGTTATCGTTTCAAATCTTTTAATAACATCATAACAAAAGATGTTGAATAGTGCCCACTGCTGCTATGTCAGATGAGTCAGAGATACAACAAAATAAGACAAAATGGTGTATTCCGCCCTCTACTTCTATGAAAAAAAAAACAGGATATGTGTCCAACTGTCTGTGAGTACCTAAGAAATTTGCTAACCACTGAACCGATATGGTTATCCTTAACAGTGTACACTGTCTACACTTGTAATGAGTATGACAGACACACTCTAATCCTTAACTCTATTATCTCTCTACACTTGTAATGAGTATGTCAGACTCACTCTAATCCCTAATCTCTACACTTGTAATGAGTATGTCAGACACACTCTAGTCCTTAACTCTAATAACTCTCTACACTTGTAATGAGTATGTCAGACACACTCTAATCCTTAACTCTAATAACTCTCTACACTTGTAATGAGTATGTCAGACACACTCTAATCCTTAACTCTAATAACTCTCTACACTTGTAATGAGTATGTCAGACACACTCTAATCCTTAACTCTAATAACTCTCTACACTTGTAATGAGTATGTCAGACACACTCTAATCCTTAACTCTAATAACTCTCTACACTTGTAATGAGTATGTCAGACACACTCTAATCCTTAACTCTAATAACTCTCTACACTTGTAATGAGTATGTCAGACACACTCTAATCCTTAACTCTATTATCTCTCTACACTTGTAATGAGTATGTCAGACACACTCTAATCCTGAACTCTATTATCTCTCTACACTTGTAATGAGTATGTCAGACACACTCTAATCCTTAACTCTATTATCTCTCTACACTTGTAATGAGTATGTCAGATACACTCTAATCCTTAACTCTATTATCTCTCTACACTTGTAATGAGTATATCAGACACACTCTAATCCTTAACTCTATTATCTCTCTACACTTGTAATGAGTATGTCAGACACACTCTAATCCTTAACTCTAATAACTCTCTACACTTGTAATGAGTATGTCAGACACACTCTAATCCTTAACTCTAATAACTCTCTACACTTGTAATGAGTATGTCAGACACACTCTAATCCTTAACTCTAATAACTCTCTACACTTGTAATGAGTATGTCAGACACACTCTAATCCTTAACTCTAATAACTCTCTACACTTGTAATGAGTATGTCAGACACACTCTAATCCTTAACTCTAATAACTCTCTACACTTGTAATGAGTATGTCAGACACACTCTAATCCTTAACTCTAATAACTCTCTACACTTGTAATGAGTATGTCAGACACACTCTAATCCTTAACTCTAATAACTCTCTACACTTGTAATGAGTATGTCAGACACACTCTAATCCTTAACTCTATTATCTCTCTACACTTGTAATGAGTATGTCAGACACACTCTAATCCTTAACTCTATTATCTCTCTACACTTGTAATGAGTATGTCAGACACACTCTAATCCTTGACTCTATTATCTCTCTACACTTGTAATGAGTATGTCAGACACACTCTAATCCTTAACTCTATTATCTTTCTACACTTGTAATGAGTATGTCAGACACACTCTAATCCTTAACTCTATTATCTCTCTACACTTGTAATGAGTATGTCAGACACACTCTAATCCTTAACTCTATTATCTCTCTACACTTGTAATGAGTATGTCAGACACACTCTAATCCTTAACTCTATTATCTCTCTACACTTGTAATGAGTATGTCAGACACACTCTAATCCTTAACTCTATTATCTCTCTACACTTGTAATGAGTATGTCAGACACACTCTAATCCTTAACTCTATTATCTCTCTACACTTGTAATGAGTATGTCAGACACACTCTAATCCTTAACTCTATTATCTCTCTACACTTGTAATGAGTATGTCAGACACACTCTAATCCTTAACTCTAATAACTCTCTACACTTGTAATGAGTATGTCAGACACACTCTAATCCTTAACTCTATTATCTCTCTACACTTGTAATGAGTATGTCAGACACACTCTAATCCTTAACTCTATTATCTCTCTACACTTGTAATGAGTATGTCAGACACACTCTAATCCTTAACTCTATTATCTCTCTACACTTGTAATGAGTATGTCAGACACACTCTAATCCTTAACTCTATTATCTCTCTACACTTGTAATGAGTATGTCAGACACACTCATGCTAAAAATAACAAACTTTATAATTACTAAGGAACAGATCAACAAGCACTGGGGATACAGGGAGAGGACAATAAAATAGTTATTCATCGCATCGTATCATAGACAGCTTTCTGCGGACATTAAAATGAAAAATTATAAAATCAAAACTAGTTTTGTTAGTTACGAAGGGCCGAAGGCCAGAACTAACAATACTGGTATTAATTTGTGATTTTCATTTTAATATTCGTGGAAAATTATCTGTCACACGATGCTATAAATGAGTTTTCAGTGTGGCTGAGAACCGGTTCTAATCCATCGGATATAAATCGCTTTAAAACTATACTGGAAATCAAGATTTAAAATTTTTAGTTGAACCGATGCAATACTTTCATTGTCCTTTCCCTTTCTGGTAAACACAGGGATAATGCATCTGAAGAATTTTTAACAGAATCATGCATTCTACTGAAGGTTACCCCACTCACTTTTTGAATACCATCGAATGTTAAAACGAATTAGTTATTACTATACTCTGTATGTTACTATTAAGAGTATCGATATACTATTATATTTGGATGTTGCACTAGATTTTCATGTTCTCTAATAAAGTGATACTCCCAGCTGTCTAAGATAACGATACCGCCATTCACACTATACCCTCCCCTTCTACTGGATGAACGAACTGACCAAGAAATGAGGTCCATATAAGGAACCTAAATAGTCAACAAATTATTCCCTATGTAAATAATCATGTATTCTACATCAAATATTATCTCTTACATAGAAAATAATGTGTAAGGTACTTTGTAATGAATTTGTTGACTGTTTGGTAAATACATTAACAAATCTACTCTACAAGTCAGTTGTAAGTATTTTCCCAGTTTGCCTTCATAACCAATTAATATCCTCTGGATTAGAACCGGTTCTCAGCCACACTGAAAAATCGTGCATAGCATCTTATAACAGAAATTTTCCACTAATAGTAAAATAAAAGAAACACTGGTTTATGATTTTTTATTTTCATATCTGCGGAATGCCGTTTTATAATACCATGCGATAAATAACAATTACATAAGAAAATAAGATACTTTTTAATGAATTTGTGAACTGTTATGTTTATATTATCAAATCTACTCTACAAGTGATTAGTAAGTATTTTTATGCACTATTAAACTTTCACTAGTGCATTGTAAATAAAAATTGGATCTATCCCTATTTTTTGCCCTGACCCTATATTTTTGTATTTACATATGTATACGCGGAAAACTGTCTATAATACGAAGCTAAAAATATGTTTTTTCTATGATTCCATACTTAATAAAAACATCCTTTTAATCTAAGCATACTTTGATAAAATGTAAGTTCAGACCTTTATAGTATGTTACAAGGCACAAACATCCTACATATGGCAGACAACCAATCTTTTGTTTGCACGACCATTGTGTGAAAGTCTTAACTGTGTATGGTAATGTGTTGCACCGGTTTTAGGTCATCCTTACTCTTAGTATGAAGCACGCATAGCAGCAGTTGTTACAATTTTTAACATCTTTAATTATGACTCCATTTGGACCGAGACTCTAGCCCATCACCTCCGCAACGACGAGTGGATGCGCTACATGTTACGTTACAATCGCTGGCAGTTGGCAGCTAATGGAAGTTAATGTCCTGTTTTTCATAAAAGTTTGTAATAAAGAAAGCCCCCAAAAGAATAAAAAAGTAAATAAAAGAATCTTGGTTTTGCTAATTAACAAACTTTATACCAGGAACCTAGGGAAAGTTATCTTGAAATAAAATTAATAACATGTCAGGGAAGATAAAGATTGAAATTAATGTTTAATTTACAATGATACACATTATTTTCATGATAGGTGATTTCCCTTAAAGTGCATTAAAACCCCTCGCCTTTTTGAGTAACTTTTATTTTCTTACACTTAACCACTGCAGGAAGCCTATACCTGCGGTGCCCTAACCCTGTAAGACCTATACGAATAAAAAGTTGTGCTGCGTAAGTATCAAGGCATTCTCCTAAAATTTACACCGTTAGGTACCATCTTAATATTATCCAGATGATCTTTTTCTTTATTCAGTAAATTGCGAAAATTAGTTAATTAAGAAGATATTTGGAAGGATCTCCAAAATTGTCAAGTGAATTCACTTAACCCCATCAAACTATTCTTTTTCTAATTTTAGAACCTACAAAAAACTATAAGAAGTGGGAAAGAAAACCCCTAAAAAAGAGATGGATAATCCCTCATTTTTATGACGTCACATGGCTGATTTTTAAGTCACTTTGTCCCACTACAACTATAACACTGTAGGCTTTCTCACATTTTTCATAACATAACCCTAACCAATATAAATGAAGGTTTTTATTGAACCTATAAAAAAATGTCATACAATATAAATGACCAATTATAGGCCAATACACATACTATATAACCAATGGCAGGCCTGTATACATTTTAATTATCCAATGGTAGGCACTTCATAAAGCTTTAAGAAATTAATAAAAAAGGCATTTTTGTATCTTCTCATAAACTTAAAATATTACAAACTTGGGAGAGGGTTTGAAACGGGTGCTTCAATTAAAGTCACTTGGATATTAGTGTAATTTTTATTTATGTAATTGTAACAATAACCTGTAACTAAATCTAACTTATATTACTTTTAATTAAGCAAGTTTATGAGAGTGATGAGAAGCTTTCTATATTAAGAGTAGGTCCTTCAACAATAGTAAGTCTTTGCTTTAAATACAATATTTAACCAATAAAGAACATTAGTTTATTCAACCAATGAGAGACACCCGATAGAGGATCTGCCCAATTAGAGACTCCTAATATACAGATCCATCCAATAAGAGACTCTCAATGAAAAAAATAATCAATAAGAGACTCCTAGAAAAAGATTCAACCAATCACATACTTCCAATATAAAGTCTATCAAATAAGAGACTCCTATTGAAAAATCCATCCAATAAGAGACTCCCAGTGAAATATTCAACCAATAAGAGTCTCTCAGTAAAAATTCTACCAATAAGATACTCCCGATATAAATTCAACTCAATAAGAGTATCTCAGTAAAAAATTCAACCAATAAGATACTCCCGATATCAATTCCACCCAATAAAAGACTCCCAGCAAAAGATTTAACCAATAAGAGACACAGAGTAAACAAATCAACCAATAAGATGTTTGAAACTACATACCTTGGATTATATCTTCTTTCATCATATCTACCCTTTACATTTGTGTTTTCTCTGTATCTTTGACCATTTACAAATGCTCCTTGCAAAACCTAGAAAAATATATAGATACAGAGTTTAGATAAATAAATAAATTGACTGATTTAAAGAATAGTTATTTATCGCATCGTATTTTAAACAGCTTTCAACAGATATAAAATGTACAATCACGGGCTAAAAATCTGATTCTAATCTTACGATTGGACATTTTTATATTCGTAGAAAACTGGATAATCTTATATTAATTCTAGAACGTAATCAAAAAAGGTAAAAAAAGGGAGAATCATGTCCATAAGAAGCTAAATTATTTCAAAATTATGGAAAAACATTTGAAAGAATAGTTATTTATCGTATTATCATAGACATCATTCCGCGGGTATCAAAATTAAAAGTATTAAATTAAAACCAGTTTTGTTATAATATTCTTGTAAAATTGTCTTTAATACGATGCTATACATATTTTTTCAATCGGTTTCGAAGCCATACTGGAATAGTTATTTCTCGTATCGTATTATAAACGGCTTTCCGCGGATATAGAATGTCACCTCGGGGCTAAAAAAACTAGTTTTAATCTTATGATTGTACATTTCTATATTCGTAGAAAACTGGATATAATACGATGCTAGAAATAGTTTTTTCGTATGGATGAGAACCGGTTCCTATCCACCGGATTCGAATGAATACGAGAAAAAAATATACTGAAACGTAAACATGGACGTGCGAATAAGCTCTAGTTATAGAATAGCCTGGCTGCGATACAAATAATCAAAGATGGAGGGGACATTGTAAAAAATCTGACTCCCAAAGATCATGAACACTTGGGTGTTTAAGATAAGATAAGATAAGATAAGATTTATTTTCCTCAATAGGTACAACATTTTTAATAATTGATATGCAATAGGCCGCCGCGCTGTATGATTAGTCTTTACAAATTTTCAGTGTCCAAACTTTTGTACTAATAAAATTAATCAAAAAAGGGGCAATTTTCGTAAAAAATGATGGTCATTAATTTGTCTTTCACAGTCCCATCCCTTGGTATCCCTGAGAAAATAATGCATAGACATTTTTGCGTTATCAACATAATTCTTATGACGAAATAGGATAAACAATAATAATTCTGTTATTAATTATTATTTATATTGGTTTGCTTAGGTATTTATTTGGCAAATAGTATTTTTTTCGCTGTGGACATTGGACGATAATAGTTATTTCTTTCATCGTATTATAAACTGCTTTCCGCGGATATAGAATGTACAATTATAAGATTAAAACCAGTTTTTAGCCCTGAGGTGCCGAAGGCACGGGTAAAAAAAACTGGTTTTAATCTTATGATTGTACATTTTTATATTCGTAGAAAGCTGGATATAATACGATGCTAGACATAGTTTTTTTCGTATGGATGAGAACCGGTTCCTATCCACCGGATTCGAATGAATACGAGAAAAGTTTTTACACCAAAGGGGGCATGTGTTTAATTTTGCCTTTAGTAGCTGAAATTTTTTATGGCAGCGGCTTTGTCTGCTACTTGTAATTGCGGATAATGAACTTAATGAACTGCGGTTGAATACTTTTACAGATTTTGGCGGCTGATCAGTCAAGAATCTTAATGGATAAGAAAATGTAGTATAAATTGGCGAAACAAAATTACCACCTCAATAGGTTAAAATTATTGGTTGAAAAAGTTAAAATAATGATATTTTTTAGCCAATCATAATCAATTTAAGCAACCGAAGTTTAAAAGCCCAAGAATAAAAGAACATTTACATGTAGTATATACAATACAAATTTGGGTGTTAATATAGCTTCTCATAAAAAACTTTTATTGGACAAAATGGTTCTTGTACATATGATTAACATATACAGACATGTTAGTAAATAATAATAATAGGAATATAAATATGCTATAATCATCAGAATATTTATTTTTATATTCATGTTTAGAAGCAGCACAGATACTCTACAACTGCTATCCCAATAAAGTGATACTCCCAGCTGGCTAAAATAACAATGTTCACATATTCTATATCATTATCCATTTTAAGCACTTTTAATTCAATTCTATAATCTATACTAGCGGCTACGCCCCTAGAGGCCTCTGGGGGCACTTGAGGAGGGGGGGGGGGGGTGGTCGAATTTGATAACCCAATTTCTTATTTTAGATTTTAAAAGAAAAAGTAAAAAAAAATATTTGGGTGGTGGAAATTTTTTTTTTGTGGGGGGGTATTTTTCATTATTTGGGGGTTTGGGGGTGTCCCACCCCCCAAGAAAATAGTTATAAACCTTCCCGGGACCTATGAGAAGCTACCATGTTAAGGAGAACCCGATCGGTTCAGCGGTTAGCGAGATCCTTCGGTACAGACACACAGATACACAAACAGACAAACATCCTGTTACTTTAGTATAAGGATTAGTCAACATTTATTATTAAATTTATTTTTGAATCGATGTTATCAGGCTCAATGGGAAGCTTACCATATACGTAAGGAAGAGGGGGGGTTAAGGCTTACCTTCCCTGATTGCACCCCGAAAAGGTCACCCCCCCCCCTTGAAAAATACGGTGCACTTCACCATGGAGCTTACTAACTTTGTTATTCAAATATATTATAGGCTTCCGCTACGTTTGAACATAATTGTCCATGTTATTACATATTTGTTTAGACCTAAAAAAATATAATCCCACAAAAATATTACTAGACATAATTCTAATCTGAAATGTCCCAGAGAGAAAAAAAAGAACTTTTTTCAGCATGGCTTCGAAACTGATTAATATCCGCTGGATTAGAATCGGTTCATTAGTCATACTGAAAAATCATTTATAGCAACATATTACAGATGATTTTTCACACATGTTAAAACCAAAATCATAAAAATAATACGAGTTTTGGTAGCCAGGGCCTTCAGCCTCTGGCTATCAGATTCTAATTTCATTTTTATATCCGCGGAAAGCTGTCTATAATTCAATGCGATAAATAATAAAGATTTTACATAAATTTGCAGCAACTCTAATGAGCAAAAAGAATCGATATATAACTACTTGGATGTTGCACCATATTTTCGCCTACTCTAATAAAATGGTCTTATCAGCTGGCTAATATACCCTTCATCCACCGCTTACTCTCCCCTCCAGCAAAAGGAAAGTAGTGTCCAATAATTGAAGACTAAAGAAGCAACCTAAATTGACGACAATATTTTTTCTGTCATAATATCTATGTATATTATATCCATTACTGTAATAGCAGATTATTTGGTAACAGACACCCAGAAGACCGAGAATGTACGTGAGTTTTAAAATACAATGGCAATTATGCACTCACTTTAATTATACTTCTTAAATTAAGATTTTTAAAAAGAATATCTTTAGTATATTCTAGTAAATAAATTAACTAATGGTCCTACCTTCTATACTTTTTTATAAAGAATAATTTATCTTGAATTTTACTATCATTGTTTCCATGATTTGTAGCCAAGGAAAACTATTTGTTTCAAATAAATTGCATTAAAAATGTGTTACACTATAGAGTAATATACAAGAGTAATATTCTTTGTCCGGTGGTTAGTCAATATAACTTAGGGAATTTAGCTTGCATGGTTGTTGCAAGGAGGGAGGAGACATTAGCATGTTTATAACTCCAGCCCCCAAAGTTTTATAAAAACGTTTTACTATTCATTTTTTCACAACTTTGGAGACATTTTGTCAATTAGGTTGAGTGTGCAAACGTTTTAACCCCTATTCGTAGTCTACAGAAGGGATAATTTTGTTTATCATAATTTGGGATGTATATCAGTTTACCGACCGTTGTCTTATCCATTTAGATACCTGGTGTTTGAAATTTTACCAAAGAAATAAAACATTGCCATTACCTTATCCCATCTAGAGAACAACAAAAAAAATCATTTTGTTATAACTTTCGAAAATTGCAATATTAGAAGATTTATCTTTTCTTTTTCTCTTGGTAAAAATGTTATAGGATTATTAAATGCATTTCCGTTCAATCAATGATTTTACAAAAATGTAAAAACAACAAAAACTGTTTCTTTGTTGTTGCGAAGTTTCTCTAAATTTATTTCTCGGTATGGCTTCGAAATCGATTAATATCAGCTGAATTAAGACCGTTTCTCAGTCATACTGAAATGAAATGTATGTATACATCTTGTTTGGCTAACTTGCATTAGTCTAGTTTAGCAAGGAAATTTCAAACAAAATTAATACATTGATGAACAATAAGTGAATAGAAAAAAGTGAAAAGGATGTTTTTATGACATATTTGAAGTTTATATTTACATTTGCAAGAAATAGAAGTATATTTGACAATTTTGGATTGCATAAATTTCTGTGTTAGATGTATATTTGTGGCGAGGCCCAATATGTACCACTTTTGATTCCTGTGACGTCATAAAATGAAGAAAAAGTGAGGAAAAGTGGAAAAAAAACCTAAAAAAGAGATGGAGAATCCCTTATTTTAATACGTCACAGGAATCAAAAGATGTGCAAAAGTAGTACAGATTGGGCTTCGTCTTTTCAGCATACCTACACATTACACAATTTAGCAAATTACATTAAAATTAACATCCATACCAACATGTTATTTTTGATGTATCTCTGGACCAAATCTTGCTACTGAAGTGCATGATTACGCCGCCAAACGTCCTACAGAAAATCAACCGTTTCTGAAAAGTCCTAACTGAGCACGGTAATGAGTTGCGCCTTTTGGGCCAAGGCATTCTCCCTACTCTAACTATTAATGTCGCGCACCTGACATAACAGCAGTAGGAACCATTTTTAACGTCTTTAGTTTTGACGTGGTGTCCGGTCGAGATTCGAACTTTCCCGACAACGAGCGGATGCGCTACAGTCGCTGGTTAATGAACTGTGCTTACCTGCTGTTTTGGAAGATTGTATCTGTTTGGATCATCAAATGGACTTCTAGTAGTGGGAGCAATGGGCCTGATGTTTGCAGTCAAATTAATTCAACGGTTTAAAAATATTTAAAGCTTGCATTCCTGTAAAAATTAGGTAAAAATAAGACCTTTAAATCTTTAACCCTGCGTTAAAAATTATAATTTCAATTTTGTGAAATTTAAAAAATCATAACTATTTCGTAGCCCACCTTCAACCTTCCAAAAAAATTGCTGTTTATGAATCTTTAAAACATAAAATGTACTATATTATTGAGTTTAGGTTGATTGTTCAATCAAATAACAAACAAAGCATGAATAAGATAATTTTTATCTAGATATATGTTGTATATTACTCTTTTTTAATAGCGAAGCTTTTCTATAGTTAGGGTCGGTCCGTCCGTACGTCCGTAACGGATAGCTTTTTCCGTTAATTTAGGCATGTTAGAATTGTACTATCGATTTCAAATTATGCATGGTGATTCCTTTAGTAGTTAGGTACGATTTAGAAAGCGTAGCAACTCTATAATCATTACCAAAATGTCCGTACGTCCATTTTAAACATGTTGATTTTTTTTTACTTTTTTAACAACAAATTTTTATGTGATCTAATCATCGGATTGATCTGATTTTTGGTATATTGATTCCTGGGACAACAAAGTATAATGTAATAAGCGAAGCAACTCTATAATCAAGTCCTGAAAATGTAAGTATGTCCATATAATTATCCTGTATCAAGCAGTTTTTCAACAAATTTACTTACAAATTTGCTTTGACTCTTATAAATTTATATTATGATAATTAAGTTCTAACACTATACAAGTGTTAATGTCCGTTTGTCCTACCGTTTCAGTGCTTCGCTTTTATGGATGTTGTCATCCTTGTTACATTATTGTATTAGGCAATATATGTGAAACATAACTAAATCGATATATCATTACGTTTATGTTGCACCAGATTTTTATATACTCAAATAAAGTAATACTCCCAGCTGGCTAAAATAAAGAAACCCCAATCCAAACCTTTACCCTTTCCACTGGATAAACGAACTGACCAATAAATGAGGTCCATATTAGCAGTCTAAATTGGAGATAAACTTTCCCCATGTCAATATATCCAAGTATATTCCATATCCATTCATATCTCTATCCATCCTATTATATAAAGTAGTAAGGTTTTTTTTCTTTAGCTTAAGATTTCGATAACTACTGACTTAATTGAGTCCTACGTTTCATGGAACCTTCTTCCAGATCCCTTGATGGTTTTAGGCTATTTTACTACTTTCCTTACTCCTTCGAATGCAGAGCGCCTATATGCTAGAAGCGTAACCGCTAGTATATAGATAAAGTAGCGCAGCTACGTTATCAATGAGAGGACAAGATAAATTTTACAATTGGTCAATTACAGTGTTTACTGGTTTCTCATTGGCTATTCTATCGTATGCCGTCATAATCAGTTGAGGGACTTTAATAATTTTCTGACAATTATTCAATAAGCAATAATATTAGAAAAAAATTAGAAAAAAATCAGGCAATTTATGTTTTAACGCAGATTTAATGTCTATGAGTGGCAGATATCTGAGAATGCTATTTCTCGTATTTATTCGAATCCGGTGGATAGGAACCGGTTCTTATCTATACAAAAAACTATGTCTAGCATCGTATTATATCCAGCTTTCTACGAATATAAAAATGTACAATTATAAGATTAAAACCAATTTTTTTAGCCCCGAAGTGCCGAAGGCACTGGCTAAAAAATTGGTTTTAATCTTATAATTGTACATTCTATACCCGCAGATAGCTGTTTATAATACGATGCGAGAAATAACTATTTTATTTAATTTATAGAATTCTTTGAATCCGCCAGTAAATAATAACTATACATTTAGTTTATCTAACGGACTGTAAGGTAGACGGGTGTGTTTTTAGAGAAGCTACACTAAAAATGAGTGATTAACATTAAAACTGTCAACTTTTAGATTAAAACACTGTCCTCAAAATCATAAAACTTTTCCCAACAAAATTAATAAAGCAAAACCATAAAATCCAAATTTTTAACACTAAAACTGATTTGATTGTTTTTAAATGTCAAATTATGAGTTTTCAAGAATTTAACATTAGTTAGAAAACATTCATTAATATTTTGCAGTAGATTTTATTTCCTGTATTAGCGGCTTTGCTCCTTACTTACAAGAGAAGAAAGTAGCCTAAAACCATCCCAGAATCTATGTAAAGCTTTCCTAAAATGGAGAACACTAACAGTTTAATGGTTAGCAAGATCTTAACGGCCAAACAAAAACCTTATACTTTACTAGCGGATACGTCCCTAGATACCTCTAGGGGCACTTAAGGTAAGGAGGGGGAAAAGTCGACCTCATCCCATTTTAAATTTGTGTTCAAAAGAGTAAAACAATTTTTTTTTTTTTTGGGGGGGGGGGAACGGGTGAAGACACCCTCCCAAAAAATAGCTTAAAACCTACCTATAAGAAGCTTCACTGTAAAGGAGAACAATATCGGTTTAGCGGTCAGCGAGATCCTTCGGGACAGACAAAAAACGATTACTACTTTATATAATAGGATAAAGTAGTATTGTGATATGGATGGACTAACAAACGGACAATGTGAGCTATGGAGTAGAAAATCTTTGAAATCACATTGAACCGTACATTACATACGAAAATCTTTATGTCATTCAGAACATTTTGGACAAACAGACAGACAGACAGAAGAACAAACTAATGTATAGCTTCGCTTCCAAAAAAAGTTTTAACCACCATGTCAAAATGAAAATAAACTTAATGACGTAACAAAATAGAAAATGCGACAAGTTCTTGATCTTATAATTAGGTATTTTCAGGCACTTTTCCTCTGGAGCACTACCCCCCCCCCCCTCTCCTCATTAAAAAAAAATAACCCAGTGTTGCCTATTGCCCATACCTGCAGTACCCTTATAGTGCTGTGCTACCTAGTTTCTTATATAACCTATCATAACCTAACCAAACAAAAAAACTACTCCTTAACAATCCCACCCCCCGCCCACCCGATTTGCATGATTTGGGGGGTTCTGTGCTTAACAAAGCTTTTTGAGGGAAAATGCCGGTATTTTGAAATGTCTAGAATTTTTTTTTTGAAGCAAAACTTGACCACAAATCACTTGGGGTGGTCAGTATAGCTTACATAGACGGATAGGACAATGGCAGTTATGTATATATTTCTATATCCCTTTAAATAGTTACCAGCAAATGAAGTATGAATTTAAAACTAGTGTTAGGGAAGGTTAATTTTGATCATTTTTCCTATTATTTTTTGCAAAGCAATAAGACGAAATAATCATATTTGTTTATAAGAAACTTTTATCGTACACAATTGTCCGTGTTTTTCCAAAAAAAAACGTCAAAAACATAAAAATAGGCTGATAATTTTAAATTAAACCGGATGTTTGTCTGCCAAGATCCCGTAGATGTCAATTTTCAGAGAAATTTTTTAATTGGTTCATAGAAATTAGACTATTTTTAAGCTGACCCCCCCCCCTCCACCACCAATGAAAAAAAAATCTTAAAAGTCACAACCAAATCGTTCCAAAAATGTCTTTTAGCTAGCTATAAATCCAACTTAAATCCATATACAAAATCTAATAAGCAAGCAGGTGGAGATTTGATGAAAAGTTACGCCTCTGATTATGATTTTAATTAACTGCAAATTTTTCTGTCTACATTAAGTATCTAACTTAAAGCAAAGCTTCTCTATAATATTGGTCAATATGTAAAAGTTTCAGTTCTACATAGTAAAAAATTAAAAATAGACAATTTTAGTGTATAATTTTACTCGGAGCACGCGTTTAGCGATTACTAATTGGAGTCGTGAAGCTTCCATCATAAAAAGCTCATAAAAAGCTAAAAACCTTCCTACAGGGTTATTCAAGAGAAATGATTTTTTTAAAAACTTAATTATGCATAGAAAATAAAACAATTATGTAAAATCCTTTATATATTTGGAAAACCTATTATGAGACATTTATGTTTCAAATAGTTGAAAATGATTATTTCAACAAATTATGTCCTAAAAACCGGTTTTTCCAAAGGCCTTTTTTTCGAAGATTTATTGATTTAAAGGTTGTAAAAAAATGTGCACCTTTTTAAAATTCAAATTGCGCGGCTTGTGTTAATAGTAGAAAAATGTTATGCATATCGTTAGAATCGTCATAAGCTCTATTTTTTTACTACATGAAAACCTTTCCAGTGCTACGCATGGTATAGGAGCTACGAGGTAAAATATTCTAATTTCTTAAAACTTTTCAACCTTTTTCTCAAATTTTTCAACGTAGCTCCTAAACTATAAAAAGCACAAAAACGGTTCTTATGTTTTCTAAAATTAGAGCTTATGACGATTCCAACGATATGCGCAACATTTTTCTACTATTAACACAAGCCAAGCAATTTGAATTTCAAAAAGGTGCACATTTTTTTACACCCTTTAAATCAATAAATCTTCGAAAATATGGCCTTTGAAAAAACCGGTTTTTAGGACATAATTTGTTGAAATAATCATTTTCAAATATTTGAAACATAAATGTCTCATAATAGGTTTTCCAAATATATAAAGGATTTTACATAATTGTTTTAATTTCTATGCATAATTAAGTTTTAAAAAAAATCATTTCTCTTGAATGACCCTGTAGGACCTATTGGAAGCTTCACTGTAAAGGAAAACCATATCAGTTCAGCAGTTAGCGAGATATTAAAGGAAAAACAAAACAAAAAAAAACTTATTACTTTTCATATAATGGGGAGGCAGGGACATTGGGCTGTTTATTACATTAGTCCCAAAAGCTTTATAAAAACGTTTTCTTATTCGTTGGCTAAACAATTTATCGGCCATTGTCTTATCCATTTAGATCCCTGATTATTATAATAACACATGTCTTGTCTGCTACATTGAATTAATTTAATTTCCTAGGTGGAGCTTGTGTAGTGACCAGTGTGAGATTTCTGTATTCAGAATATTTATCCACCTCGTTCCGAGAATTTTCTCTGCAATTTTGATTATTTTTCATTCTTGTCATTATTAGATGGAATGGTCTCAAACTTACTACTTAAATGCTAGATCCTATAAAATAGCCTCGGGGTTAAGGTTTCTTTAGCCTTATATAGATAAAAAAGAATGAACCTAGTAATAGTGTCTGACTTTTTATCTTTGTGACGTAACAAAAATCGAAGGATGAGAGAGGAGGTGGGAAAGGAAACCCCCCAAAAAGAGATTGATTTTTGTTACGTCACAAAGAAAAAAAGTTAGACACTATTACTAGGTTCAAAAAGAATATGTAACCATAACTTAATGAACCTATCCTATTCAGTGTTTGATAGATATTAATCGCAAATTATTATAGGCAGCTCTCCGCGGATATTAAAATAAAAAATTATAGTGTTAAACTAGTTTTATTAGCTCAGAGGGGCCAAACGACCGGTCTAAAACTGGTATTGATTTTAAGATTTTTAATTTCAATTTTGTGAAACGTATTCAAATCCTTATACTAAAGTAACAGGATGTTTGTCTGTCTGTGTGTACCGAAGGATCTCGCTAACCGCTGAACCGATCGGGTTCTCCTTAACAGGGTAGATTCTCATATGTCCTGGGAAGGTTTTTAACTATTTTGGGGGAGGGTACTACCACCCTCCCAAAAGAAATGACAAAAAAATTGAAAATTTTCTTAAAATCTGAGAGACTTCAACGTAACATTAAGAGGTATCCGTAATATAAAGAATTATCGTAGACTTTAACAAACAAAAACATTTAAAGTGCCACTAGAGGCCTCTAGGGGCGTAGCCGCTAGTAGATATATACTAACTTGCTAAAATTGTCTTGTTTACTAATACTAAGTCTGTTTGTCTGTGCTGTCCTATCATTTGATTTATTATTACTTTTTTGCGATACAACCCAATCTGTCCCGATTTTGTATCGAACTTTTGAAAAGTGCGATTCCTGTGACGTCATATTAAAAGGGAAGGGGGTAAGAAAATCTCTTCCCTTTTCTCCCATCTCTTTTGAAGAGATTTTCTTCTCCCCTTCCCTTTTCTTTCCCAAAACGTATATGACGTAACTGGAATCGCACTTTTCAAAGTGATACAAAATCGGGACAGATTGGGTTGTGTCCTTTTTTGCTTTTCCATCCAAATGACTAAAGATAAAAATATCCCTATTATTGTTTCTATTATCATAATTTCCACCGCCAAAACCTCCGCCGTTGTTTTGCTGTTGCTGATCATTCAGCTGTTGTCCAAATTTTCTGAAAATTTCTCCCGGGTCTGCGTTTCTTATATCTTCTGTTGTTTGAGTTGGAGATCTGAATAAAAAATATAGGAATTATTTCATTGCAATGCTTATTTTTGTTAGGTAAGTTTGTTAAAATGGAATGAATATAAGTACAGGAAAAAGAAATAAAGAGATAGAAAGAGAGAGAGAGAATAGAAAATAGAGAGAGAAAGATAGAGAGAAGGGGAGAGAAATAGATATATAGATAGATAGATGGAGAGAGAGAGATAGAGAGATAAATAAAGAAAAATATATATAAAGAGAGATATGTTAGAGAGAGAGGAACAAACTTATAAAAAAAAACATAAACACGCAGTTAAAAAAGTAACAATTTTCTTAATTTTCAAGAAATTCTTTGGTGCATGAAGTTGAGAAAAATAGATCTAAAACTGTCATGTCATTTTACTTTACATCAAGTAATTTTACAAAACATGGGAATTTGGACACCAAGTTTTTTTTTATCTCTATGTTGGCTTAACAAGGGCTCGGCATACGCCTGTATTCCTCAGAAAAATCAACCGTTTACAATTTTAAAATAAAGTAGAACGATGTCTGTCCGTCTGTCTGTCCGTCTGTCCGTCTGTCCGTCTGAAGCTTAAGATCTCGGTAACCACTGAACCGAATGGGCTCTACTCTTCAGGGAATATACCTACTGGTCCTGTGGTGGTTTTAAGCTATTTTCTTGGGGGGTGGGACACCCCCAACCCCCCCAAAAATGAAAATTTACCCCCCCCAAAAAAATACTCCTGGTGCTGCTGGTGCAGCTGGTGCTGCTGGTGCAGGTGGTGCAGCTGGTGCTGCTGGTGCTGGTGCAGAAATTATTTTTTTCTAGGGGCAAAGCCCCTAGAGGCTAGGGGCGAAGCCGCTAGTTTTAAAATATAGCTGCTAGACTAAATCTTACCAAAATATGGTAATTTCTATTTAAATAAAATATATATATGCAAAGAATCCAAACAGGTTTATATTTGAGACTAAGACACTAGTCTAAATTATAAGATTGTTAGAGACAATCACAACAAAACTTCTATCTTAATTGAATTATTAACAGTATTGGCCGAACATATCCTTCTTAGCTGGAATCAAAACTCTAATAATTAAATATGTAAAATTAGTGTCAAAAACACCAAAAACAAATCAGCATGGTAAGAATGTTGTTGTTGTTGTAGCCCTGATTCTCTGAAGTTAGGACTCAGATGCACACGGAGACTGGTAGTGAGAATCCGTTGGCCAATCTTGGATTGGTAAGCTTCGCGCACAGCTGATTGTATTCTGTGTTACATTACAAGCTGACCCGCAATTCTCGTGGAAGCTACTCAATTATTCATCACCCTGGCCTTGAGTGTTAGCAGGTGTTCCATATTAAGCCACCCTAATTAATGGCACTCTCATACGAGGAGCATGGATGAGGGAAAGCATAGTTAGAGCTGCTTGATTTGTAGAATCCTAACTTCCTACAAATCTCCCCCCTTTCAACCCTAGGGCATCTTAGGGAAGGTTGCGTAATCATAATCTGACAATTGCGACAGCATTTGTCAACCAAGTGCAAAGTCTATGAATGGTAAGAATGATCTACCTACTTTCTTGCCATGATTATAGAGTTGATCTACTTTTTAAATTGTACCAAACTGAGTATTGGGAACTAGTGTAATAAACAGCCCAATGTTCCCTCCCCTCTAGGGTGTAAGATCCAAAAAATAATATACATTGCATGGACCGACTTTTAATGTAAAAAAAACCTTGCTTTAAATAATATTGACAAAAAATGTCTGAAAACTATCAATGATGAAAATAGTGGAATTTGAATAAAATTTCAATCTGTCCCAACTCTAAATGGCTTAAGGCAAAAGGGTGCGTTTCAACCGATATAAGATAATGATGTCCAAACATTAAATCTAATAAGGAAACTTTTTATATTTTTTTAGGAAGCTTTATACATATCTATTATAGACAGCTTTCCGCGGATATCAAAATAAAAAAAATGTATGTTATGACCCTAGAATGGATGAGCACTTGTTCTAATTCAACGGATATTAATCGGTGTCGGTTATTCTATATATTAACAACATAGCCTAAAAACATCCCAGAACCTAAGCTATGATTCCCTAAAAAGATAAACTCAATCAGTTCAGTAATTTTAAAGATCTTTAGCTTCAGACAAAAAAACCTTACTAAAATAGGATAAAAAGCTAGACATCTATAGCGTTGGTACTGACATCTTAGGTAGATATACAAAGTAGCTACGCTACTAAATATGGTCACCATACCAAAATGAAATGAAATAATTCTTCACTTAAAACAAATGACAAAACTCCATCTTCTTTATTAAAATTTCTTATTTTTAATCAATCTATCAATAAAAAGATTGATAGATTGTCTTTGAAAAGAAAACAAGAATGACTTAACATACATAAAAGCGAAGCTCTAAAAACGTGGGACAGACGAATATTAACACTTCTTGAGTGTCAGAACTGAAAATAAATGTATTAGATAAATTCACTGATTGAAAAAGTCTCTTAGTTATTTATTGAAAAATATTTCGGTAAACATGGCACCCTCTTCAGTCTTGCAGTTTAGCTGGATGTTAATGTAAAAATCTAAACAATATTTAAAGTAAATTTGTTGCAAAATTGCATAGATACAAAATAAATTTTAGGACTTGATGATAAGGATGCTTTGCATATAACATTGTATATTATGTTGCAATAGAAGTCAGTTTTAATTTCTTAAATTTTATATAGTTCTTATTGATTTATTCATGTTATTGGATTAAAGTAAAAGAATTTAGGAGGCATAAGCTATATGTAACTCTTTCTACAGGGCGGGGAGCCTGTTCCGATTATGTATAGGGTCTATAAAATAAGCTAATAGCGTCGGAAATAGAAACACAGCCGAAAAAAACAGAAAGCAATTTGCTAGCAGACGAAAAGGGTCTCCACCTCTTGGATCAGGAAGTTGTCTGAATTTACATGTATATTTACTTATAAATTTATTGTTAATGGTTATAATCGTTCTTGTTAAATAAACGTATTTGATAATGAATATATGTATGTATAAGTTTATTGGTAAAATCAATATAAAGTTGTACTAAAGGTTTAATTAAGTAAATTGAATGTGGCTAACCTCTTTATTAGTTATCATACAATGTGGTAAATTATAACCTGGACAATACATTTTTTTCCCGGGGAATCAAACTCTTATAGTATCCCTACAGGGTGCTATCCCAGTGGGGCTCGTCGAATCCTTACTTAACCTAACCTAAAGAAAGCTTCATAAATAATTTTTTTATGGAATAAATAACGTTTAAAACATTTTCTCAAAAATTCTAAATAAAAACCTAACAACAGCCATTGCTGAGATCTTTTGCAACAGAGAGACAGGTAGACTGACATCCAAATATTCGAAAATATGCCATTTACCCAAAGACTAATAGAATTAAAACCGGATACAATGCTATTTTCACTTTTTTGGTTATGATAAATAAACATGCATAAAAAGCAACCATTTAATCAATGAAAAACCACCGTAAACACGTCATTATTAACAAAGCAGCATATTTTACTAAAATTGGTTTATAGAAAATATAGTTTAATAGATAAGATTGGATAATTTAATAATAAGCAAACAGCATTTATGACGTTATGTATCCTTTTCATGAAAAGTTTAACAGAACCAAACCTTTAAAAAAATTTTAAAAAATTTAAAAAATATTTTGATAATTGGAAGCCTTTATATTTACAAATAGGTATAAATAAAGAAGTAATAATCGATATATTATTACTTGGATGTTGCACCATATTTTCATGAACTCTAATTAAGCGATAATCACAGCAGGCTACAATGACGATTACCCCCATCAACCCCCTTTACCCCATATCCCCTCCATCTTCCCCTGCCAATATATCCACATATATCCTATTATATAAAGTAGTATGCTTTTTTTTGTCTGTAGCGAAGGATCTCACTAACCGCTGAACCGATATGGTTCTCCTTTCGAGTGAAGCTTCTTATAGGTCCCAGGTTGGTTTAAGGCTGTTTAATTTTTATACAATTTTGGGAGTAGCATTGCTAATAAAATAATATCAGATAATAAAAGGAAATAGAATTATGCTAAAAATATCAAAGGAAATTCGCACAATAAATGAATATAAATAAGGTAAAATGTGATAAAAATACTTATATAATGTTATAATTTATGCTTATTATCAGAGAGGAAGGAGACATTTATCTCTTATTTTTTTGTAGTAACAACTGCTGCTTCATAACGAAATATTTTTCAAAGAAAAAAATCTTCATTATCAATCGCATCTCTTAATGAAGTGAATCAAGCAAAATTAGCTTGGTCAGTTTAAACTTTTGATTTCATAGCCTTTGTCTGTAACTGTGTTTGATAATATATTTCATCTGGTTATGGGCCAAAGCATTCTACCCATCCGATTAAACAGATAATAGATGTATAATCCATACAACTACCTGGCCCAAGTAGTGGGGACCTGTTTCGTCAGCTAACAAATTGCTTCCTGCTCTTTTGTAGCGACCTAGGAGGTATTAATATTTACGACGCTATTGGCTGATATTTAAAGACCCAATTGAAATTCGGCACAGGGTCCCCGCCCCGTGAAAATACAGTTATTTAAACCACTACCTCGTCTCTTCTTTTTCTTTAATAAAACAGATGACGTAGTATTTACATACATATATGTATATTGAATAAAAGTAGGGATGATAATAGTTGCAATTTTTCCTAGGCTAAAAAGAACTCTTTGTAGTGTAAATTATATTAAATAAGAAAAATAGATGTATTAAAAAAGAGGTTTACATTCGGATATATTTTCTCTGAAAGCAGAAATTATTATTAGGTTAAACAGAAAAGATTATTGCTAATAAGAAATTTTATCAAGAATAGAAAAAATCTAAAATTAAAACAGAGAAAAAATAAAACTCATCCTTTTAACATATTAGAGGCTGCGCCACTATCATCTAAAGGCCCTGTATTCTTAGGGAGATGAAGGGGACTGCAAAATCTATGGTGTTTCGTATCATAGGATTAATGCTATTTAAGAATACTAGCGGCTTTGCCCCAAGCGGTTTTATCAAACTAATTTTTCGTGTTTTAGATTTTTAAAAATAATTTTTTTTTTAGGGGGGGGGTTAGAGGTGTCCCACCCCCTAAAAAATAGTTATAAACCTTCCCGGGACCTATGAGAAGCAAGCTACCCTGTAAAGGAGAACCCGATCGGTTCAGCGGTTAGCAAGATCCTTCGGATCAAACAAACAGACAGACAGACATCGTTCTACTTTGTATTATAGATATATGTCATATAACATGTAAGTAATCCACTATTTTTTGTAAAAAAAAATTTTGTAAGAAATGTGCATTTCTCAGAGAGGGGAGGGGACAATGGACTGTAATTCTATATCCCCTAAATTATATATACTCGTTCTGCTATTCGCTATTAAATACTTTTGAGAACATTATTACTTGTTGGGTTCTGACAAGTGGAAGTATCCAGACTACTCCACCAATAATATTACTCTCATTAAAGGTTTTAATATTCATTTTAATGGGGGGGGGGGGGGTGTTTTTGTGGTCTATTGTCACATCCTTTATAATCTCTGATATTTCTGTACATAATATATAATAGTAGATAATTCAATTCCAGAGGAGGAAAATATTTAGTTTTCAGAGATAGGACAATAGATTAGGAATTAATATTTCCAACAATAGAAATGCATGATATTTCAGCTCTTTGTAGTCTATGTGGCCATTGTCAGCGAAAGAAAAAGAGAGAGTGAGAGAGAAAATAGATTTATAGTTTAGATGTATATTCTTACAACTACCTTAGGGACCTTTTGCATCTGTTAGCAAATTGCTTTCTGCTCAGTGTGGTGACTTAGCTGTGTTGATATTCCCGACGCAACTTGTTGAATTTTAAAAGCGAGAGAGAAAGAGAGAGAGAGAAAGAAGGAGTGAGTGAGAGAGAGAGGAGAGAAAGAGAGAGAGAGAGAGAGAGAGAGAGAGAGAGAGAGAGAGAGAGAGAGAGAGAGAGGGAGAGAGAGAGGGAGAGAGAGAGGGAGAGAGAGAGAGAGAGAAGGAGAGAGAGAAGGAGAGAGAGAAGGAGAGAGAGAAGGAGAGAGAGAAGGACAGAGAGAGAAGGAGAGAGAAGGAGAGAGAGAGAAGGAGAGAGAGAAGGAGAGAGAGGGAAGGAGAGAGATAGAGAGTGAAAGAGAGATACAGTGAGAGAGAGAGAGAGAAAGAGGGAGAGAGAGAGAGAGAGAGAGAGAGAGAGAGAGAGAGAGAGAGAGAGAGAGAGAGAGAGAGAGAGAGAGAGAGAGAGAGAGAGAGAGAGAGAGAGAGAGAGAGAGAGAGAGAGAGAGAGAGAGAGAGAGAGAGAGAGAGAGAGAGAGAAGAAAGAGGAAGAAAGAGGGAGAGAGAGAGAGATAAAGAGAGAGAGTGTGTGAGAGAGAGATAAAGAGAGAGAGTGTGTGAGAGAGAGATAAAGAGAGAGAGAGAGAGATTTTGTAGCATTTGTTGATATAAAATATTTTTTCAACTAAATTTGTATTATATGTAGTTATTTATTTCTCCGCTAGGCGTCTCAAATTTAAATTAATATTCTAAAAATTTTACTACTTGTGACATAAATTTAGACCAATACGGATTATTTTTGAACCAAAACATCAAATTTTATTAAAACAAACAATTTAATAAAAATTATTTCGATTATTTTTTTGGAACATTATGTTATGCTTAAAATTTTAATCAGACAGTAAAGTTACCTCTTTCTCTGTACAACACACACAGACAGACATCCTGTTACTTTATATAATTTAATCAAATTATTCTAGCGGCTATGCCCTAAAAAGTAACCATTTTTTGGAGCCTCGCGAAAGCGAAGCAATTAAGTTCATTACAACATTGTGTCAAGCTTGGAATATAAAACCAAGTATGATCAAGTGGGAACACTAGATTGAAAATTATATTGACCTTCAGGGTTTTAAACATTTGTTTGATTACTAAAAATAGGCATCTATAGGTTTATTTATAGCTAGTGGCTGCACCCCCAGCATCTGGGGTCTCAGTATTGGAAAGGGGAATGGATGAGAAAATATCTTGAGACCAAAATCTCGAAAACAAAATGACTTAAAAACATCCCCGGGACTATGCAAATAAAATAGCCTAAAACTATCTGAGGGCCAATACAAAGCTTCCATCTAAAAGAGAACCATATCGGTTCAGTGGTTAGCGAGCTCCTTCGCTACAGACAAAAAACAATTTAATGTTATACACAACTAGTTGCTGCGCCCCTATCACATATGGACTATATATTCGAAAGGATATGCAAGGACTTAAGAATAGCCTAAAACCATACCAAGACTTTTTATAAAAATAAAATAGCCTAAAACCATCTCAGGGCCTATACAAAGCTTCCCTCTAAAAGAGAACCAAATCGGTTCAGTGGTTAGCGAGATCCTTCGCTACAGACAAAAAAGCTTAGTACTTTTCATAATAGAATAGGATAAAAGAAAATTTTAGGTTAGGGGTATTTTTGTTCATCACTTTTGTCTTATCCCCTACTACCTTGTACATTATTAACTAAACCTACCTTTGTTGAACTGGATTATTTTCAGGGTTGAAGAACTGACTTGGATAGTCTGCCTGTCTTGCCTAGCCACATAGAAAAATTTAGACCAGTAGACAGGTAGATATATACTACTTCAGAGAGAGAGGACAATGAGCTGTTTATTATACAAGTTCCCAAAGTCTTATAATAACGTTTTCTTATTCGTTGGCTTAACAACTTTGGGGACTTTGATTGGTGGTTCATGAAGTTAAGTGTCCGAACGTTTCAAGTGTTAAATGTAATCTACTTAAGGAGTAATTTTGTGTATCATGATTTGGGATGTACATCAATTTATCGGCCATTGTCTTATCCCTTTAAATCCCTGATCTTCCATACTTACATATTCAAAAAATTAACTTTTTCTCTTTGATAATATCTCTAGAGGTTAAGGACGCAAACGAAAACAATTTCAAAGACTGTCTTTTATTTTTCAGTAAGGCTTCGAAACCGATTAATATCCGCTGGATCAGAACCAGTTCTAAGCCATAGTGAAAAATCATGTTTTGTATTGTATTGTATCCATTTTTCTAGTAATATAAAATGTACAATTATAAGATTGTACACTTTTATATCCCCGGAAAGCTGTTTACAATACGATGCGATTAATAACTATTATATAGTTTTCTGTGCCTGTTGGCCACCATCCGGATTGGTGTCTTGTGATTGGCTGGGCGCTACCACATTACTCTCTCCTGATTGGCTGGGAGGAGGGCGCGCATTTGTAGCTGCCGGGCGGTCATATGAGCGTTCCGGGTATTTCCTAAAAATGAAAGTGTAAGTTATTTAGTTGATTTTTTTTGATTTTTTAGTATTTTAAGACAAAAATCTGCTTAATTTTTACGTAACAAACTTAGAAGTATTGAGGTGCGAATGTAAAGTATCATTATGTTCTAATAGAAATAGCTCTTTACAAAAAGGATTAGATATAACAAATTAATCAATATTTTTTCATTCATTTAAAGGTTTAATCAATATGCCTATTGATTTTAAAGCGTATTTGTCTCTAATTCAGGGGCGTCCAAGCTTTTTTTTCAGGGGTGGGTAAAAAATTTTAGGGGGGGGGGTAATTCGTGTTTGGGGTGGGTAAAATGGCGCGCGAAGCGCGCCGAAATTTCCCCCCCCCCCCCAAAAAATTTTTACCCCGGGGGTAAAATTTGATTGGGGGGGGGTAATTACCCCCCCTAAAGTCTGTTGGGGGGGGTAAATACTCCCCCCAAATCTGTTGGGGGGGGGTAATTACCCCCCCCCAAACTAATTTACCCCGGGGGTAAAATTTGGGGGGGGGGGGTAATTTAATTATGTAAAAAAAGCACCTACCTAATCTATTAAGTTAATAAGTACTATCTTATAACATAAAGTAGTAAGTAAGGTTTATTGACAATAGCTTCAGATTTCATTACTTTTAATACTGAGTTCTCCTTTTTAGGAAAGCTTCACATAGATCCCATGATGGTTCCACACTATTATAGGTCAATCCTTTGAGTGGTTTTAGGCTATTTTTCTCCTCCCTTTTTACCCTTTAGAAAACACGAGTTCTTAGATGCTAAGGGCGCCACTACTATTCAAATATATAGTAGTATCTCATTCTTTAGAACATAAAAATACAATAATTAACTCACTAACCAATGAACCAATATGATTTTACTTTAAAGTGAAGCGTCTTATAGGTCCTGGTAAGTTTTATAACTAGTTTTGAGACACCCTGACATCCTCCCAAAAGAAATCGCCTATAGAAATTCTTTTTCATTATTTAATGAAATATTTAATTTAGTTAGGTATCTATTTTATGGAATCTTCAGTGCTTTACAATTACATCATAGATCCCCGGGATGGTTTTAGCCCTTATAAAAGCCCAAGCAAATAAAACATGATCAAACTATTAAATTTTTTGTTATCATGGTTAAGAACTGTTTTAACTGGTTGGACAGTAAAATTTTTTTTTTAAGAACATTCAATTTGGGGGGGGGTAAATACCCCCCCCAAAAAAAATTTTTTAAAGAACATTTATTTTGGGGGGGGGGTAAATACCCCCCCAAAATCGTAGGGGTAATTTTTTTTGGGGGGGGTATTGTTCACAAAATTTTGGAGGTGCCAAATGGCCCATTACCCCCCCCCCCCCCTTGGACGCCTATGCTCTAATTTATAGTAATAATTGTGTGAATTTAATGACTGAAGAGAATCATTTAAACTAATACAAATACGTAAAAATTTTGCTAGAATAAATATCAAAAGAAATTTTCAAAAAAAAAGAGGGGGGAAGAGGGGAGTCAACCCTCATGTAAAATATTCATGTCTTATACTAGAAAATTGGTATCTTTAGAAGAAAAAAAATTTAAATTCTCAAATATAAAATATAAAATAAGATGAAAACATGTGAAAAATCAAAAATAAAGCTCCATGTTCCATCATCATCTATGAAATATAGAAATTATGTATTTTAGTACTGTGTCTACATATATACAAAAATTGTTATAAGAAGTATTAATTTTATATGAGTATGATGATAAATTAAGATGCTTTGCTACAAACAGACAAACATACAAATCATCATCATCAAGAAGACCTTCCACTTCTAATTTTGAAATTGAAAATTTTAGTAATTTTAAAGGGGCATTTTTTACAGGAAAGATTTCTCTTTGGATATTGGTGGTGGTATTCTCCCCCAAAATAGTTATAAACCTGCCCTGGACCTATGAGTAGCTTCACTGTGAAGGTTCAGTGGATAGAGAGATCCATCGGTACTGATAGACTCACAGACATACTGTTACTTTTATATAAGGATATAGCTAGTATGCCATATTCAGCAGTTAATTTACTAATAAAGTTATTGCTGTGATACTTATCGACATAATTGTTCATGCTATAATATTATTTCCAGTATAGCTTTGAAACCGATTAATATCCGCAGAATTAGAACCAGTTCTCATCCATACAACATCATGTCTAGCATTGTATTAGAAACAATTTTCCACGTATATAAAATAAAAGTTATACAATTGATACCAGTTTTGTTAGACACGGTCTTAGGCTTATCAGGGCTAACAAAACTGGTTTAAATCTTATAATTTTTCATTATAGTATCCAGGGAAAGCTGTCTATAATACGATAAATAACTATTATACATACCTTCCACTATAATGTGTTTCTATAACTTGAGAACTATCATTGCTATTATTATCTTGGCTAGTCACTAAGATCACTTGTAAACACCATAAAGTTATAAAACAATAACATTTAATTTTAGCCATGATTTCAAATCACATCTTTAGGATAACTTTTTCACAATAATAACCATTTTTTTTAGATAAAACACTTATAATTAATCCTTTTTATTAAAAAAAAACACTTTTTAACAAAAAAAAACAGACGAAGGATTGGATTAAATCCGTGGTGTCTTGAATTGGCGGAAATGTTGTTGTGTTTTGTTATTATTGCGTTTAGTTTACCTGCCTTCCTTTAAATAATTGGGTTTATAGGCATTTTCTTTATATAATCACAAAATACTTGTAACTTAGATGGCCCGTAATCGTGCTGTCATTCAACACGAGTGATAACTATGAAACTAGCCCCATACTTGTTCGTATTAAGGCAGTTTCAAGCCACTTCCATAGTCGCAGGTAATTACGCAAGGGGGTGGCAACATTTCGTAGATTTCAAAAAATAATTTTGAACATTTTTTTATTAAATTATTAAAATTTTTAAAACTATTATTTTAAAATCTACAAAATTAAAAATCTGTTATAATCCCCTCCCCTGAAATGATACTAATAAAATAGCAGGTAGATAGAAAATTATTGGTAAAACATATTATATACATTAAATATATGTATTTAATGATAAGAAATTTAGAGCAACAGGAAAGAGGAAGTAAGAGAGAGAGAGAGAGAGAGAGAGAGAGAGAGAGAGAGAGAGAGAGAGAGAGAGAGAGAGAGAGAGAGAGAGAGAGAGAGAGAGAGAGAGAGAAGGAGGGAGGAGAGGCAGATAGAGAAAATTAAAAATGAATTAAATCAGGGAGGGAGGAAATAATGATGGTTTAATCAATCTACGACCCTTTTTCTCCCAAAATGGTTAAGCCAGAACTTAATACATAGGAGTTAGGGGGAAGACTAATTTTACATACAACGTCCTAACCCAACCTCCCTTATAAAATCAAAACACAAAGACTTTGGTAAAATAATTTTGGTATATAATGGTTTTTATATGGACTTGTTTTACACAAAGAGACCTAAAAAACGACGCAAAAAGGTCGATAAAAGTTATTGTTTAAGTTGAAAATTACAATTTACTCTACAATTCTTGTAAAAGTTTATTAAAGCATATCGTTTGATTCTAATCCAGCGGATATTAATAGGTTTCGAAGCCATACTGTTTAGGAGTTGCCGACATCCGGGAGGGGAGAGGAAAGTGAGATTATGATGACATAAGATTGGGGGGGGGGGGGGGAGGGGGTATTAGGGAGGGGTGCGATTATAACCATTTTAAAGTTCCCTCCCATCATTTCTAGTTTTGGAGTCGAGACAATGTTTCCAGACTTTAATCTATAATACAAAGTAGCTTGATGTCTGTCCGTCCGTCCGTCCGTCTGTCTGTCTGTCCGTCCGTCTGTCCGTCTGTCCGTCTGTCCGTCTGTCTGTCTGTCTGTCTGTCTGTCTGTCCGTCCGTCCGTCTGTCTGTCCGTCCGTCTGTCTCTTAAGATCTCGGTAACCACTGAAACGATCGAATTCTACTTTTCAGGGTATATACCTATTGGTCCTGTGGTGGTTTTAAGCAATTTTCTTGGGGGGTGGGACACCCGTCCCCCCCCTCAAAAAAAAAAAAAAATTGGGGGGAAGAGTATGGTTCCGACACCAGAATTTTGTATTTTTTTTATTTGTTAAAAAACTACCTCATGGGGCAAAGCCCCTAGAGGCTAGGGACGAAGCCGCTAGTACTTATATTAAAGTAACAGGATCTGTCTCTGCGTTTCTGTCTGAACCGAAGGATACCGCTAATCGCTGAACCGATATGGTCCTCCTTAAAATGGTAGCTTTTCATAATAAAAGTAAAAATGTTAGGTGGTCTATTCCCCCCCCCCAAAAAAAAACACATGGATTTGTTTTTACTTTTTCTTTTTAAACTCAAATAAAATATGTGGGGGTCGAATTCAACTCTCCACCAACTCAAATACCTCTAGGGGCCAAGCCATTAGTCTATAATACAAAAGTAGAACGATATTTGTACGCCTGTTGATCCGGATAAAGCTTAAGATCCCCTGAACCAATCAACCGATAAGGCTTTGCTTTTCAAGAACTATACCAAATGTTTTAGGTTATTTAATTTTTTTTTATATTTAACTTTGCAATTAATAAGTTTTATTTAGTCTTTGGTACCTTTATTCTTTTCATAGGTTTTTTTTTTGATCTTTTGACATTATTTAATTATTTCACATACTCCATTTTACACATTTTCTGTAGCGACTTTTAACAGAGAAGCTTTCCTATTTCATATAATAAGGATCGGTCCGTACGTCTATTATAAACATGTTAATTTTTTAACTTTTTTAAAAACAAAGTTTTATGTGATATAATTATCCGATTTTTATCGGTTCAACCGAGGCCATGAACGCAATGCAATATAAGATGAGCTTCTGACATTTTATCTCTCATTTACTGAATAACTTTTGCAGATTCGTTACTTTGCTACCAATGGATAATTCAGCCTTGTCTACTTATATTTTCGTCCAGAGATCTAAAGGGATAAGAATAAGACAATGGCCGATAAATATATATACATTCCAAATGATAATACACAAAAGTACCCCTTCTGTAGATTACATTTAGTAGTTGAAACGTTTGGACACTTAACTGTATGGACCAACCAATCATAATACAATTAAAGGCCCAAAGGTTGTTAGGCCAACGAATAAGAAATCGTTATTATAAAACTTTGGGGATTAGTGTATTTAACAGCCCAATGGCCCCTCCCTCCCTGATTATAGTCTGATTTAAAACAAATTTATTTAAACTGACAAATGTACAACTATGTTTTTTGAAAGCATATTACAGCAAAAATAAACTAATTTGTAGATGGCCTTCAATCATTGGCGTGCTCAATCAGTGTTCAAACGTTTCAACCACGAACTGTAATCTACAGAAGTGGTAATTTTGTGTATCATCATAGGGGATGTATATCAATTTTTCGGCCATTGTCTTATCCCTGTAGATCTCTAAATTTTAACCCTTTATTTATAGAATGAATATGAAATAGTCACGCTCTTAGATTTCAAACTAATTTAGAATTGTTTGTGTGTTTTTTCAGCACCTGTCCTTTTTGGTCTAAAAATTTTCATAAAGTAACCACCATAGTATTTTTTGTAATGAAATTGTAAATGAAATTTTTATAGTGCGGAGCTACTTCAAATTTCAAATTGTGTTTTTTGTGTATTTCTGACTGTAGCTTAAAGTTTCTTAATCATTATAATAAAGTAACAGGATGTTTGTCTGTCTGTGTGTCTGTTTGTTTGTTTATACTTAAGAATCTTGCTAACCGCTGAACCGGCATGGTTCTCCTTTACAGGGTAGCTTCTCATAGGTCCTGAGAAGGTTTTTAACTATTTTTGGGGAGGGTACCACCACCCTCTCAAGATAAATCGCCCCTAAAAAGAAGTCTCTAGGGGCTTAGCAACTAGATGATAATAAAACAAAGAAAATGGAGATGGTTGGGGCACACCCTAAGGAAAGGACATTATGATTTAACCAATCAAGCCTTGACATGAAATCCCCAAGGAAAGAGAAAACCAGGTGGAGGGAACTCCCACGTGAATTTTACCATTAGAGGAAAATTGGGTATAGTGCCTTTCGTAGCAAGTTAGCAACGAACCTTAAGGGGCGAATCTTCGTATTTTTAACAGTAGTTTCTCCTATTTCTAGCAACTGCGGGGGGCTCTAACCCTGCGGGACCGATTGCCTAACCCGGTGGGGCAATCACCTAACCCAATATAACCTCACCTAACCTAAAATAACCTATAAAAAGCCATTCTAATAATACGACGAATCGCTCCTTAAGGGGCGTTGCCACGAAAGGGACTATTCCCGGAAAATGGACTACACTACGATACTATGCATGATTTTTATTATGGCTGGAAACCGGTTCTGATCCAGCGGAAAATAATCTGTTTCGAAGCCATACTAAGAAAAAGGTTACAAATCATCCAGGCCTTATTTTTATTATCAAACGGAGAATGCTGGTTGAAAAATCAGTGACCTCATACTCATGCCGAAAAATGCTCTTTCTCACCTCTCTTCAACGTCGGGATGCTTTTACGGTGTTCATATGATAACGTAAAAATACATACTGTAAGAATCTCTGTGTGTCTGTCTGTTTATACAAAATAATCTCTCCTTTACAATGTAGCTTCTCATAGGTCCTGAAAAAGTTTATAACTATTTGGGGGGAGGTTACCACACTATCAAGAGAAAGACGATCTTAACATAGATTGAAAAGAAATCATTGTACGTGCCATAGAAGCCTCTAGGGGCGTAGCCGTTAGTTTTTACAAAAGAATATGTAACCTATGACCATTAAAAAAAAAAATATAGTCATTGCTATCAAATTTTTTAGTCGAAACGTCTTTTCTATCTATAGAGGAGGAAGGGAAGATATACCATAAATCTACAATACAATCTAAAAACTTAAATTTAAAGCCTTAAACGGACAATTTTGCACAAATAAAAAAATATTATAATTAATACCAGTTTTGTTAGCACGGGCATTCGACCCCTTGGGGCAACCAAACTGGTTGTAATCTTATAATTTTTCATTTTAATATCCGCGAAATGCTGTCTTCTATAATACGAAGCGACAAATAACTATTCCAAGAAATAAATTGTAAATTTTGTTGTTTTCAATGCCCACCTTTCTCTGACGGATCCTGCAAAAGTTTACTCCGGTATCAGAGAAATGTATTTATGTAGCCGTAACCTCTGGAATACAACCATTCATCACAAGATTACGGAGAGGTAAGCAACATTTATAACTTATAAGTGCCATAATCATTAAATTTAACGGATTTTTTTTATTTTAGAGTTGGTTGATTTTTAATTTTTTTAGTTTCTGTAGATTTAAGGTCTATTTTTATTTATTTTCCTCGTATTCAGTCGAATCCGGTGAATAGGAACCGGTTCTCATCCATACGAAAAAACTATGTCTAGCGTCGTATTGTATCCAATTTTCTACAAATATAAAATGTACAATCATAAGATTAAAACCATTTTTTAGCCCGTGCCTTCGGCACCTCGGGTTTAAATAAACTGGTTTAATCTTATATTTGTACATTCTATATCCGCGGAAAGCCTTTATAATACGATGAAAGAAATAACTATTATGAATATTTTCTTTAAAAGCTCTCTTACTATTTAAATTGAACTCGCATTTTATACTGTAAGTCAAAATATTATTTTTTTAGCATTTAAACCAAATATCAAACAAATATCATCAAACAATTACTGATTAACTATTTTTTATTACAATATTTCATGAAAAACATTTTGAACTAAACATCAAATAGATAGCCTATTGAAGTTAGTACTAAAGAAATAATAATTTTAAAAAAACTTCATGTAGTGTATTTTTGATACTTCTTTAATAAGAATCGTTGATTAAATGCTTTATAGTCGAAATTTGTAATGCAATTGAACAATGATTGGTTGCTAATATGTCAACTAAGATCCGTTTATCTGGCCTTATATAGATTTGAAAGTTTATTTCTAAGCAATGCCTTTTTTTCGGATAGATTTTCCGGTTTACTAGGATAATACAGTGGACGATAAAGTAACATACACATCCCCAATGATCAATAACAAAATACCCCCCCCCTGTAGATTAAGATTCTAAAAAAAAACTTAGAGAAATTTCAATCGACCGATCAAGATTTTATAGCAGTACCAACAAAAAAAAGTTTGGGTTACCAATGTAATTTAATGTTTCCTCCATCTCTCCCTACTGTTTATAAAGATTGCAAAGCAAACACTTGGAATGCATTTTTTATAAAGCAGCTTTTATACAACTTTAGCTGTTGACAAAATAATTCATCAAAAATCCAGAAAGAGAGAGGGGACAATGTGCTGTTTATTACTCTAGTCCCCTAAGTTTTATGATAATGTTTTCTTATTCGTTGTCTTAACAACTTTGGGGACCTTAGTGAATTTTGATTGGCTGATTCATTAAGTTGAGTTTTCAAACGTTTCTTCAGCCAATAATTTCAATCTACAGAATGGGCAATCATCATTGGGGATGTACATTAATTTATCAGCCTTTGTCTTATCCCTTAGATCCCTGTCAAAAATGACAAATAAACAACACAAACAAGGATAATTACACCCATTAGAAGTTCAGCAATAACTGGCATTAGAAATATTTGTGATTATTATAATACAGTAGAGTTTTATACAGCAAGAAATCAGAGAATTTCGCTATCTTATTACTTGGATGTTGCACCAATTTTAAGTTTTCTCTTATAAAGTGACTCTCGCAGATGGCTAAAATAACTATAGATCCTTCATTTTTACCCATCCTCTCATCTCCTACTGTATAAGCGAACTGACCAATAAATGAGGTTCATTTTAGCAACCTAAACTGAGGACAATTTTTTCCCCTGTCTATATATCAACCACGTATAATATATTCATTTTAGAGAATAGTTAGATGAATATAATTATTAAGAAAGGCTTATGAAGTTTTCCCCATGTATTGTTAATAAAAATGCTGCTTAAATGACATTTTCCTTAGTTTTAATTTTAAGTTCATCCGATTTAGTGCAAGGTTTCAAAATACTTTATATTTATACTTTTATTATACGTTTATTTATCATTTAAAAGCTATGTTGATAATACACACAAGATGGCCTAAAACCTGCTTTGCGTAAAAATGTGTATCAATCTATCAAGCCGTTTACGAAATCTTATTGTTTACTAACATACCTAAATATACATGTATAAAGCTACTTTAGCTTTGATACTGATTAATATCTGCTGGATAATAATCGGTTCTCAGTCATACTGAAAAATCATGTTACAGACAATAGTTTTGTCCTGAGCAAACAAAGCTGGTTTAAACTGATTTTTTTAATATCTGCGGAAAGCTGTCTATAATACAATGCGATAAATAACCATTATAAATGAGTTAAATACTGAAGAAATAAAACTTGCAGAAGATAGTATTTAGTTCTAGATAGCATTTCCTTATCTATAGTTATCTTTAAAAAAACTATTCATTGAAAGCTTGATTTTTAAAAGCGAAGCTTTTCTATAATTAGGGTCGGTCCGTCCGTACGTCCGTCCGTCCGAGATAGTTAGCTTTTATTCGTTAATTTAGGCATGTTAGAATTGTCCTATCGATTTCAAACTTTGCATGGTGATTACTGTAGTAGTTAGGTACGATTTAGAAAGCGTAGCAACTCTATAATCATTACCAGAATGTTCGTACGTCCATTTTAAACATGTTGATTTTTCTACTTTTTTAACAACAAATTTTTATGTGATCTAATTATCCGTTTGATCTGATTTTTGGTGTATTGATTCCTGGGACAACAAAGAACAATATTTTAAGCGAAACAACTCTATAATCAAGTCCTAAAGATGTATGTATGTCCTTAAACATTATCCTGTATCAAGCAGTTTTTCAACAAATTTACTTACAATTTTGCTCCGAATCTTATACTTTTATATTCTGATTATTCAGTTCAGACACTATACAAGTGTTAATGTCCGTTTGTCCTACAGTTTCAGTGCTTCGCTTTTATGGATGTTGTCATCCTTGTTTTTTCATAGTTTTTAATTTTTTATTTCTTTCAATTTTAGGGAGCTGTGATAGTTATATATCGCATCGTTTTATAGACAGCTGTCCGCAGATATTCAAATGAAAAAATTTTAAAATAAAGCCTGTGCCCGGAGGTCCCAGGCTGACAGAACAATTATTAATTATATGATTTTTTATTTTAATATTCATAGAAAACTATCTGAACTTCTATGCTATACATGATTTTTCAGTATAGCTGAGAATCCATGATGTAAATTTTGTTATTGCTCCATGACTTAGAGAACAACTGTTCTTGTTATATTTATCAACAAGTTTGCATTAGAAAGCAGGGAGGGAGGGGACATTGGGCTGTTTATTACACTAGTCCCCAAAGTTAATAATAAAGTTAAAAACTTTTCTCGTATTCATTCGAATCCGGTGGATAGGAACCGGTTCTCATCCATACGAAAAAACTATGTCTAGCATCGTATTATATCCAGTTTTCTACGAATATAGAAATGTACAATCATAATACGATACGAGAAATAACTATTATTGAATTTTGATTAGTTGAATCATTAAGTTCAGTGTCCAAACGTTTTAAAACTAATTGTAATCTAGAGAAAGAGTTTTTTTTGTGTATCATCATTAGGAATGTACATCAATATATCGGCCATTGTAACTATCCGTTTAGATCCCTGACTAGGAAGGGTAAATGCATTTGTTTTTATACAAACTTTAAATTATAACGGGGACATTATTGTTTTTAGGTTGCGCAGCAGTGAAAAGTCTACATTATTTATCCTTATACTAAAGTAACAGGATGTCTGTGTGTTTGTACCGAAGGATCTCGCTAACCGCTAAACCGATCGGGTTCTCCTTAACAGGGTAGCTACTCATAGGTCCTGGGAAGGTTTTTAACTATTTTGGGGGAGGGTACCACCACCCTCCTAAGAGAAATCATAATAAAATCGAAAAAAATGAAATATTTCCGCCGCATAGTGTCACTAGCGTAGTCGCGCTGCGTAGAGACATAAATTTAACAGCTGATAACATACACAAATTATTTCTCAAATTAGATATTTAAAATAAAACAAAACATTTCAATGCCAACAGAGGCCTCTAGGGGCGTAGCCGCTAGTAAAAGATATTGGTCACAGTTGTTTTTTAAAAAGAAAATCACGAAACCTTTAACAATAATTTGCTTTTTATTACACAGCCAACAATGGATTTATTTTATTATTACTTGGATCTTACACCAGATTATCATGTTCTCCAATAAATTGAAACTTGTCGCTGGCTAAAATAATATTTCTTTTCATCCATCCTTTATCCCCATCCACTCCCATCCTACTGGATGAATGAACTGGTAAATAAATGATGTTCATGTTAGCAACCTAAATTGTCGACAATTTTTCCCCTGTCATAATATCCACGTATATTTTATATCATTTAAATGCAAACAAGCTTCAAATTTATTACTGACATTACTGGCTGTTTAAGTTATTATAATTTTTTTAGCTCTTTATAAGATACAAGAAAATAGCTTAAAACCACCACAGGGCCCATAGGTATATACCCTGAAGAGTAGAATCCAATCGGTTCAGTGGTTACCGAGATCTAAAGCTTCAGACGGACGGACGGACAGACAGACATCATTCTGCTTTGTATTATAGATATACTAGCGGCTGCGCCCCTAGCCTCTAGGGGCTTTGCCCCAAGAGGTTTGATCTACCTAATTTTTCGTATTTTAGATTTAAAAAGAAAAAGTAAAATTTTGGGGGGGGGGTATTTTTCATTTTTTGGGGGGGTTCGGGGTGTCCCACCCCCCAAGAAAATAGCTTAAAACCATCACAGGACCAGTAGGTATATTCCCTGAAGAGTAGAGCCCAATCGGTTCAGTGGTTACTGAGATCTTAAGCTTCAGACGGACAGACAGACGGACAGACGGACAGACAGACGGACAGACATCGTTCTACTTTGTATTATAGATAGTTATATACAGAATGTATTTATAGTAAATTTTAGAAAAGCTTTACTGATATACCTCACAGAAGGTACAGCATTTGTTTCTATGTTAGTAAAACTATGCCCCAATGAATGGTTAAATTCAACAGATATTAGATAACAAGAGCACAAAGGAAGAATGAACGGACATATCTATAATACAAAGTAGCTTAATGTCTGTCCATCTGTCCGTCCGTCCGTCCGTCCGTCCGTCTGAAGCTTAAGATCTCGATAACCACTGAACCGATCGGATTCTACTCTTCAGGGAATATAGCTACTGGTCCTGTGGTGGTTTTAGGCCATTTTCTTGGGGGGTGGAACACCCCAAACCCCCCAAAAAACAAAAAAATCCTACCCCATTTTTTTTGTAGAAGATTTCCTTGGTTCTTTTTTTTTACGAATATCACCTTTTTTTTGATCACCTCTTGGGGCAAAACCCCTAGAGACTAGGGGCGAAGCCGCTAGTCTTAACCTATAATGTAATAAATACAATATTTGTACAAAATATCTTTTTTTCCTCTTACGTTCTTCCATAGAAAAGGTATATTAATGTACATACTCATATATTATCAAACTGATTATAGATACCACGTATACCGAGAGTGTAAGTTTTTTGTAAGTACATAGTCAAATGACTACTAAAATACTGCTCCTAAAAGAAGAACTAAAATTTGGATTTTAAAATCTCTTTGCTTCGCACATTTTAGTAAATCAACTTAATAGAAAATATTTGTAAATCGGAAAAAAAACAGATATTTAAAGAGATAAGATAATGGCCTATAAATTTATCCACATTCCAAATGATGATACACAAAATGTGGTTGAAACGTATGGCCGGACACTCAACTTAATAAACCAACCAATCAAAACTCATTAAAAGTTCTCAAAGTAGTTGAGCCAACGAATTAGAAAATGTTATTATTAAACTTTAGGGACTATACTAGTGTCATAAGCAGCCCAAATTCCCCTCTGATCTACCAGTCATCTATATCCATGTAACTCTGTTAAATGATGATAAACAAAATTACCCCTTCTGTAGATAAAAATTAGTGATTTAATCGTATGGACACTCAACTTAATAAACCAGTACAAAATCGGAGACTGTATTTGCCTATCATCAGCATATATGTATGACAATAGTCACCTTTATGAGTATGTCAAAAACATAACATTCTTGCCCTATATATTGTCCCATATCATAGATTTGTATTATAATCTATAATACAAAGTCCGTCCGTCTGTCCGTATGTCTGAGGCTTAACTTTTTTTCCAGGAATATTCCTTTGGAGAGTGGAGGTTGTCTACCCAAAATTAGTTATCAACCTCTTCGGGACCTTGTAGAACTTAACTGTAAAGGAGAACCTATCGGTTCAACGGTTAGCGAGATCCTTCGTTACAAACAGTAAGACATACAGATAGACAGAGATCCTGTTACTTTTATATAAGGATTCAAATTACTTTTAGAATTGTTGATTTAATTACATGTTGTATTGTATTCCTAAGGGTTAAAATTTACATTTTATAATTATAATTCCTTTCCTCTCCTAAGAATTATTAAGAGGTTTCCCGTAAAGTGAACAGCGAGCAAAAAGACTCCACCCTTATTTTGAATATGAAAATAAGGAGTTGGGTATCTTTTAGTTTGTTTGTATTTTACTGTAAGCTCGGTTAGGTTAGGGCAAATTGGGTCCAAGATTATAAAAAGTATCTAAAGTTTTAAATATAAAAATGCCTGAACTTGTTATAAGACTTTGCATAGTTTACTGTCCCATGTCCCCTTCCTCATAAGGAAAACATTTTTGTTTTGTGAGGATTACCTTGTCTCATGAGCATCTACTCTATAAATAACTTTGTTCATTTGGAACGTTTTTTGTGCGTAAATTCATCTGACTTATAACATAGATTTCTGAAATTTCCCGCGAAGAATTGTCAACTGTATAATTTACTAGAGTTGGGTTCGATATAATTATCTCGCTATTGGCTAGGTTTATTCAATATTTTATTTACTTTCTTTTAGTTATCTGAATTCTGACTATTAACCCTATTCTTCCAATATCTTCTCCCTGACGATTTCTTTCTTTAAACTATTTTAGGATTTTAATATTCTTTATTTCAAATTACCGTCCTGAAAGGGTTAAAATGTTTAGTTAACTGTTAAATTTTAGTTCAATATCTGACCACATTACGCACGTATCGCTAGTATCAAATTATTTTAAAACTAAGTTTTCTTTTATTTACTATATTATTATTTTTAATTTTTTATTTTATGGACAGATATTTAATACTTCAATATAATTCAAATAGCAACATGAAATAAAAAAATTAATTTATTCTCCATACAGTAAAATAATGGGTCTTATCGTTCTGGTCAATGAGAGTTTATTACGGATTATTGAAGCACTATGAGTTTTAAACATTTAACGCTTGGAAAACTTGAGCTCATATATAGACATTTATTTCCTATATAGGTCTGTCTTGGACCTTGATGCAATAAAGCAGGCTGTTTTGTAAATGTTAAAAATTGGAATATTTCATTTAACAAAAGTTCCCGCAAATATAAGTATTGAATAATTAATGATCCCCCCATCTTTTAATTTAGTTTTTTTTACTTTTTCCACCAATTATGAATGTTGTTGTGCTTTAAAACGTTTGTAACATTTACGTATACAAACGTACACTAATAATTACGTTTCATTATAAATATTTCAGATTTACCCTGCATTAACTAGATTTTATTTTAAAAACAAATAAACAATACAACACAAGTATAAAATTATGCTTTAAAACATAGCATAATTTTAAAATTATATCACTTTTAAGCGGCTAGGAAGCTGCTTTAAGACAGCTAAAAAAACGAAACTGCTGTTTTTTTTACAAAAAATTGCAGCTGCTTATGAATATCTGCCATTCAGCTGCTAGTTTGAAGGCTATGGATACCTGGGAGAGAGGGGACATTGGGCTGTTTATTACTCTAGTCCCCAAACTTTCATGCTAAAGTTTGGAGACTTTTATTCAATTTTGATTGGTTGATTCATTAAGGGTCAAAACGTTTTAACTATTAACTGTATTATACAGAAAGGATAATTTTATGGATAATAATTGGGGATGTACATAAATTTATCGGCAGTGGACTTATCTCTTTAGATCCCTATATGAATACACATTTTCTCCAAAAAAGTGCGGCCATTAAAGAGTTTTTTTTATGCGGATTATTGGTTAGCTTTTCATCGGTTGCTTATCATAAAAAAAACGACTGAAAATAAAAATCACATCTTTTCATTTTTTATCTGATATATAATTTAGAAAAAAAATCCTCGAGGAACTATTGTTCAGTAATTTAACAATACAAATAATAGTTATTTCTCGTATCGTATTATAAACGGCTTTCCGCGGATATAGAATGTACAATTATTAAAACTAAATTTTTTTGCCCCGTGGTGCCGAAGCACCGGCTAAAAAAACTAGTTTTAATCTTATGATTGTACATTTCTATATTCGTAGAAAACTGGATATAATACGATGCTAGACATAGTTTTTTCGTATGGATGAGAACCGGTTCCTATCAACCGGATTCGAATGAATACGAGAAAGATTGTTATGATCATGATGATAACAGATTACATTTAATTGTAGTATTTTTAATAGAGGAAATAATAATAGAGTAACACAAATCAGTGTATAATTATAGTATCTATAATAGAGTAAATAATAATTAGAGATAGAGTAACACAAATCAGTGTATAACTATAGTATTTATATTTAATAGAGTAAATAATAATTAGAGATAGAGTAACACAAATCAGTGTATAACTATAGTATTTATATTTAATAGAGTAAATAATAATTAGAGATAGAGTAACACAAATCAGTGTATAACTATAGTATTTATATTTAATAGAGTAAATAATAATTAGAGATAGAGTAACACAAATCAGTGTATAACTATAGTATTTATATTTAATAGAGTAAATAATAATTAGAGATAGAGTAACACAAATTAGTGTATAACTATAGTATTTATATTTAATAGAGTAAATGATAATTAGAGATAGAGTAACACAAATCAGTGTATAACTAAAGTATTTATATTTAATAGAGTAAAAAATAACTAGAGTAGTTCTAAAAAACACTCATACATTGGACGCACAGACTTTCTAAGACTGATAATTTAGCAGCTTTGCTTACAAAGTCATTCCTATTTATCCTTGAATACTTAAACAAGGTTGAAACCAATAGGACGGTTAAATCAAAGATCTGCTATGGACGTAAGTACCAAAAGACGGACAGACCAAAAGAAAGTTAAGCTTCGCTTCTAAAGTTAGATAAGATAAGATTATCAGGGAAAAGGGACATTTGATTGTAAATCAAACTGGTTCCCAAAACTAGCAGTGTCTACACTTTTTAACCAATAATTTTAATCTACAGAATGAATGAATCATTTGATATGTACAATTATATTATTTTCCATTGTTTTATCCCTTAATTTGATAGAAAGGTTAACGAATTTCTAAATCAGTAAACGTTTGTAAAATGAGCATGATAGTTAAAATCATTTTTATGAAACTCATAGAAATGTGTTAAAAACTTACTTATTATATCAATAAGAAGTTTTTTTTATAAAAGATCTGAACTTTATTTATTATATTTATTTATTTATTAAATTACAAAAATGGTTAAAATATTAAGAAAAGGTAATTTTTTAAAATTATACAAGACCTTATTTTTTCAGTATGACTACGAAACCGATTGATATCCGTTGGATTAAAACCGGTTCTCCTCAACCATACTGAAAAATTATGTATAGTATCGTATTACAAACAATTTTCCACGAATATTGAAATAATTATTTCTCGTATCGTATTATAAACGGCTTTCCGCGGATATAGAATGTACAATTATAAGATTAAAACTAGTTTTAATCTTATGATTGTACATTTCTATATTCGTAGAAAACTGGATATAATACGATGCTAGACATAGTTTTTTCGTATGGATGAGAACCGGTTCCTATCCACCGGATTCGAATGAATACGAGAAAAGAAATTATAAAATTAATATAAGTTTTGTTAGCATGGGCCTCTCGGGTCTTACAAAACTGGTTTTAGAAATATTTATTTTTATAATTCGATGCGATTAATAACTATTATTAACGTATTTTGTTGCGCTACTTATGAAGATAATTGTCCTAGTTTATTATAAATAAAATTAATAATAACCCACTAATTGGTATAAACAATTTTTATAAGAACTTTTTTCATTAGAAATTTAAATACGTGTTTTTTTATATTTATGTTTGTTCCCTTTAATTTTAGTTAATTGAAATATTCCTAAACCTATTATAAAGCTTATTTTGTATAGTACAAATGTTGGAATAATATTGATATTTAGATTTGCCTCAAGCAACAAGTTCCTAAAAATCACTAGTCCCCAAAGTTTTATTATAACGTTTTCTTATTCTTTGGGTAGACAACTTTATTGACTTTTATTGAATTTTTATTGGCTGGTTCATTAAGTTGAGCGTCCAAACGTTTTAACCATTTATTGTAATCTATAGAAGGGATACATTTGTGTATCATCATTAGGGATGTACATCAATTTATCAGACATTATCTTATCCCTTTAGATCCCTGTATATGCACGCTTTTGATGCAAAGCTTAAAAAATTGTTGTTTCTGTTTAAATACAATATTTTAAACTAGCGAGTAAGACCCTAGAGGCCTCTTTACAAAGTTGCTCCTCATAACTACTGGGAAGTTTTTTTCTAACTATTTTTTTGTGAGTACTACAGCCCTGCTCAGATTGAAAAAAGACCCCACCACCAAATTTTTTATTTTTTTATTTTAAATGGGGTCGACTTCACCCCTACCTCCCCCTCCCCACCACAAGTGCCCATAAGGTCCCCCAGGGGCGTATTCACTAATTATAAATAACGGAACAAAACTAATCACTGTTGCGTGGCCAGATGAAAAAAGTTTATTTTAGTGTTAGACAAAAATGAATTTGCAATTGTTTCAGTAAGTAGGTCTAATAACACCCTTTGCTAATTTTAAAATCAAACTAAATCTAATTTTTGATAAAATTTGATTTGAAAATTTTTTCATCCCCTAGGAGTTACCGAACAATCAGGACAAGAAAAGCAAAGATTATTGATTTTAAATTATAAAGTTCTTCATAAATCCACTCCTGAAGAGTGTTAATCAATGGCCATTTTTCAGTTGCTTTGCTAAGGTCACGGAAATTCAGCCTTAAATAAATCTTATATAGAGTTGTTTTATGAAAGACTTCATAAAAGCAATGTTGTAAAGAATTCAAAAGTATGAATATTTTCTTTTCTTGTCATAATTTTTCGGTAACTCATAGGGGATGAAAATTGAACTTAAAATTTTCAAATCTAATTTTTTCAAAAATTATATTTAGTTTGATTTTAAAATTAGCAAAGGGTGTTATTAGACCTACTTACTGAAACAATTGCAAAGTCATTTTTGCCTAACATTAAATTAAACTTTTTTCATCTGGCCACTCAACAGTGTAATAGGTTTTGTGATTAAATAATTCTTTACTCTGCTGAGCAACTTATTGACATAATTAATATTCATATCAAATATTACTTAGAATTTACTGTCTAAATTTCATAATTAATATATTAGTTAACCAAAATTTTTCATACATAAAAGATTATCACAAAAGGTATACAAATTTTACATTTTGCTTAAAAGAAAAAATAATGAAGTATATATTTAAAGATTTTCATTTCTTTACTTTTACTCGAATGTTCTGTGTAATATGTAGTTTATATAATTTTTGTAATCTAAGGTTGTATTGGGTTCGATTCCCTAAAATTGGGTAACTAGAACAATCTTTAAGGAAACTATCGGCTTATATTTTAGATTAAGCATGTAAAAGTAATTTTGACAGGTTATCTTTGAATCTGTATAAAGGCACTAGCTCCTTTGCTCATAAAGGCCTCTAGGGACACTTGAGAGAGGGAGGGGAGTTAAACATTCACTCTAAATTATATATTAAAAGGAAAATGAAAGTTGATTGTTTATTATTTGTGGATACCTTGCCTCAAAATAGTTATAAAATCCATAAGAAGATTCGCTGTAAAGGATAGACATTCGGTTCAGCAGTTAATGAGATCCTTGGTAACAGACAAAAAATTAGCACTACCTTATATAATAGGATAAAGATACAAGGTTTTTAAAATAAGGGACTAAAAATGAACAAGTTATTTAAAGGACATACATACCAAAACTGTACAAAAGATTCTTTATATAATATTTTAGAAATAAAAAAAAACTTTTATCCTATTACCAAAATTTCTTATGACAACTCGTAATATAAATATTACGGTCTATTATCCATTTGTAATTCCTTAAACCAAGTAGAATCACACTATGTTGTCTTCTAAACTAAACTGCTCCTGTGATAATAATTTACAATGGTAGAATAACTATGAAACCGGACTAAAAAATCTCATATTTTGCAAATTTATGTCCAGTCGTTTATATACATATATGTAACTTAATTCGGACAATAAAGTTAAAAAGGGGTATTTGAGGCAAGAGGGGGAGTGGTCTACCCTCCAATTACAGTTTTAGTTTTAAAAAGGAAAGAGGTGAGAGCAATAATTTTTCTAGTGGCCTTTTCTCTTGGGAGGGTGGAGATACCGTGGTACCCTCACCCAAAACAGTCATAAACATTCTCTTGACTCTGATAGGCTTGACTGAATACGAGAATCCTACACACAAACAGACATAAACTTAAATATCTTGTTACTTTAATAAAGGCTATCATTGACTATTACTATTATCAGCCAGCCATAAAGAATTAATTGTCTAAGATTGAAGGAGCTGTCCGAAATCATCAGTACATATATTTTATTTGTCTTATATAATGTACTTAAGTAGGCACTCGCAATTTATTAGCAGAACTAGACAGTTTATATTTTTCCTCTCCAATATATGTATTAAGATATATAAGTTGGAAGGAATTTTAATGTTAGGGGGAGATTAGAAATCTGCATCATTTCCGCTTTTAGATAAAGAATTATACAAAATAACGAATTTTATAAAAAAAATCCTTAAAATTTAATGCAGATTTCAAATCTCCCCCTAACATTAGAATTCCTTCCAACTTATATATCTTAATATGTATGCTAGAGGCTTCTAGGGGTACTTGAGGTGGTTGGTGGAAATCTTAAATAAGAAAAGTAAAATAAAAATTTTTGTGGGATGTTCATTTTTTCTATGGTAAATTTCTGTTGTTAGGGAGTATTATCCCTCAAAATAATTATAAACCCTTCCAAGGATCCTTCGGTGGGGGTAAAAGGGTGTGTTTCCAAACTTTCAAACCTTTAATTTTATCCCCCTTCAAATGTTTAAAGATACGGTTAGATTATCCATCTCAAACATTTAAACCCCTCATTTTACCCTTTAACAAGGATGACAACATCCATAAAAGCGAACCACTGAAACAGTAGGACAAACGGACATTAACACATGCAGGGGCGTCCAAGCCTTGTAATGGTAATGATTATAGAGTTGCTACACTTTCTAAATCGTACCTTATTACTACAGGAATCATCATGCAAAGTTTGAAATCGATAGGACAATTCTAACATGCCTAAATTAACGAATAAATGCTATCTATCTCGGACGGACGGGCGTACGGACGGACCGACCCCAATTATAGAAAAGCTTCGCTTTTTAAAATATAAATCTTGGACGTCCCTGACACCATAGTTTTCTTGGCTTTGTACAGTTATTTGATATAACCTGACCTTCAAATTGTAGCAAATTCTCATATAGATAACATAAGTGTTTACCAACAAAAGTTGATAAAAATTACATTATGTTATCTTATCGTACGCTTTAGTTGAGTAGCTAGTCTATAATTAAGTTTTACCATTAATTCTTATTTAATGGTAACCAAAGAATCTCTCTAACCACTGAACCGATATGGTTCTTCTTAATAGGTCCAGGGAAAGTTTGTAGCTGATTTGAGGGGAGGGTACTACCACCTTTCCTAAAATAAAACATCTATACCATACAGGGTTTTTTGCGAAAGGAAATATACATAATGTATTTCCTGTTCGATGGCTACGCTTCCTAAATTGTACCTTACTGTTTTAGGAATCATTATGCAGAGTTTGAAATAAATTGGACAATTATAATATGCGTAAATTAACGATAAGTGCTAACCTCTACGGACTTAAGGTTGAACTTACACTTAAAATTAATTATAGAAAAGCTTTACATTAGTTTAGTTTTGCTGGCCCGAGGCTTTGCCCACTTTTGATAAAAGAAAAACAGAAATATGTAAATCCTATAATTTTGCCTATCTGAGTAAAAAGCCTTTCCGTAAAATTGATTTATTTTATTGAGTATCCGCTACCATTATAAATAGTCATCCTTATTTAATGACGGATCTAATATTTACGCATTGTATGACGTTTTAGATTGAGGAGCAGGGTAAAACATTTTTGAAAGTATTTCAGTATTATTGATATTCAAAGTATTATCATGTATAGTATCGAATTATAGACAATTTTCTACGAATGATAAAATGAAAATAGTAATATTAATACCAGTTTTGATAGACCGGATCTTCGGCCCATTGGGCTTAGCAAAACTGAAATTATTATATTTCCTTTACTTTTGTGACTATGATACAAAGAAGTACCATATCTGTCTGTCTGAAGCTTAAGCTCACGGTAACCCTGGAACCGATTGGGCACTACTCTTCAGGGAAGTCGCTAGAAGTATTATATAGTAGCTGCACTTATGATAAGGAAAACCATAGAGATAAATTTTCTATAGATAATACTTGTATTCAATTATTTTCTTGGAACTACTTTTTTTGTTGGTGCATTTTGTTTAGAATTATTCTCTTTTCATATCTTCTTAAGTTGAATTTAAACAAGGATAATTTGGATCTTGTGCAATTCACGGTAAAATATTCTAGGAAACGATTATCTACAAAAGTCTGAAGCGCTGAAATGTGTCATGTGTGACGTCATAGACATACGTATAATAAGGAGGGACGAGAGTAGAAGTGGGAAAAGAAGCCCCTAAAAAAGAGATGGATAATCCCTCCTTTTTAGACTATTTTTTGACATCACTCATGAAACTTTCCAGTGCTTCCAAAAGTTTATAAACTTTAATGCCTACTAGCTGCCAAACGGCTGAACGTACATGTTATTTTAGCACATCTTTATGAGCTGCATGAAGTGTAATCTGCAATATCTAAGATCCAATGATGCACAGGGAAAGCTTGACTTAAGAAAACACGCGTAAAGTAAGTTTCTATCGCGTAATTATGTGCGCTGCAAGATAACTGTACGTTTTTGAGTAAGTGCTATTCCCGGTTATTTTTAGGCCTTGCATAATAAAAATGTTCAGCCGTTTGTCTGCTACCAACTCTTAAATTTCATCGATTTTTTTAGATAAACAATCAAAGAAACATTTTTCCGTGAACTGCATTAGATCCGATAAAGTGAGGCAGCCCTTTTAATTTTACAACAGACATGATAAATTATAACATTAAAGTTTAGAATATTTTCTAAATTTGCGTAGCTTTAAAATCCTCAAAAAAAACATACTTATATAAGTTGTTAATACTTAAAATTTTTGTATAATTTTTGTTGTTTTGACCTTAGCCTGTCCTTTAACACCATTGCTCTTAAAACTAAACCTGTTAATTAATTGTATCCATTAAGGTCTTGTAAACGGCTAGACTGATAAGGATAAAGTTTAATAAGAGATTTTATATGTTATATTTTATCTGTACCTCCCCCCTAAAAAAATCATAATTTTTTATTAAGACCACCAAATAGTATTTTTTCATATTTTTCATTTTCTACATTTTAATCTTCTAAGATATTATTAAAAGCGAAGCTTTTATTCTTTAACATAGACTTTCATGGATGAAATGAAGGGTGTTTATTCCCCTCGACCTTTGAAACACCTTATTTTACTCTCTCAAAATTTTAAGAAATACAGTTACATCCCGTAATTTTTCCTGACCTAAAATAAAAAGCTTGGACGTCTTTGTTCTTCAAAATATAACTTATTTCTTTTATATATTTGAAATTAAATTATGGCCCTACTCTTGTGTTGAAAAAGTAAATGAAATTTCAAATATTTTGACAGATCTCAGTTAGTTCTTGAATAAAGGAAAAGGCAAAGAAAGAAATTTGATTTTTAAAAGCTAAGCTTTTATATAATTAGGATAGTTCTGTTCGTCCGTACTCCCGCCAGTCCTTATGTCCGTAACGGTTAGATCTTTTCGTTAATTTAGGCATGCTAGAATTTTCCTATCGATTTCATGATTCATATAACAATTATCTACTATTTAGGAAGCGTAACAATTCTATAAAAAAACTGATTTTGACTTCTTGACATCAACTTCTTGTATAATATAAATCATAATTATCCTATTCATCTGCTTTTTGGAATAATGGTTCCTAGGACAACAAATTACAACGTTAAAGCGAGGCATTTCTATAATCATATCCTAAAATTTAAAAGTATGTCCTTTAACTGTATCCAGTATTTAGGCAATTTGTCAACAATCTTATGTACAATTTTATATAGACAAATTAATATTATAAAGTTTCGACACTCTAAAAGAGTTGTTGTTTGTTTGTCTTTTCTTTTAATTTTATAGCTTTGCTATTTATGAACAATTTTTTCCACTGTTTCTTTATTCCTAGTGATTTTGTGTTGAATTAAATATAAATTTTTGACACCCATTGACAAATTGAAAACTTTAATAATAAACAAACATAAAATGAATAAGAGAGAAGAGCTGGATCTTTAAATCATTTTAGTGGTGAGCCAGATCGGGGTGAGCCGAATTTCGGCCAATTACAGCGCGGCATTTCATAAAATGCTGTGCTCTCATTGGTGGAATAGTTGGCTCACCCCGATCTGGCTCACCACTAAAATACTTTAAAGATCCAGCTAAGGTCGATTATTATTCCTTCTTCATACAATACTTACGTCTTTGCCCCTACCATCTTGTGGCTCTATATTCTAAGGGATAGGATAGGGGCAGCAAAATAGCCTAAAGCCATTCCAATACCTAAATAAAAAAATAAGATACCCAAAACCCACCCAAGAGCCCATGTAAAGCTTCCATTAAATAAAAGAAGTCAATTGCCTAAGTAGTTATTGAAATCTTAGGCTTAAGAAAAAAAAACCATAATACTTGATATAATAGGATATCCAACTTAATTAAAATTAATTTACAAATGTAGTCACGGAAAACAGTAAAAGTGTCGAACTATGACGTCAGAAAAAATTAACAATGAACCAATGAAAGGCCGCTATATATTTTACCACAGTGAATACTGGCTTCTTATTGGCTAATTGTTAATTTTTTCTGACGTCATAGTTAGACACTTTTACTGTTTTCGTAGTCACGGCATAGGGATACGTAATAAGAGGGTCTAATCAAAGTAGAACTTCTCACATAAGTACACAGAGGAAGAAGAATTGTCTTCAATTGTATTATTTCTCCTTTTTATCTCTTGCTATAGACACTAAACAAAATATGTAATAATTTTAAAATCCTATGTCTAAAATGACGGAAAAAATGAGATACAGGGAAAGGGGGGATAAAAAAGTAGAAAAAACTAAAACATTCAGAATAATTTTTATATCTTATGTCTAAAATGGCAGAAGCTAAAGAGAATCAGAAAAAAGGGATAACAGTTTAGAACACATTAAAACATAGAGGATCGTCTACAATTGCCCTATTCTTGCTTTTTTCTTTCGTTCTAGACACCAAAGAAAAATATGTAATAATTTTAAAATCTTATGTTTAAAATGACGGAAAAAATGAGATACAGGGAAAGGGGGTATATAAAAGTAGAAAACACTAAAACATTAGGAATAATTTTTATATCTTATGTCTAAAATGGCAGAAACTAAAGAGAGTCAGAAAAAAAGGATAACCATGTAGAACACATTAAAACATAGAGGATTGTCTACAATTGCCCTATTCTTGCTTTTTTCTTTGGTACTAGACACCAAAGAAAAATATGTAATAATTTTAAAATCCTATGTCTAAAATGACGGAAAAACGAGATACAGGGAAAGGGGGTATATAAAAGTAGAAAAAAACTAAAACATTCAGAATAATTTTTATATCTTATGTCTAAAATGGCAGAAGCTAAAGAGAGTCAGAAAAAACCATGTAGAACACATTAAAACATAGAGGATTGTCTACAATTGCCCTATTCTTGCTTTTTTCTTTCGTTCTAGACACTAAAGAAAAATATGTAATAATTTTAAAATCCTATGTCTAAAATGACGGAAAAAATGAGAGTGTCAGAAAAAAGGGGTAACAGTTTAGAACACATTAAAACATAGAGGATTGTCTACAATTGCCATATTCTTGCTTTTTTCTTTCGTTTTAGACACCAAAGAAAATATGTAATAATTTTAAAATCTTATGTCTAGAGTGGCAAAAACTAAAGAGAGTCAGGGAAAAAAGGGATAAGAAGAGCTACCCAAAGTAGACTAATTAAGACCAAGAAAGGGAGATTAATTTTTCTTTCATTGTCCTATTCCTGCTTTTTTCTTTCTTGCTAGACATCAAAGAAAATTGTTACAACTTTAATCAAAAAGACATAGGGAATAATATTGGGCTTTACTTTTAAATACTATCCGGCTCTGAAAATAACATTTGAGCCCCCTAGCCCTAATATCCGTGATTTAAATGATTTATGGCCTCCAAGTGAGAAAAAATTATCTGAAACTATTATTTAAATGTTCAAACATTTTATAAAATGAAAATAAAGTACTTTTCATGTACTTCCAAGCAAATACAAGATTTTTCTACTTACTTTGCGGCTGCGTTTATAGTATCTAGGGGATCTGAATTCAAAGGAGTAAAATAGTGTTAAACTATCCCGGGACGTATGTTAAGCTTACCTAAATAAGAGAACCCAATCATTTCAGTAGTTAGTGAGGTCATCAGACAAAAAAACTTAATTACTTTATGTAATACCATTATTTACATATTGGTAGTGGATTAAATAAACTTCATCTATAATACAAAGTAGAACGATGTCTGTCTGTCCATCCGTCCGTCTGTCCCTTAAGATCTCGGTAACCACTGAACCGATTAGATTCTACTCTTCAGGGTATATACCTATTGGTTCTCTGGTGGTTTTAAGCTATTTTCTTGGGGGTGTTATATCCTCAACCCCCCAAAAAGGAAAATTTCCCCCAACCCCCCCCCCCAAAAAAAAAAAAAAAAAATTATGGTGCTGGCCATAAATTATGGGCGAAGCACCAGGATTTTTTTTTAAATTTTTGTAAATTATCTCATGGGGCAAAGCCGCTAGTTACTCTATAAGAAATAACAAAATGAAATTAATCCGGAAATTATCACTTTATTCATAGACTTTAGAAATATAGGTAAAATCTTTTATTTTGCAAGTATTCCAATCTTTACTATGCATCTCCCCCAATATTTATTCCAGTTGATAATTTTCACATAATTAAAACACATAATTGTTTCAATTTTAAATTAACAAAAAAATTAATCAACTTGCCAAAGCTTAACATATATATATATATATATATTTTTTTTTTTGGGGGGGGGGGTAGGGGGATTAATGATGGCTTACTAAAGCTTGCAGAAAAAGTGTTGTTTTTAAACAAAATAAATTTCTCAAAAAATTGAAAATATAAACAATGCAAATTTTTAAAAGAAGGTATATCAACTTTTTTTTTATAGCTAGCCGGTTCTTTTAGTAAGTAGTAGATGTAAAATTTTTCATATAATTCAGATATGCAATCGGTTTTTTTGTAGACCTCTTATTTTTTAAGTAATTTAAGTTTAAAAAAAAAATTAAGTCGATTTTAAGGTACTAAAATGCAACAAAAAAAAGAAAGAAAATGGCCATTATGAACAAAAATAGTAAGATCTTTAATTTGACACATTACTTTTTCAATTCTGTCAGGTAATTATTGAAAAAATCGATTTTTTAAAACCCACGAGAATAAAAACTCTGAACTTAATTTTATCATTTCACAGGTAAAAAAATATGGGTTCATATATACCTTTAGAATCAGAAAAATATTACAAATCCATTGTAAGCAAAATTGAAAAAAAAGTTTACAATATAGTATATAAACTACAATAAAAGGAATTATATGAAAATATCATATTATATTGTACAGGCAACGTCTTAATTCTTGAATTGAATATAAAAATGGGAAGTGGGTAAAGAGGGGGTAAAGAGGGGATAAAAAAGGGAAGACGATAGTGTTGCCTGAACAAAAAATATAATTGGCCATTTTTTTTTTTATATTTTTTTACTTTTTTTCAATTTTGCTTACAATGGATTCGTAATATTTTTCTGATTCTAAAGGTATATATGAACCCATGTTTTTTATGTCTGTTTGAGAAAATATTTAGGTCTAAAGTTTTTATTAAACCGAGGTTAAAAAAATAGATTTTTTCAATAATTACTCAACAGAATTTTAAAAGTAAGGTGTCAAATTAAAGATCTTACTATTTTTGTTCTTACTGGCCATTTTCTTCTTTTATTTTGTTGCGTTTTAGTACCTTAAAACCGACTTAATTATTTTTTAAAAAAACTTAAATTACTTAAAAAATAGGAGGTCTACAAAAAAACCGATTGCATATCTGAATTCTATGAAAAATTTTACATCTACTACTTACTAAAAGAACCGGCTAGCTATAAAAAAAAAGTTGATACACCTTCTTTCCAATTTTTGTACATTCTTTGTACTTAAACAATTCAGGGTTTTTGGGCTGTTTTATATGTTAGTCCCCAAAGATTATAATAACGTTTTCTTATTCATTGGCTGAACAGCTTTGGGGAATTTTATTGAATTTTGTTTGGTTGGTTCATGAAGATTAATATCTAAACGTTGTAATTGTGATCTACAGAAGGGGTATAATTGTGAATTATTATTCAGGATGTACATAAATTTATCGGCCAATGTCTTATTCGGTACTTGCTTACATGTGGTAGACTGGAGCACCGAAAACCCCCCCCCCCGCTTAGTTTTGACAAAAATCAAAAATAAGGGGGGGGTAGTTTTTTAATGTCTGGAAAATGGCAAGGAGGAAAAGTGCAGGGAAAGGCAAAGACTTTTTGTTCAAAACCCCCCCCCTTAATTTTGAATAAAATAAAAAATAAGGGGGGGGTAGTTTTTTCACTGTACAACACGCCAGAAAGTTGAGTGAGGTAAATCAAGTAAATCTAGTATACCAGAGGGGAAACCTTACTACAGGGATATTCATGTTTTGGGGCATAATTTCCTTATTTATTTATTTATATATTTATTTTAGTAATTGATGTATCCCTGAACAGAAAATAAGGAGGAGGGGGGCCAGTAAAAGGTTTTAATTTTGTGCGCACAAAATTAAAACCTTTTACTGGCCCCCCTCCTCCTTATTTTCTGTTCAGGGATACATCAATTACTAAAATAAATATATAAATAAATAAATAAGGAAATTATGCCCCAAAACATGAATATCCCTGTAACAAGGTTTCCCCTCTGGTATACTGGATTTACTTGATTTACCTCACTCAACTTTCTGGCGTGTTGTACAGTGAAAAAACTACCCCCCCCTTATTTTTGATTTTCTTCAAAATTAAGGGGGGGGTTAAAAACTACCCCCCCCTTATTTTTAATTTTTGTCAAAACTAAGCGGGGGGTTAAAAAACTACCCCCCCCTTATTTTTTATTTTTGTCAAAACTAAGCGGGGGGGGGGGGGTTTTCGGTGCTCCGGTCTTCACATGTAAGCAAGCACCTCTTATTCCTTTAGATTCCTGACATTTCTGTGAATATGCAATTTTATGAATGTATATTATTACCAAAAATTTAACATTTTCATGTTACGTTATCTTTTCTAAGTTTCATACTTTTTTTTGAAGAAAAGTTATATTCCAGAAAATATCCTTAAATCTTTTTCAGTCCTATATCTAAAAATGAAATACCCTAAAACTAGCCAGAGACCTATATCAAGCTTTCACAAAAAGGACAGCTCAATCAGTTTAGAAGTTATTCAAATCTTAAGCTTCAGACAAAAAAAATACTACTTCATATAATAGGATATAGACTAAGTTTATACCAAATTCTCATTTTGTGGCACAACCTTTACCATTGAAATAAATTTGTCTATACAATTTTGTGGCCATCCTGTAAATTCATTTGACAATTTAACTTTAGCACACAAGAAACTTACTTACTAAACTTTACTCAAATTTAACAAAAATCGCGGAAACGTCATTTCTAATTCAAATGTTAAGATTGAAATAACTTTGAAACATTTAAGGAGTACTTATAAAAATCATAAATAGCGAAACTACGCCACAATCATTTTACTCACTTTTTCTGTTAAAAAAAAGGTAAATAAGGTTAAATTTTCTCTTTTACCTAATTAAAGAATTAGATACATAATATTTTTTAATATTTCATTAAATAATAGCGAAGGTACACTACAATTATTTGGCATTTCCTTTCGTCTGTCCGTACCTTTGTTAGAGCTTGATACTTCTGTGAAGTAATCATAAAAATTATGGTTTAAAGCAGATATTCAGAAGTCGTCAAAATAGAGAGAGTAGGATTTAATAAATAATAGAAAACCACAAAACATCTTACATATAAAAAAATGTGTCTTTTGTAGCATAAACGACAGACCGACGGACCAAGCAGGTTGTATACTGGATGCCTTTGGTTTGTAGGGATATCTTCACAAAAAAACAGCAGTCTATCTTAAATGGCAGAGGAGAAAATCACAAATAGCGTTAAGGAGTAGAAAACGGACTGACGAACAAACAGACAAAGTAATTTATAGAGTAGCGTCTATATACTAAAAATTTAATGATTTATCCAATTAATTCAATTTCATAAATTTGTTGGGAGCTATAATTGACAAACAAGAATATTTGTTTGTTAAGGGAAAAATATAAATAAAGATTTTTAAAAGCGAAGCTTTTCTATAATTAGGGTCGGTCCGTCCGTCCGTCCGTCACGGATAGCTTTTTTCGTTAATTTAGACATGTTAGAATTGTCCTATCGATTTCAAATTTTGCATGGTGATTCCTTTAGTAGTTAGGTACGATTTAGAAAGCGTAACAACTCTATAATCATTACCAAAATGTCCGTACGTCCATTTTAAACATGTTGATTTTTTTACTTTTTAAAATAGATTTTTTCGTTAATTTAGGCATGTTAGAATTGTCCTATCGATTTCAAATTTTGCATGGTGATTCCTGGAATAGTTAGGTACGAGTTAGAAAGCGTAGCAACTCTATAATCATTACCAGAATGTCCGTAGGTCCATTTTAAACATGTTGATTTTTTTTACATTTTTAACAACAAATTTGTATGTAACCTAATTATCCGGTTGGTCTTATTTTTGGTATACTGATTCCTGGGACAACAAAGTACAATATTACAAGCGAAGCAACTCTATAATCAAGTCCTAATAATGTAAGTATGTCCATAATCATTATCCTGTATCAAGCAGTTTTTCAACAAATGTACTTACAATTTTGCTTTGACTCTTATACATTCGCATTCTGATTATTCAGTTCTGACATTATACAAGTGTTAATGTCCGTTTGTCCTACCGTTTCAGAGCTTCGCTTTTATGGATGTTGTCATCCTTGTTAGAATTTATTTTAATGACTATTATTATCGTTATATATTTTTTAATGAAAAGCATCTGTATAAGTAGTACCTTTCCTTACTGACTGACTGACTCATTCCAATAGAAATGTTGTAATAGTTATTTCTCGCATCGTATTATAAACGGCTTTCCGCGGATATAGATTTCGGCACCTCGGGGCTAAAAAAACTTGTTTTAATCTTATGATTGTACATTTTTATATTCGTAGAAAGCTGGAGATAATACGATGCTAGACATAGTTTTTTCGTATGGATGAGAACCGGTTCCTATCCACCGGATTCGAATGAATACGAGAAAATTCTATTAATGTAGTTACAAGAATCAGCAATGAAAATAAAAGAAAATCTTGATGATTTTTTTAATTGGAATGAGTATACCAAATGGAGAAAAACAAAGTTTCAAGTTAATGAAATCAGATTAAAAGTGTTCTCCCATTAAAAACTTTGAGGGCAATTTATTCCTTAATGATTTTATCCCACGTAAATTATTCTAAAACTATATGGAGCGTTTTAAACAGCAAAGATATTGAAGGCACGGCCTAACAAAACTGGTATCAATTTTATTCTTTTAATTTCAATATTCTTGGAAAATTGTCTTTAGTACGATGCTATACATTTTTCAGTGTAGCTGAGAACCGGTTCTAATCCAGTGGATGTTAATCGGTTTCTAATCCATACTGGAAATTATATTCTATACAAATCAAAGTAATGAACTAGTATAGGAGAGATACCTTACTAGAATTATCAATTATAAAATATTTCCTTTGAACTTTATGGAAAATATTTATGAATTTCTGTAATTAGTCATGAAATGATATTTCTATATTATATCTTTAATTGATTTATCTATAATTTATTTATAATATTTCAATAATTTTTTCGGCCCTGACATATTTGAAAAGTATCTAGTACAGCACATAGAATACAAAACCACAAAAGATGCGCAGATAAATGAATATAGAATATACGTGGATGATATGACAGGGGAAAATTTGTCTTCAGTTTAGGTTCTGGCAATATTTATTGGTTAGTTCGTTCATTTAGAAGGAGAGGGGAGGGGACGAAGGAAAATAGATGATGGAAAGATAGTTGTTTTAACCAGCTACAAGTTTCACTTTTTTGAGAACATGATAATCTACAAAGTAATAATAAATTCAAATAATAAAGCCGACATGCATTTAAAAATTTTTCATCTACTATGCCAAACTTTTTGCTACCGCAAAACAAAGAAATTGCGACCTAACGCGCTGCCGAATTTCGAACTGTAGTAATTCATCTTCTTTTGTGTTAATGTGCAAAATTTTAGCACATGAATATTTTGAAATAAAAGAGTTATTAATAGATTAGGAAAATCTATTCATTTTTCGAGTACATCAAATGAATTACGCCTTTTTTTAATGCTTGTATATATAAAAGAAAAAACATGTCCATACGTAACAAACAGCTGATTTACAATAATAAATAAAATCTAAAATAATGGCTGATTAAGATATTGGACTACATAAATCTATCTATTTATCTAACTATCTATTCATTTATTATTTTACCTAAATGATAATATCTATCTATATAGAAGTGGAAGTATATGGACTATGGAAATATCTATCTATCTAGGAGAGTATACTATGGACTATGGAAGTATCTATCTATCTTTAATTATATATTTCTATCTAAGAGAGTATACTATGGACTATGGAAGTATCTATCTATCTATAATTATATCTATCTATCTAGGAGAGTATACTATGGACTATGGAAGTATCTATCTATCTATAATTATATCTATCTATCTAGGAGAGTATACTATGGACTATGGAAGTATCTATCTATCTATAATTATATCTATCTATCTAGGAGAGTATACTATGGACTATGGAAGTATCTATCTATCTATAATTATATCTATCTATCTAGGAGAGTATACTATGGACTATGGAAGTATCTATCTATCTATAATTATATCTATCTATCTAGGAGAGTATACTATGGACTATGGAAGTATCATCAATTTGACAATTGTCACTCTTTTCTTATTCTTTCTTCAACCTAACCTAGCAAATTCTAAGGTAAACCCTAAATATTTTTAATTTTATATTAATAGAATGTGTGTCTGTCTGTTTATACTTTATACTAAAATATCGCGCATAGTGATGGTCCAATATAATTCTTATTTACACTAAAGCAAGCTTCTTGTAGCTAAATTAAAGGGTTTTATTTCTTTTTGGGGGGCCATATTCAAAACATCCCATGAAAAAATAACTATGGCTATTCAATCAATCAATCAATCAATCAATGAACTTATAGTTTTAGCTTTATCCAAATAAGAACAAGGATGACAACAACCATAAAAGCGAAGCTCTAAATAATACCATAATTGTATCATACAAAAAGTTTATGTCAAAAAGTTATATATCAGCATGTTCTAAATGAACCTACGGACTTTCTGGTAACGTTAATAGAGTTGCAACGTTTTCAAATCATACCTAACTGTTATATGAATCATCGTGTAAGGTTTGAAAACGATAATATAATTCTATCATGACTAATCAAATGAAAATAGCTAACTGTTACCTTGTTACGTACGGACGGACAGACCTTCCCTATAGTCTATCTATAATACAAAGTAGAACGATGTTTGTTTGTCTGTCTGTTTGTTTGTAGCGAAGGATCTCGCTAACCGCTGAACCGATCGGGTTCTACTTTACAGGGTTGCTTTTCATAGGTCCCGGGAAGGTTTATAGCTATTTTCTTGAGGGCTGGGACACCCCCAACCCCCCCAAAAAATGAAAAATACCCCCCCCCCAAAAAAAAAAATTCTTTGTTTTAGCGAAGCCGCTAGTGTATATATATTTCTTCTAGTCATTTTTTTTCTTTTTACACTTGATTACTGTGTATAAAATAACATTATTGTTAAAATTTTTTTTATTTTTAGGCTGTGGACCCGAGTTCATCAGTTTCAAGACCAAAAAGGAAATTCATTCATTTTAAAACTTTAGTCTTATCAATAGATACAGTAGATCCAGATGAGACAGCGTAAAGTGGCATCAAAAAATGACGTCACACGATAAAAAACAACAACGAGAGGCCATTATAAATTTTACCATTTGTCAATTACAGTGTATACTGGCTTCTCATTGGTCAACTTTATTGTATGACGTCATTTTTTTGATGCCACTTTACGCTGTCTCGACCTAGATGGCCAACTAGACCCATAATCCGTCAAAAATCAAACAAAGACGGATCCTTATGTTTTATTTATATTATTAATACGAATCATTCCAATAATACGACCGACGAAATTTGTTCATCAATAAAATTTCTCGAAAGCTAACTTGATTTAGGGAGTATGTATCTAGCTTATAGTTATTGTATATTATTGTAGCTCCTAATTTAAAGAGAAACATTTGTAGTAATCTATAATACAAAGAAGAACGATGTCTGTCTGTCTGTTTGTTTGTCTGTTTGTAGCAAAGGATCCCGCTAACCGCTGAACTGATCGTGTTCTCCTTTACAGGGTAGCTTCTCATAGGTCCCGGGAAATTTTATGACTATTTTCTTGGGGGGTGGGACACCCCTACCCCCCCCAAAAAATGAAAGATACCCCACCAAAAAATTAAAAAAAAATTCTTTTTAAAACTAAAATTAAAGTAGTGCGGTCGACTACCCCTAAAAATACGAAAAATTGGTTTGATGAAACCTCTTGGGGCAAAGCCCCTAGAGACTAGGGGCGAAGCCGCTAGTAGATCATAAAGAAATTGTATTCGAAGTCTGCCGTCCATGATGTTGTACAGCAATTTCTCCTCTATTGTCTAAACTCTCTCTAGACATCATTTTTACCTCGTCAATTACATCATACGGGCAAAATAACTAAGGAGCCGATTTTTCCTTTTCTGTCCAAACACCAAATAATGTAGGTTAAGTAACATCCAACAGACATAACTCTTTGATTGCTCAGTATTTGTCTAAAGTCCTCACTGTGCATTGAGCAACATATTTTGACATCAATGTTTTTAAATTATCAAATAGATTACCTAACCAAAATAAAATGTCTTCTTATCTTAAAAATTTAGATCTTCTAATTTATTCTGCAGTTCTCGGTGTTTCACTGTCGGAATAATGAATTTGACAAAATATTGTCAGACAGATAAAGTTTTAATGAGGACAATAGTTTTCTATATTAATAGATACGATAACAAGGAAAATTTGTCCGAGGATGGGAGTAAAGCGGATAACCGGCCATTTTCAATATCTGGACGGATACCGTATATTAAAACTATCCGGATACTGGATATCCGGCTGATTTTTAATGCCAGATATCTGGTTATTCAGCTTGATATCCGATAATTTTCCGGATATCGAATGTTGACCAGATATCCGGCCCAACCCTAGTAAAAACCGCGACAAAGACCAAATTGTGTCAAAAATGATCCATGTGTCGTTATAAAAACGAGGAATTATCCATCTCTTTTTTAGGGGTTTTCTTTCCCACTTCTCCTCTCATCTTCCTCATTTTTATGACGTCAAATGGATCATTTTTGACACAATTTGGTCTTTGTCGCGGTTTTTACTAGGGTTGGGCCGGATATCTGGTCAACATTCGATATCCGGAAAATTACCGGATATCAGGCCGGATAACCAGATATCTGGCATTAAAAATCAGCCGGATATCGGATATCCGGATAGTTTTAATATACGGTATCTGTCCAGATATTGAAAATGGCCGGTTATTCGGTTTGGCAGGATATACGGCCCAACCCTAGTTTTTACCCCACGTCAAACTTTTGAAATCCATTATTTTACAATTGACAATAACAAGGACAACTACAATTTAAAGAAATAGTGAAATAAGTTATTTCTCGCCGAAGGCACCGGCTAAAAAAAACTGGTTTTAATCTTATGATGAGAACCGGTTCCTATCCAACGGGTTCGAATGAATACGAGAAAACACTTTTTGCCACATTTTGTCCTTCTTGCTGAATGTGAAAATGTTTGTTAAAAAATTATAATATTTTAAAATTTCTTTTTTGTTTGTTGAAAAATATAACTTAACTGCCACTAGTATCCAAAGTTTTATAACAACTTTTTCCTTTGTTTAACAACTTTGGGGACTTTAAGTTAATTTTGATTGGTTGTTTAATTAAGTTGAGTGTTTTAACCACTTATATTCAACATAAGGGGTAATTCTATGTATCATCATCGGAGATGTACATAAATTTATCAGTCATTATCTTATCCCTATAGATTCCTGTTTCCTTCATGTTTTTTTTTTAATTATATGTATCATCATCGGAGATGTACATAAATTTATTGTCCATTATCTTATCCCTGTTTCCTTCATATTTTTTTTTCTTAAAAATTCTAGAAAAATACCATGAAGAAATTTAAAAATAAAGAATTTATGTTTAATGAATATTTTTTGTATAGATTTTAACCAAAAACATTTCTAGCTAAAAAATGTTCGAAAACAAAATATAAAGAAAATCAGTAATTAGGAAAATAATTTCTGCTTTTGATGTTTTCTAATATAATGTTCAACATCACGTAATTAAAAGTTACTTAACTACTTCAGTGGGTGGCTTTGGTGATACTCGCAGCTGGCTACCCCCTTATCCACTCTCTTTAACCAATCTATTCCCCTCCTACGTGATGAAAAAACTCACCAATAAATGAGTTTTATGTTAGCTCAATAAATTGACGACAAATTTTCCTCTGTCAATATATCGACATATATTCTATATCCATTAAGATGGCATAAGAACCTACAAGATTATTACGGCTTGTTTTTTCTTGTTTGTAATTTTCAGCAAGGCTTTGAAACCGATTAATATCCGCTGGATTAGAACTGGTCTTCAGCCATACTGAAAAATCATGTATTGTGTTGTTTTAAGGAAATTTTCCACGACTATTAAATTAAAAAGATGAATTAATACCTGTTTTGTTAGACCAGACATTCGATCCCTCGGGGACTAAAAAAACTTGTTTAATCTTATAATTTTTGATTTGATATCTGCGGAAAGCTGTCTATAATACGATGCTATAAATAGCTATTCTAATTTTCACTGGATCTTTTTTAATATCCATAAACATTAGAATAATTCTATGTATTTTCAAATTATTTTCTATTTCTTTGTTTTCTCTTTATAAATTACAAAAACTTATAAATGGTTTGGTATGGGTTTAGATTCATAGAACTATTAGGTATAATTTTATAAGCAAAGCTGTTTATTGCACTAGTCCCCAAAGTTTTATAAAAACGTTTTCTTATTCGTTAGATTAACTATTTTGGGGACTTTTAATGAATTTTGATTGGTTGGTTCATTAAGTTGAGTATTTAAACGTTTCAACCACTAATTATAATCTACAGAAAGGGTAATTTTGAGTATCTTCATTGGGGATGAACATCAATTTATCGGTCATTGTCTTATCCCTGATTTTCATGATAAGCAATCTTTATTTAAGTAGTTTAAGGATATATTTATTCCGAATATTTGTTTAAATTTCTAAATGATGTTGAATATTAATAATTTCTAATGTTCGTTTGTCTGTTTTATTAAGCCTCGCTTTTATGGACTTTTTCATCCTTGTTCTGTTAGAATTTCAAAAATAGTTGAAGGCAGTGTTAACTTCTTTCTTAGTTTCAAACTGACAGCAATATTCTTGAATTCACGAATATTGTGCTAATAGTTATTTCTCGCATAGTATTATAAACTGCTTTTCGCGGATATAGAATGTACAAGATTAGAACCATTTTTAGCCCCGAGATGCCCAAGGCACGGGTTTTAATCTTATGATTGTACATTTCTATACTCGTTAAAAACTGGATATAATACGAGGCTAGACATAGTTTTTTTTCGTATGGATGAGAACCGGTTCTAATCCGCCGGTTTCGAATGAATACGAAAAAAGTTTTGTCTCTCCCTTTCTACTCATGGAAATAAAGGATTAAGATAAATGGAGGATTAATTGCAATCACAATTAGTGGTTGAAACATTTAAGCACTTAACTTAATGAAACAAATCAAAATCAATTAAAAGCCTCCAAAGTTGTCAACGAATAAGAGAACGTTATTAAAAAAACTTTGGGGACTAGTGTGATAATAAACAGTCCAACTTGTTTAGCATTGTTATGTTTCGGACTATTTAATGTATAATGATGTATATGGGAATATCAAGAGTTAGTAGAGGCATAGCATCTCTATGGTTGTATTCTTTGTGGTTGTATTCTTTTATTGATATTTAAGAATAGTCTAGGAATAAATATGCAATATTTGCATGTTCTTGACTAAACATACGTATTCTAGACTCAACACTATTAATGTAGTCTAGAATCTAGTTTCTGCACGATGTATTCTAGACTCTAAACTTATAATAACTCTACACTTTTTTTCTATTCTAGACTTTATTCGGCAAAGTATAGATTTTAAACTAATTATGAAGATTTATACTCAGCAGTGTATAAATAGTCTAAATATCTTTACACTTCCTAGCCAGTCTATGATCTAAACTAGTTATGAATTTTAGACTTGACATAGCTATGGATTCTAGACTCTACATTAAGAATATACTTTATAAAGTCTACAAGACTATTTGATTTTGTTTCTTTACTCCTTTATACTAATACTAGAGGCTAAGCCTCTGAAGGCCTCAAGCGACAGTGAAGTTTTAAATTTTTGTTAAATATTTCTTAATGGGGGCGATTGGGATTATGGTGGTGCCCTCTCACAAAATAAACCTTTTCAGCGCCTACTACAGCTACATTGTAAAGAAGAACCATATCGGTCTAGCGGTATGGGATATTCTTCAGTACACACAGACAAACACAGTTCCTGTTACTTTTATTTGCTATGAATATTTATATCCTAGTTTATGTGTGGAGAAGAAAAGCATACTTTTCACATTCACTCAAGATAATGTCTTTATTTGGTAATGCATTGGTATTTAATATACAATCTATATTACAAAGTAAAACACTGTCTGTCTATCCGTCTGTCTGTCCTTCTGTCCGCTTGGATATAGCTTAAAATCTTGAAAAACACTGGCTGATATAACTCTACTTTTCAGGAGATATCTCTAATAGCCATAAAATGGTTTTATGCTATATTCCTAAGAATCTAAACTTCCTTAAAAATTGGTATATTATGGTATGATCTTTAAAAGCGAAGCTCTTATATAATTTGGTCAATTTAGGCATATTAAAATTGTCCTATCGATATCAAACTTTGCATGGTGATTTCTCTAGTAGTTAGGTACGATTTGGAAAGCGTAGCAACTCAATAATTATTACCAGAATGTCCGTATGTCCATTTTAAACATGTTGATTTTTTACTTTTTAACAACAAATTTTTATGTGATCCGGGAAATAAACAGAATAAAAAGGGGCAGTCATATTCTTGCCAGCAGCTGGCCGGGTCCAAGAATCTTGTAATATAAAAATCACACCAAAAAACCTCAATATATTTCATCAAAAACATGTTGTGATTTCACTTTACATGACGCTATGGAAATCTATTATTCAATTAACAATCCTTTTATAATTTCCTACAAATTTATTGGATTAAACTGGATTTCATGCCCTTTCTTTGATAACTCTTATATTGAATTAATTGCCCATTGTCCCCTCCCTTACTCCCTGGGTTGTAAATTACATTAGTCCCCAAAGTTTTATGATAACGTTTTCTTATTCGTTGCATTAACAAATTTGGGGAATTTAATTGAATTTTGATTTGCTGGTTCATTGACTATCGAAGTGTTTCAACCACAGATTGTGTTTCATCATTGGGGATGTATATCAATTTATCTGGCATTGTCTTATCCCATGAGATCCCTGCCTACCACCACTTTAGTGGTACTATCAAATATCCACCACTGCATTGTTTAGATAATTCTTTTTTCATCCAGGGATCTAAAGGGATAAGACAATGGCCAATAAATTGTTGTACATCTCCAATGATGATACACAAAATTACCTCTTCTGTGGATAAAAATTAGTAGTTGAAACGTTAGAACATTTATCTTAATAAATCAACCAATCAAAATTCACTCAAGTCCCAAAATTTCCAAAGACAACCAATAAAAAAACGTTATTATATTAACTTTGGGGACTAGTGTGAAAAACAGTCCATTGTCCCCTTTCTCTCACTCTGATTTTCTATACTAAAAATATTTGCAAATAGAGATAATCTAGCTAGAGACACATTATCTGAATTAACCAATTGGTTAATAGTGGAAGAACAATCCTATCATGTTAGAGACTAAACTATGTACATCTTTTGGAACGAAAGGGCATAGATTTCGTTTGCATAATGAGTCAGCTATAGTTTGTTGTATTTCTTAGGATAAAGTTTTTCATACTTTATATTGTCTAAAGTTACTTCTTGAAAACGTTTTATTTTCAATTGTTATTTCAAATTATACTTTTAGTCCATATACCTATCCCCCATACCTTAACAAGTGATAGACTATTATTGTCAAAAGAAAAAAAGAAAAATAATTTGCCTCATAGCAAGTAAAATTATTTCATGGATATAGAATATACGTGGATATGTTGTCAGAGGAAATTTGGCCAATTTATTGGTCAATTAATTCATCCAATAGAAGGGCATGGATGGGGTTAAGGGAGTGGGTACATGAAAATCTGGTGCAACATGTAAGTAAAGATATTTCGATTAGTGTTTTAAATAAGCGAGTGTTTAATGTAAGTCATTGTTATCAACAAAGCAATAAAAAAGAACTGATATTTTTAACTGTTTAACAGTTAGGAGGGTGAAACCCTTTTTTAGAAACCTATTACAAAATTCATATCGGTCAGTATGATATAATTAAAAAGAGAAGGGAAAATGGAATTATGGAATTTATAAAAAAGGTTTCAACCTCCGAAATGTTTTTTTTTCTGGAAATAAGATATCCATGTTGCCACCATTATATAGATTACATGACATTTACAAATAAATCCTCAAATTTCCCAAATCTTTTCCTCTTCAAAACATTTGGTTTTATTTTGAGGACATTGGTCTTTTTTTTGCCAAAAAAATTAAGTTGATTGAAACTTTAGGTCCTTTTAGTGAATATTTTTTTAGCTATTAGATATAAGGAGTTACTTAATTTTTCATCCAATGATTTAAATTTACAAAAAGTAAAGTGAGAAAACGTTATTTTGTTAATCAGGGCTGTACATCATTTTTCCGTCCATTGCCCTTTCCCGTGAGAAACAAAGTTATTTTTTTTTTTTGTAGAGAAGCTACTATATTAAACATAATGTACGTTCGCAAGTAAGAAACGGTTAGGGGGATACATCAATTTCTCTGCTGCTACTTAAGATAAACGACTTGGTGTTTTGTAAAGATTCCTTATACGAATATAGAATACAGAGTTTATAGTTCACTTGGTCCATCGGTCTGTTAAGGTTTCGTGATTTTTTGTATTTACTTTTTATGACGATGAATATCTGCTTTATAACTGTAATTGTCCGTCCACATTTTTGACATGAATAGTCTAAATAGCAATAAAAAAAACAGACAACTAGACATTCAAATACTTGACGACTTGAAAAAATGGATTTATTATTACTTAGATCTTAAACCAGATTTTCATGTTCTATAATAAAGTGAACTCTGTAGCGGGCTAAAAAAAATAAGGGTCTCCTCCATACCCCGCCTTTATCCCATTCCCTCTCCTCCTACTGGATAAACGGCCCGACCAATAAAGGCGGGATATATTGCAACCTAAATTGGCGACAATTTTTTTTCTATCATAATATCCACGTATATTCTGCATCCATTATTGAATAAAAAAATGAATGGTTTTAACGGATACAGGTCTTCTGAGGGAGTGGAGGAATACTACCAGGATAATTCCAGATACATGAAGAGACCTCAAAGGTAAAACATATCAATTTTTTTGGAATCATAGAAAGAAAACGAAGTAGTGGGTTTAGTCGTATTTTCATTGTAGCTTTTTTCCTTTCCATGGGGCTCTAACCCTGCGGGGCAATCAGTAACATTTTCCTAATCTATCAGGAGCTATCAGGGGGATCAATTAAAAAAGACACACACCACTTTAAATTAAGGGGGTTGTGAAAAATTTAGCGCACTTCGCGCTCCAATTTACAAATCTATTTTAAAAAGTTTTGGCGTTTTCTTATTTTATTTTCCAACAACTGTTTGTTAGATATGTTTATTGTTTATGTCATATAATTTTTTTTGTTTAAAATTCCCGCAAATTTCCATTAGCCTAATTGTATAAAGTTTCTATAAAAAGGGTAGATCAATGTAGTGGTCTTTTGTCTGAAGCTAGAGATATCGAAAAATGCTAGTCTGAATGGGTTGTACTTTTCAGGGAAGCTTTAATAAACATCTTTGGCTTGTTTTAGACATTTTACTGACCCCTCCCTCCCTAAGAAGCAACTAGTATTATATAATGAAAAACATTATTGCATTTTTAAACTTGACATTAAAGGTACAAAACTATGCAAAAAATGTTAACAATTCTAAACTGGGAAAATCTATGTATTTCATTGTCCAAAAAAGCGTGGCATAAACAATTAATAAAAGTGTTATATACATATGCGCAATTTATTAATCTTAGAAATCCTTTTCATTGCTGACTCTGTATATTTATATACAATAAATTTAGTGATTTAGACACAATGCAATGTAAGGTTTTTTTTGTCTCTAAATTAAAATTTTGATAACTACTGATTGAATTGAGTTTTCCATTTTATGAAGCTTTATATAGGTGCCGGGATGGTTTTATACAATTTAGATTTAAAAGTCTTCGAGTAGTTTAGGGCTATTTTAGATCAGAGACTTCTAGGGGCTCTGTTTCAAGTATAATTATCTGTTCTTCTGATTTTAAGCTATTTGTATATCATATTTAAGCCATAGCAATGAATTTAGGCTATTTTGGGCGCGTCCGCTCTTGATAAATAAACAAGGATGACAACATCCATAAAAGCGAAGCACTGAAACGATAGGACAAACGGACGTTAACACTTGTATAGTGTCAGAACTGAATAAACATAATATATATGTATAAGAGTCAAAGCAAAATTGTAAGTTAATTTTTGAAAAACTGCTTGATTCAGGATAATGTTTATGGACATACTTACATGTTTAGGACTTGATTATAGAGTTGCTTCGCTTATTACATTATGCTTTGTTGTCCCAGGAATCAATATACCAAAAATCAGATCAATCGGATGATTAGATCACAAAAAATTTGTTGTTAGAAAAGTTAAAAAATCAACATGTTTAAAATGGACGTACGGACATTTTGGTGATGATTATAGAGTTGCTACGCTTTCTAAATCGTACCTAACTATTAAAGGAATCACCATGCAAAATTTGAAATCGATAGGACAATTCTAACATGCCTAAATTAACGAAAAAAGCTATCCGTTACGGACGTACGGACGGACCGACCCTAATTATAGAAAAGCTTCGCTTTTAATAAAAAGTGTCTTAATGATGAGTAAAGCTAACAGTAGAGACAAGCAGTTTTATAATGTATTGATGTTTTAATTATTTGATAATTTGGCGGGTGTAATATCACACCAAATATAATTATAGAAGGAATGCACCAATTGTTTAGTTGAAAGGGTTTTAGTGTTCCAAAAGACAAGGGTGAGCCAGCCGCGCGTCGGCGACTCAGTCTCAAATTCTAAACAGTTTGAATCGGCTGAGAAAAAAAAAGGATCGACATATTTGGGGTAGGTTTAGAATTCCAGATGAATTGTAAAACTAAAGCAGGTTGATTTCCTCGAATTTACAGGCAGCTGCGCAGCCCCGCCAAAAGTGCAGTGTTTATATATTATAATCAATAATAAAGTTAGAACTCCAAAAACAACTTTCTTAATTTAAAAGAAAAGTATATTTGTGAAATGAATCTAAATAGAGAACCATCTCTTCCATTTACGCTGTCAATATAATGCTATAGTCATATTATTTGTACAGTTTTATATCCTAATTTTTATATAGATTATCATATGTAAATGTATTAAAAAATGTGAATTATTTCACTTATTATATCACAGAATTAACTAAATAATCTAGCATATTTTTCGAAGTTTTAATACTGTATATTACATAAAAAGGTCAAAGTTAAAAACATTTCTATTTCTCTGAAAAAAGAATAGAACATTTCTAAAATTCTATTTCTATTCAAAGAGTGACTAAGCTATTCTAAAAGTTAGTCAATCATCCAGCTTTATTAAATTAGCCATTTCTGGATGGCTATATTTTTAAGGTTGGTTAACCTACCCCCTTGTAAACTAGACCAAAACTTTACCAGGATATAAAAAAATGTGGATATTTGGTTTATAAATTTCTGTTGCCCTACTGGACAAAATCCATCCTGGTACTTTTCTTAACAATAGCGTTTACGCCTCTAGAGACCTCTAGGGGCATTTAGGGTGGGAGGGTTGAGTAACCAAGCTACCACCCCCACACATTTTCAATTTTAGTAAAATGATAAATATTTTTATTAGGGAAGTCAGCGAGATCCTTTGGTACACACAGAAAACTTATAGACAGACAGAGATCCTGTTACTTTAATATGAAAACGTAATCGTCATTAATTATTTATTTTTAGATTTTCGTTTGGTTTGGGCAAACGCAGTGATGGTGGTGTTGCAGGTATTGTTTTAGATTAGTTCATTCGCCCCTAGCCTCTAGGGGCTTTGCCCCAAGAGAAATAATTTTTCGTATTTTAGATTTAAAAGAAAAATTAAAAAAAAAAATTTTGTAGGGGGGTAATTTTAATTTCAATTTTAGTTTTAAAAAGACAATTTTTTTTTTTTTTGGGGGGGGGGGGGTATTTTTCATTTTTTGAGGGGGTTGGGGGTGTCCTACCCCCCAAGAAAATAGCTATAAACCTGCCCAGGACCTATGAGAAGCTACCCTGTAAAGGAGAACCTGATTGAGATCCTTCGGTACAAACAAACAGACAAACAAACAAACAGACAGATATCTATCTATATATCTATCTATCTAGAAACTGAAGAATCAGAAGATATACCCGCTATGGACGACTATGACTATATAATGAATATCTATCTATATATCTATCTATCTAGAAACTGAAGAATCAGAAGATTTACCCGCTATGGACGACTATGACTATATAATGAATATCTATCTATCTAGAAACTGAAGAATCAGAAGATTTACCCGCCAAGGACGACTATGACTATATAATGAATATCTATCTATCTAGAAACTGAAGAATCAGAAGATTTACCCGCCAAGGACGACTATGACTATATAATAAATATCTATCTATCTAGAAACTGAAGAATCAGAAGATTTACCCGCTATGGACGACTATGACTATATAATGAATCAACTCAACAAAAGGTGAGCGCACACTCTTTTTCCCGGGGATCTAAAGGGATAAGACAATGGTCGAAAAGTTCATGTACATCCACAAAATTATCCCTTCAGTAGATTATAATTAGTGGTTGAAACATTTGAACACTTAATTTAATGGCTTAACCAATCAAAAATCAAAAAGTCTGCAAAGTTGTGTAGTAAACAAATATAAAAATAGTTATTTCTCGCATTGTATTATAAACGGCTTTCCGCGGATATAGATTGTACATTTCTATATTCGTAGAAAGCTGGATATAATACGATGCTAGACATAGTTTTTTTCGTATGGATGAGAACCGGTTCCTATTCACCGGATTCGAATGAATACGAGAAACATTATTATAAAACTTTTGGAACTAGTTTCATAAACTTCCCATTGTCCCCTCCTTCTGTTTCTAGCTGACCGTGTTTTGAAAGTAAACCAGTATCCATACAAAGACTAATCAGACATCGATCTACCTTATTATATAAGATGGCATTCATAATTGTTGTTCAAGAAAATTGCAATATTCTTTTTATGACTTTTTTCTTGTTTTAGAGCCCCATACAACTTTGGTCTCGGCAAACGAAGCTACAAGAGGGAACCTTACGCTTTTGGATTAGGTAATATTTTTATATCGTATTATAGACAGATTTTCGCGGATATTAAAATGGAAAATTATAAAGACCAGTTTTGATAGCCCTGAGGGTAGGGAGTAAGGGAGTAAGGGAGGGGACAATGGATCGAATATTCAATTTTTTAGGAGTCTCAGACTTTGGGTACTGGCTTAAAGGGAATGTGCAAGAATTTTCAGTTTCTGACTGAGTTTGGGTACTTGCGCATGAAATGCCGCTACTCGTTATGTATGTTTTGAATTTTGCAGACGGGGAAAAGGGATAAGGGAAGTGGGGGCAAGGAAAATAAACACTCGTTGTGTTAGTTTGGAATGTAGCAGACGGGGAGAAGGGAGAAGGGAGGTGGGGGCAAGGGGCAAGGGAAATAAACAGAATAAAAAGGGGCAGTCATATTCTTGCTTGCAGCTGGCTGGGTCCAATAATCTTGTAATATAAAAATCACACCAAAAAACCTCAATATATTTCATCAAAAACAAGTTGTGATTTTACTTTACATGACGCTATGGAAATCTATTATTCAATTAACAATCCCTTTATAATTTCCTACAAATTTATTGGATTAAACTGGATTTCATGCCCTTTCTTTGATAACTCTTATATTGAATTAAATGCCCATTGTCCCCTCCCTTTCTCCCTGCCTGAGGGTCCAAACTAACAAACTGGTGTTAATTTTAAGATTTCGTTGAAAAGTGTCTGCAATACAATGCTATACATTTTATTTTCAGTATGGCTGAGAACCAGTTCTGATCAAGCGGATATTAATCTGTTTCGAAGCTATACTTGAAAGATACTTTTTATAAAAAAAGACATAACGATGAGTATGCTAATGACTAGCGCAGCAATGACAAGCTATTTGATTAACAATGATTGAAAAAGTAAAGTAATTCATAAAAATTAGAATCAATGGATTGAGGCTAATCAAGATTTAAAAAATGTCTATATATTAAAAAATTATTATTTAAGCTGTAAACATAAAATGAAAATAACTGTGTCCTATTAAAGATGGGGGGAACATTGAACTGTAAATTGCACAAGTATCTAAAAAGAGAGGGTTAGGTTTCTGGTAGAATCCGTAAAGGTGTGTGTTTTAAGGCTTAAAAATAGTAGTAGAACGATAATATTCACTAAATATGTGTTATTCTTATTGAAAAGAATTTTTTTTTTTTAAAGTTAACATAAATTTTTATTGTTCTACTACTGTTTTTTACTTATAACACATAACCTTTGACCAGAAACCTACTCCTCTCTTTAAAACCAAGTAATCTTATTAATTAAACTTTGGGTATCTTTTATTGTTTGTTTTAAAACTAGTTATGTACAAATCTTATATCTATAGAAAGGGGATTTTTGTTAATCATCATTGTATCGGAAAGGAAGCGTTCCTTGGGTCATTCGTCGTGCTCTTTGTGAAAAAACTTTTTGCCTCCTAAACCTTATTCCGTGAGTCAGAAAAGACGACATTTCCTCTAGATTACCTCCGATAGTGCGGCATTTTGTGTGTCGACAATCATAGAGAACTTAAATCAATGTATTCATACATTGTCTTATCCTTTAAGATTACAAAAATATTGATATAGGTAAACGTGCTCCCTATGGCTTTGGTCTCGGCAAACGTGAACCCTATGGTTTTGGTCTAGGTAATATTATAATATTTAAAAAGAAAAGCTACTCTATTGCTTTAATAAGTTTGTAGTACGGCCATTTCCTTTTTGATTTAGTCACTAAATTTTTGCATCTTATTGCTGTAATATCTTTCAATTTATTCTAAAACAATATATTATTACTTTTTAATTTAATCGGATAAAGTGATGCTCGCAGCTGGCTAAAATAACAATAATCACTTCCACCCATCCCCTACCCTTCTACTGGATGAATGAACTGATCATTAAATGAAGGCTACATTAGCTAGCTAAATTGACAACAAATTTTGACCTGTCAATATGTACTCATATACTATATTCATTTCTAAAACATATTTATAATATTATTATCAAATACTTTGGTAATGTCAAAGTGATTCTAAATATCAAAATATTTTCTATAATAATTGATGACAAGCAAACGTTTTAGTAGCGTGGCAACAGGATGTCTGTCTGTCTGTCTGTCTAAATGTAGTAATTAGTTTAGTAACCACTGAACCTTTATGGTTCTACATTACATTGAAGCTTATCATAGGTGCAGAAAAGATTAATAACTATTTTGGGATAGAGGGTAACTGTCCTCCACCCTCCTAAAATCGCCCCAGAAACCCCTTCCCCCCCCCCCCCCCCAGCTGAGCAAGAATACAATATAAACTTATAGGATATGTCCGTCCGTGCGTCTGATGGTTACTAAACAATTGTTTCCCTTCTTTCTTTAAGACTTAAAAATTTTAGCAAAAATATTTCTTTTTTAAAATCAATTCTATCTTGACATGATTAATGTTTTATAAACATAAGCATACATTTTAAAGAGCTCTTTAAGTAAGTAATTTCTGTAAGTATTGGTGCAAAAAAAGGGGACGAATTTCAAATTGATTTGACGGGGCTGGTTTTTTTACATCACAAGTGAAGGGAAAACCCCATCTCTTTTCTAGGGGGTTTCTTTCCCCCTTTCCTTTTCTTTTTCTTCACTTGTGACGTTAAAAAATCAGCCCTGTCAAATAAATTTGAAATTCGTCCCCATTTTTTGCACCAATACTTACAGCATCTGACTTTTTTTTAGGTAAAAGAATGGTCCTACTGAAAAGAGAACCCTATGCTTTTGGTCTGGGCAGAAGATAAACAATGAAAGAAACACCACCCATTAATTTTGAGAGAAAAAAGAACCATCAAATTAAAACCATCAAAAATAAACAACTTTTTACAATTGAAAAAGAAAATTTTATCTTTTAAAAAATTTGTGGCCGATATAAAAATTTACATTTATTCTATGAGATTTATACAGTAATAATTCAAAAACAACAAAAAAACATTTATAAACTCTTTAAAATATATGATATCTACGAATTCTATACATATATTATATTTTAGCTGAAAACTTTCTATTTTAGATTTTATTTATAATTATTATTTTTTATGGAGGTGATATATTTGTAGAGTAACACACAACTCCCAGTAAAGTCGTCGTTTTCGGGCATTTTAATCAACAACCAACAAAAATATTGTTAAAATTGTGAAGCAGAAAAAAACATATACATTGATAAAAGCGGTAAAACCTTACTGAAATATCATTTTTATACCGTTATTCTTATGACTGCCAATTCATTAGCCTAACGTTCTTTGCTTATCCTAAAAAGACATGAAAATTGGCAGTATTTTTTATATGTTTTAATTTGCAATGATTGAATTGCCCCCAAAACACGAACCTAATTCTGTCCTGCTGAAAAGTTATATACACACACACACAAACATAAGATCACAATTATAATTATTGTGCTATTTATGATATATTTATGCTTATAATTATATTAGTATATTATTATTATTATTAAATTTTATTATCTAATAATGTTGCGGTTGTTTAATAATAAATTGTAAAGAAGAATATCTTATTTTACATTTTTTGTAGTACAGCTACTCTATAATCGGAAAATGTCCATACGCCCGTTCGTAAGAAACATACTTTATGTCACACAAATTATAACCTTCAGTTTTATCTAAAATATATGTAGAATGAGGTCTGTCCGTCTGTCTGTCCATCCGTACGTCCCTTAATATCTCGGTAACCACTGAACCTATCAGATTCTACTCTTCAGGGAATATACCTACTGGTCCTGTGGTGGTTTTAGGCTATTTTCTTGTGGTGTGTGACACCCCCAACCCCACAAAAAATCAAATAGATCTCTCCCACCAATTTTTTTTCAACCTAAACCACAAAAGTTTCAACACCAATGTATGAAAGAACGCGTAAAAACAATTTTGAGGTCAGTATTATAAGCAATTCAAAGTCCGGTCCTTCCCTCGTAATTATCGATTAATTATTTCTTTAATTTTTTTTAAAAGGTGTATTATAATTGATTTTATATATTTTTTATTTGATGACGATAGCCAGGAATAAGGTATAGCCAACAAGCGAAATAAATTCAAAAAAAATTGGGGGGGGGGGGAGGGCAGATAAAAAGGTCGTCAATTCCAAATCTAAGTGTTGTCCCCTAAAGACAGCTGAAAATCACGTATAGATTTCGTGATTTTTTTTCAAATTAATTTTGTTGTTGGTAAGCCCAGCTAATATAGTTTATGGCTTCAGAGGACTTTTATGACGCGTATCGGTGATTCTTGGAGTTTTTCCTCAAAGTTCTTATATCAAGCTCGTAACCCCCATTTCCATGGTTTGAGAAAAATTATTTTTTCCTGTGTTTTTTTTGTTTATTACTTTAGGTCAAATTAGGTTATGTTACAGGGTAGTGGTAGCCCTGTAGGGTTGAAAACAACGTGGGAGTTATGTCACGGAGAATAGTTATTACAATAGTCCCGAAGGTCTGATAAAAACGTGTTCTTATTCGTTGGCTTAACAACCGTTAGGCAATGGGTAATGGGATGGGTAATTTGTGTATTGTGATTGTGGATGTTCATCAATTTATCGGCTATTGTCTTATCTCTTTAGATCCCTGAGTTATGGCCCTCTCTCCAGGGGCGTCCAAGCTTTTTTATTGGGGGGGGGGGGGGGTAATTTGCTTTTTTTGGGGGGGGTAAAATAGCGCCTATAGCGCGCCGCAAATTTTTTTTACCCCCCTCAAAATTTTTACCCCGGGGGTAAAATTTGCTTGGGGGGGAGGGGTAATTACCCCCCGTGAAATCTGTTGGCAGGGGTAAATTTTGTTTACCCCCCCCCCCCAAAATTTACCCCCAGGGTAAAATTTTTGGGGGGGGTAAATTTTTTTTTAGTTAGGGATTTTTTATTTTGGTGGGGTTTTTTTTCCTTGGACGTCTATGCCTCTTTCTAAGGATTGTAAAGCATTTAAGCATAAAGGGAATATTGAGGAAAAGCACTAAGCTATAATTCTTTAATAAATTCCTAGTCTCCTATGTATTCTTATTTTACTTTTGAGGCTCGCTTTTGTGAATGTAGATGCTGTCATTCTTGTTATTTGTTAAAAATTTTTTTTTACAAATATGACGACATTTGGTATAGTACTCATTACATGAAATTTTATGTGTTTTTTTCATAACAACCTCTGGCCGAAAATATATAGAATGTTGGACCGTACGTCCGTAACGGTTAGCTTTACGTTAATTTATACATGTTAGAATTGTCACATCAAACTTTGCATGATGATTCCTTTAACGGTTAGGTATTTAGGAAGCATAGTCCATTTTTTAATAACATTTTTGGTAATATGTAATTATCATATTCATCTGATTTTTGGAATAATGATTCCTATGACAATAAATTACAATGTTATAAGCGAATCATCTATATAATTAGGTCCTTAAACAGTAATAAGTTTTTAGGCTGTTTTGTAACAAATTTACTTAAATTTTAATTATCATTTGATTCTTTATATTTATCCTAGTTATTTACATAAAAACGTACTTTTAAATTATGTTTAAAAGTTATGATCACAATTTTAAGTTAAAACTACTCAAAATTAATATCTTATTAAAATGTGTCAAATTGACGAAAAGCAGAAGTTAAAAAAATGGGCTAGGAGGATAAATAGCGTAAGTTTAACAAAAATAGTGTACATTTAAATTACAACATTTATTAAGTCAAAACTAATCTGGAATGATTTCATTTTCACGACTTATTCACTATTCAGCCATCCAATAATCCTCAGCCTCAGCTACCCGCAGCCACCCTCATGTCTTTTTAGAAACTAGAGCCACCGCAGCTGAACTCATCCATACAATCGCAGCTAAAACAAAACCATATACATTCGATTAAGCTGGACGGCTTGTAGGAAGAATTAGCCATCATTAGCCAAAGCCACATCCATCCGTTGCACCAAAAAAAGTTGTAAAAAAAGATGGATAATACTTGGTGCAAGATGGATTATACTAAAGATTATTAAAATAATCTAGCCTTAAAGACGACATAACAAAATAACAACATTTTAAAACTAAAGTTCTACATTCAAATAAAGTAATAGAGGGGGCATGCGCTATTTGTAACTCTCCAAACAGAACACAGTAATAGTGTCTGACTGATAATGACGTAACAAAAAAAATAGCCAATGAGAGGCCGTTATTGACCAATGGTAAAATTTATAGTGGCCTCCCATTGGCAATTTTTTTTTGTTACGTCATAATCAGTCAGACACTATTACTGTGTTCCTCCAAACAGTATTTTTTCTTTAACTGTAGTAACAGTTGGCTGTGTGCCCTGTGGTAACGTTCGGTTATACCGAGCAAATTAAGGAATAGCTTCACTTCAAAGTAGCACTTCACAGAGCTGCTACGCTACCAAACATAAACACAATATGATTGAATATGATGTCTTTCTTGTTAAAAAGCACAGACATTACTGAAGAATCATTACAATATATGGTAAACAGATAAACTACAGGTTATGAGTAGCTCCGTTCCTCACAATAGATACCTCCCCCCTTAGCCCACCCTATCTCTGGATAGGGCGGCTTATATTTGTGCAAGGAATCTTATTATACACAAATCAATTTCATAATTTATACATCATAATACATAACAAGGATAGCACATTGCACAGCAGCGCAACTAGCCTAAATCCTGCCTGGCCACTTTACTTTTTAAGAGGTGCAACAATTCTTATACCGTGCTTAACTGTGCGCATCGCAGGAATCATCATAAATTAACGGTAGAGCGAAAATGATTAAAGTCCATCAACAGATCATAACGTCATACGATAAAATAACCAATGAGAGGCAAGTATAAAAAGTGTAGTGGCCTCTCATTGGCAATTCTATCGTATGACGTCATAATCTGTTGAGGGACTTTAATCATCTTCGTTTAGAGCTATCAGTTAAGGAAAAACATACGTATGGACGTACTAACCACCATGAGTAAAGAAAACTTCGCTTTAAATAATAATAAAAACCTTGGCGGGCTTCAAATATTATTTGTCTGATAAGTATAAAATTAAACAAGTATGAAAGCTCTGAAACGGTAGGACAAACAGACATTAACACTTTTATAGTGTCAGAACTGAATAATTAGAATATAAATGTATAAGATTCGAAGCAAAATTGTAAGTAAATTTGTTGAAAAACTGCTTGATACAGGATAATGTTCAGGGACATACTTACATTTGTTGGACTTGATTATAGAGTTGCTTTGCTTATAATATTGTACTTTGATGTTTCAGGAATCAGTATACCAAAAATCAGATCAACGGATAATTAGATCACATAAAGATTTGTTGTTAAAAAAGTAAAAAAAAAACATATTTAAAATGGACGTACGGACATTTTGGTAATGATTATAGAGTTGCTACGATTTCTAAATCGTACCTAACTACTAAAGGAATTACCATGCAAAGTTTGAAATCGATAGGACAATTCTAACATGCCTAAATTAACGAATAAAAGCTATCTATCTCGGACGGACGTACGGACGGACCGACCCTAATTATAGAAAAGCTTCGCTTTTAAAAAGTACATTGGCTTATATATATATGGTTAAAATGTAAAAAGAAGCCTTTATAAACTGCAAATTTAGCTAGATAAAAAATGTCTAAACAAAAACAATAACAATTACACCCATGAGAGGCGGAGTTTTTAAGATCATAGAGTGTCTAATAAAGAAGCAAAAAATCAAATATCCATGATTTTCTCGGCTAATATTTAAGATAGGCTGATTATTTATGTTAATATTATGCACTATAACACTATAACACAATGTAAATTTTTAGTATTAATTTCAACAATTTTGCTCCTTTAAAAAATATAGCAACAAAAAATTTTAATTTGATTTATGAGATTTAGTCTGATATTTCTTAGAAGATTCCCTTGAGCCATTAGAATATGCATTGTGCTAAATACTAAAAGGCAGTCAGAACCATAAATATAATTCGTAGAGTATATTTGTTACCAAAACGTTACATATCAAATATATTAAGTCATAAAATATTTAAGCAATGAATGCTTTATTATTGTCATATTGTATTGATGTAACCGTTTTTTTTAGATATGAGTATTCATGTTTGATACTTTATCTCAGTAATGAAAGTATTACCTTAAAATTAAAATACAAACTGACAAAAAAAATATAAAAATTTAATTATTAGATTTAAGACTTGAAATGGTCTTAAGCAATAAGTCTTCAATTCATTTAGGGGTTTTTTTAACTATAAATATGAAATGTATATGAATCTTTTGGTTACAAGTTTCCACTTTTAATTTTTTAAATATCAGCACCAATAAAGCACAAGATCTCAGTATAAGGAACCAAAAAGATATGCAAATCCAAAAATAATTAGTGGGAAAAGGATTTTTGCACTTTTCTCCTCATTTTATTATGTTGATTTTTAACTTTTTTAAAAACAAATTATTATAAGATCTAATTATTTAAGCACTTTTTCAACAAATTTATTTACTACTTTTTTATGAATTATATACATTTATATTCTGATTATACTGTTCTGACACTTTACAAGTGTTAATATTCGTTTGTTCTAACAAAAACTGGTTATAACTTCATTATGTATGTAAATCAGACCTAATTCATAATACAGAAAATATTTTATATCTGATTTTTTAATCCTTTTTCAAACAAAGTTATAATTCAGACATTTTAAACAGTTTTGAGCATGTTGTTCTCTTTAGATATCAATGTAAAACTTTGCTTCTTATGTACATATGTTGTCATTCATAGTTGTTTTGATGAATTGATTATTTTAGGAACATTGTTGATGTAAAATTTAATTTCGCCTCCATGCTACAAGCAACTCTGAAAATCAAATCTATCTGTAAGTTTTTAACAAAGATTGGCATGCTGATTTATGTAACCTTTGAGTATTATATTGTATTTATTTAACTTGTATTATTACTTATGCATTATACAGATTCAAATATAGTATATATTGTTAATTAGTTGTAAATCTTTTTAAATCATGTTAATATTCTCACCAAGTGGCATGAGGTGCTTAATTTTTTTCACACCAGCCTCTCATTTAACATGACACTCCCCTTGGATGTCTTTGGAGGGTGAATCTTCGGGGTGTAGACTGTAGACCCCTGTAAAAGAGGGTGTAGGGTCTGGATACCTAGGGTGGGTTATCCAACCCCCTTAATTTTACCAAGTGGGTCGATACATCCCTTTCATGAGAAAAGTATCGAAACCAAATCTATTTGAAAATGAATGAAATGTGTATTTAATTTAAAAGTAAATGATTTTTCAACATTTTTTGGGAAAATTTAAGAAAAATATATTTGATAGGTAGAAAAAAGTAAAATTTTAATGAAATTTATTCATATATATGTTTCGTGCGAGTGGGACATTATTTTGATTTCGCCTAAACAGGATATATTAATTGCGTATATAATTTAAAATTACTAAATGGCTTTTCAACATAAAACCAATTTTTGGGAAAATTTAAGAAAAATATATTTGATAGAAAAATAGTAAAATTTTAATGAAATTTATTCATATACATACATATATGTTTCGTGCGAGTGGAACATTATTTTGATTTCGCCTAAACCGGATATATCAAACATTTTTTTTTAAAGAGAGCAGGGTAAATAGCACATTGACGTACCTGAACTACCTGAAACAACCTGACGCACACTGACGCAACCGGAAGCATTTTGACGGCTTACACACCCCCCGACTGATAGCGATACGAAGTTGAAGTACACACACACACACACACACCGCCGCTAGACAGCGGCCATACCCATGGACAGCCAAGCCCTCATTGGAACCCCAGAAGGGTCCTGCACGCCTGCAGGACATCTAAGAGCCGACCAGTTTTTGGCTAAGGAGGAACCAGAAAGAATGGGTCAAGTGTAACTGTCCAGCAGCTGCAGCCTACTCTGAATTGTATTATAATTTTTAATAAACATATTTAATGCTAACTCGCTGTACCGGCACCAGCAACGAGTTAGCGCCCCTAGCTTAAAATTTTGTGATTAATAAGGTTTATTATCAAGGCCAAAAATGTATGTTGGTGCAAATAGTCAAGTAGGCCTGCAAGCTGCCGTGAAAGAGGTGCGCAGTTGCACAGGATTAAATATCATATCAAGAGCAGTTTTATTTTTTAGGTTAATTGGTCTTTTAGGTGACAAAGTGTTGAAATTATCTAAAAGTATTCTTTATGTTTATTTTTGTAAGTTTAAGTAGATATAGCCTTTTTACTACACTACTACCGTTTTCTTCTTTAAACTGAATAAGCTAAATTTGCTTGATTCAGAGATGCGATTGATAGTAAAGATTATTTCTTTGAAATATACTTCGTTATGAAGCAGCAGTAGTTACTAATTTTTAAATGTTACGGTTGAGATAGATTTATAACTATTAAAAGTGTTTTCTTATTCGTTGGCTCAACAACTGTGTGGACTTTTATTGAATTTTGATTTTGAATTAAGTTTAAGTTACAATAGTTTCAACCACTACATGTAATCTACAGAAGAGGAAAGCATTTGTATTATAATTGGGAATGTACATTGATTCATCGGCCATTGACGAGAGAAAAAATAAAGTATGAAAGCGAGGTAAATCATAGGAGAGAAAGAGAAAATCTATAAAGGTATAAATATTGGCTCTCAGAGAAAATCTACGGAGAATTAGAAATATCTTCAAACAGACAACACACATATAATTTACCTGTAAGTTTTAAATTATATTTAAAAAGAGCAATTATTTCGAAACAGCGTATAGTGTCCAATAAGAAATGACTTCGTACAATACAAATGACCAATGGAAGGCCAATATACATGCATTGTAATTTTCATTGGTCATTTGTAATGTCTGACGTAATTTTTTTTAATGATAAATAAAATTACCTTATATGGAATAACGTTATTGGACATTTCTAATTTTGAACCAACTAATCAAAAATTAATAAAAGTATTTAAAGTTTTTTGAGCCAATGAATAAGATATAAGAAGCTTTGGGTAACAGTAAAATTTACAGTCCAATGTCTCCTCCCTCCTTAATGAAATCAAACAACATTTTTTATAAAAATAGAACAATAAGGTGTCAGTCAGAGATAATTATAATTTAAAACAAGAAAGATAATTGAATAGTCTAAGTCATAGTAATATTGAAAGGATATCCTATTTTATAAAGTAATAAGCGTTTTTTGTCTGTCCCAAAGGATCTCGCTAACCGCTGAACATATATTGTTCTCCTTTACAGTGAAGCTTCTTATAGGTCCCGGGAAGGTTTTAAACTATTTTTGGGGAGGGTGTCTTAACCTCCCTCCCTCCTAAAAATATTTTTTACACTTTTGAACAATAATTTCGAATGGTATGAGGTCGACTTTTCCCCCTCCTACCTGAAGTTCCACTAGAGTCTAGGGCGTAGCCGCTAGTATTCAATAAAACAATTAATATTTAAGGAATTGGTAGGAATATCATTGATAAAAGTATTTACAATCAGTAAAATAATCCTATAATATAAAGTAGTAAGCTTTTTTTGTCTGTAGCGAAGGATATCACTAACTGTTGAACCAATATGGTTCTCCTTTATAGTGAAGCTTCTTATAGGTCCCGGGAAGGTTTTAAACTATTTTTGGGGAGGGTGTCTTAACCCGTCTCCCTTCTAAAAATATTTTTTACACTTTTGAACAAAAATTTCGAATGGTATGAGGTCGACTTTTCCCCCTCCTACCTGAAGTTCCACTATAGTCTTCTAGGAACGTAGCCGCTAGTATTCAATAAAACAATTAATATTTAAGGAATTGGTAGGAAAATCATTGATAAAAGTATTTACAATCAGTTAAATAATCCTATTTTATAAAGTAGTAAGCTTTTTTTGTCTGTAGCGAAGATTATCACTAACTGTTGAATCGATATGGTTTTCCTTTATAGTGAAGCTTTTTATAGGTCCGTATATAATTTTAGGCTACTTTAATTTTGCTAATAAGTCGATGTAAGGTTTTAGGCTATTTTTCTGCCCTTCCATATCCTGTCGAATATATAGCTCTTCCATATCCCTTTGAATAAAGAGCCCCTAAATGCTTAGGGGCGCAACCGCTAGTTTAAAATAAACTTGTACTAATGATTGGTAAAGTATATAATTCTAATGAGCAATTGGCTTTTTTGAAGTAAATTACTATTAAACCCAGCTTATACCAATAACAAAATTAATTCGGAAGAAAATCACGAAACCTATACGTGTTTTTCAGCTGTCGTTGGGGGGCAACACATCGTAAAATTGACGACCTCTCCATTTGCCCCCCAAATATTTTTTTGGATTTATTTTGCTTGTTGGCTATACCTTATTCCTGTATTAAACCATTCAATAATTAATAAATGTATATTTTTATTTTTGATTTAGACTGAATGTCCTCCTCAAAAACTATCCTATCTGTTTCTTTTGCAGTCATGCTTATTTTTGCTTTAAACCAGGTATTTATAAATAATTAGATAATTACTTATTGTGTATTTTAAAAGCCTAGGTTTTAAAATGTTTTTTTTTTCAGCTTTTAAAGTAAAAGACTATTATTTCTATAAAACACTGTTTAAAACATATTGGAATAGTTATTTCTCGCATCGTATTATAAACGGCTTTCCGCGGATATACAATGTACAATTATGAGATTAAAACTATTTTTTTTAGCCCCGAGGTGCCGAAGGCACCAGCTAAAAAAACTGGTTCTAATCTTATGATTGTACATTTTTATATTCGTAGAAAGCTGGATATATTACGATGCTAGACATAGTTTTTTCGTATGGATGAGAACCGGTTCCTATCCACTGGATTCGAATGAATATGGGAAAAAAATTGAATATCTTCATAAAACCATTACTATCTTTTTGCATAACGTGCAGTGCAATCAGAAATAATAAATTTGACTTAACTGGCAAAGCATAGGCAATATTAACACAGCCAAGTTGCTGCAAAAGAACAGAAAGCAGACAAAAAAGGTCCCCAACAATGGATGCATTAAGTTGTCTGGGTTATACATAAATGTTCATAGATTAATTATATGAGTAGATTCGCTATTTAATTCGTTAATATTTAGGAAGCACTGAGTGTTGCTACCCTGGATCCTACCGACTGTCTTACTACAGATATAGAGGACCTTCCTCCTAGGTATAGGGTATAGATACATTATGATAAAAATCCCGATATTTTTGCTCATTAAATTAACATGTCTTTTTATTTATAAACCAGCAGAGGATTTGTTAAAACTAAACAATGAAACACCGTGTGGAATATTCTGGTGAAAATAACATGTATTCCATACGAAAAAACTATGTCTAGCATCGTTTTATATCCAGCTTTCTACGAATATAAAAATGTACAATCATAAGATTAAAACCAGTTTTTTTAGAAGGTGCCTCCGGCACCTCGGGGCTAAAAAAACTGGCTTTAATCTTAAAATTGTACATTCTATATCCGCGGAAAGCCGTTTATAATACGATGCGAGAAATAACTATTCTCGTATTCATTCGAATCCGGTGGATAGGAACCGGTTCTCATCCATACAAAAAAACTATGTCTAGCATCGTATTATATCCAGCTTTCTGCATTTTTTGCACTTTTCAAAAGTAAAATTGAAATTAAAGGGTCGACTTTCCCCACCCCCCATTTCCTCAAGTGTCCCTAGATGGTTATAAAGGCGTAGCCGGTAATATAGATATTAAAAAATTGATACAAAAAAAGTTTAGAGAGAGTAAAGAAAAAAAGTCAGATACTGAAGACTGTATGTTAGTAGAGTTGCTAGTTATAGCGTAGCTATGCTCCTGAATGTACAGATAAGACAAATATGAAAATTTAAAAATATTTTTTTTAGTGTTATACGCTACTGCGAGATTGTTTTGGAATACTACGCTATTAAAGGTAAAAAAGAGATATCTTAAATTTATCATTTACTATTTATTTCCAAAATACAAATCCTTTTATGCAAATCTGGTGCAACATCCAAGTAATAATACTTTAATAATTTCTAGGTATTCCAACTGCCCCCAAAACTTGGAATGGAAACAAACGCGGGAAACCTGACCACGTATATCTCAGGTAAAGAATAAGTACAGTGTGTATTTATTTAATTTACAATATTGTCTAATTAAACCCACTTACCCCTGTCAGAAATTATGCATCAATATCTCGTTATGATAAATATTAAAACATTAATCTATAATACAAAGTAGAACGATGGCTGTCTGTTTGTCTATGTGTTTGTCTGTGTGTCTGTTTGTCTGTTTGTTTGTAGCGAAGGATTTCGCTAACCGCTGAACCGATCGGGTTCTCCTTTACAGGGTAGCTTCTCATAGGTCCCGGGAAGTTTTATAACTATTTTCTTGGGGGGTGGGACACCCCGAACCCCCCCAAAAAATTAAAAATACCCTCCCTCAAAATTTTTTCTTTTCTTTTTAAAACAAAAATTAAAATAGTGGGGTCGACTACCTCCCCCCCCAAAAAAAAAAATTTCTCCCACCCAAAATTTTTTTTAAAAATTTTTCCTTTAAATCTAAAATATGAAAAAGTAGTTTTATTAAACCTCTTGGGAAAAAGCCCCTAGAGGCTAGGGGCGAAGCCGCAAGTTACACATAGCACACAGTAACGTGGGAACAAATTGAAAAAAATTGCACATTTTTCTATGAAACACACAGTTCTTAGAGAGTTAAGTATTACTTATTTTTATAAACTTTCGATTCGGTTCTGTTAATATCTTAATCAAATTATATTTCAGAAATAAATAAATTTAAAATAATTTTTGACATGGATAAATTGGTTTAATTAGCCGCCAATACTTATTATTTAATTTATCTTTAAAAAACAACAGTGTATTTAGATTTAAACCGTTTTTGAAGTCCCAACTGTTTAAGGAACAAGAACTGTCCAAAAATTGTATTATTATATTTTACTAACAACAAGGATGACAACATACATAAGCGAAGAACTGAAACGGTAGGACAAACGGATATTTTTATGTATAGTGTTAGAACTTAATTATCATAATATAAATTTATAAGAGTCCAAGCAAAATTATAAGTAAATTTGTTGTAAAACTGCTTGATACAGGATAATTTTTATGGACATACTTACATTTTTAGGACTTGATTATAGAGTTGCTTCGCTTATTACATTATACTTTGTTGTCCCAGGAATCAATATACCAAAAATCAGATCAATCCGATGATTAGATCACATAAAAATTTGTTGTTAAAAAAGTAAAAATATCAACATGTTTAAAATGGACGTACAGACATTTTGGTAATGAATATAGAGTTGCTACGCTTTCTAAATCGTACCCAACTAATAAAGGAATCACCATGCAAAATTTGAAATCGATAGGGCAATTCTAACAGGCCTAAATTAACGGAAAAAGCTATACGTTACGGACGTACGGACGGACGGACCGACCCTAATTATAGAAAAGCTTCGCTTTTAAAAAGATAGACTACCTCACATACTTTTTCAGTTTAAAATCTATTGTTAAATTTGATATGAACTTACTTTTAGGTTTGGAAAGAAGTAAACCAATAAAATTCTGAGAATAAGTTTTCAAAAAAATAAATAAATAAGGTAAATAAACTAATTGTTATCCAGCCTTTTTATTACCTTAATTTTCACTTAGAAAGTAATATCTAACGAAAAATGAAAAAATTATAGTCAAAAGCTTTACAAAAGTCAAACTGTTATGTAATACGAATGCACGGAGTTTTTAGTTTAAAGAAACATTAATAATAAAACGATTTTTTTTATTTTATGATATTAACTGAAGCATTGAAACGCACTTATATCCAACTAAATATCTTTTTCAACAGTGTGATTTTTATTGATTAATTTCAATTTTCTCAAATTGAATAACTACAAAATATATTCTAAATTATTTTTTAGCTGCATATTCAAGATTTATATTGAATTATTAGATTTTTCAATATTTTTCAGGTTACATAACAGAGCCAGGGGTGAATGGAGTTAAATATCAAAATATTCATTAAATTTCTGATTTGTATTGCACTGTAATTTAATTAATAAAATCATATGTTATTTAATTTGAGTCTATATTTTGATTCTAATACAGTATGACCCTGTAAAAAATTGTGATAAAAAGACAAAAACACCAAAACTAATTAAATTTTGTTTTTTAAAACTTAAACTAAAATGTAAATTTAAAATAGCCAACTCTTAACAAATTTTTATTTTATGTTTACATAATTTTTAATAATTATCTTAATTTTTAAAAGCATTTCAAAGCCAATTATAATTGGAAAAAAACCAAAAGAACAGAAAAATAAATAAAAAATGTGAATTATTTATGCTAAAAAAATCATAACAGTTTTTTTAGGGTCATACTGCAAATTCTGCACTTGATATAAATATTTTGTTTTATTAAAGCTTTTGATTTTCTATATTGTTATTGAATAAATTTGTACAGAGAGTTTAAATGAAATGCCCTGCTAATATATCTAATAAATAATATAAAATTGATTTTGTTGTTATATCTTATCTTGTATTTTGTTTGGATCTTGGACCAAATAGCCTCAGGACAAAATAGCATGAGATAGCGGGTCAAGTCATAATGTGCTTGAACGTGGAGCTTGATAGCCCTAGTGGCTATACAAAAGTGTCTCAGCCTACTCCATGACTACTTTGGTCGAAACCCTAAGAAACTATGGCTAATCAATCAATTAAGGACAAAATAGCGCTGGACAAAATATCCTTATACAAAATAGCCTCTTAAGATAAATAGCCCCAAATGATAATAATGATCATGACCGCAGCACTAGCCCCCTTGCCTGCCTAGCCGCGAGCTCTCGGCTTCCTATCCATATAATGTAACATATCCTTATCTAAAAATTGTTAAAAAATATTATAAAATACTTTGTTGGTATGTAACATATGTTAATAAAAACAATAAAAATACAAAAATATAAGTCGTTCCAAAACTTTTATCAGATAATTGGTACAACCTAGCTATCCCTTAAATTAACCACAACCAAAGAACATAAGAGTTTGAAATTTGAGTCACTGAGGTCTAAATATTTTAAAGTCTATAATACCATGTGTAATACCAAGAGACTAATAAATTGAAAAAAAGTGATTTCCACTGTATTAATTATGAATGACAATTACCTGACCAGCAGCATTTTGTTTTTTAATAACCTAAAGATAAAAATGAGGAGATTTAAACTTAATACCTGCTTGACAAAGTCGTTAAAGCAATTTATTTTTTTAAGTGTAGGAGTTGTGGTTAAAATGAGTGATAACAACAATCTATTAAACTTTTGGAGATTCCTACGAGAACTATAATTTGTTTGGATGGAGGATGGGTGATAAACATCTCTTTACCCCCCCCCCCCTCCTTGGACGTCCCTCCTACCTGACAACAAGAAGCTAGCTATCAATAATTTACTGTTCACTATTACATATTTGAGTGTCTATTGTGTTTTCACTATTTTGTATGAATTCATGACAATATATAAATATTCTGCACCAAAATAAAGTTTGTAGAAACCCCCAAAAAAAATAATAAAATAAACAATATTTGATACTAAAATATCTTTTATTAAGTTAGATAATTTAAAATATAAATACACTGATAAATATGAAGCAAAACATAGAATTACACCCACATTGTTTTGCACATTTTGAATAACATTTTGAATAATCTGTTATTGGTATAATTCTATGGAACAATAACTAAAAATATGATAATTTAGAGATTCAGAAAATTAAATACAAATAGCATTTACAACAAACAAGTAAATATTGAAATAAAGATGTTTATGCATCAAAAAATTGAATAATCTCAAAATTTGGTGGCCAGATCAAAAATAGGAAAATATGTATACAGAATTTGACAACCCTGTTATGTGTACACTCACAGATGTGATGCACACTTTCCTCTGACATCACGTGACCTGAACTTCCATAGATCCATGAAATCCATGATAATGCCGCGTCTTGCTGCAATATCCTCAACTTCCTTGGCAATATTCTCTTGGCTGGTTCCGGCAACATCAATGTAGTCAATATGGCTGGTGGCGTAGTGGCAGCACAGAGCCTTGCGGAAGTTGGTGGAGCGGTTGGTGCCTGAGCCATGGATAAGCAGAGGATGGAAGAACACAGTGTCACCCTTCTCCATGTGCAAGTGGATTCTAAATAGTAAATAAGAATTATTTTATCTTAACAATCAAAAGAATATTTTCACATTTTTGGGATAATTGGGAAAATCTATTGCTTTTAGATTTGAATAATATGAAACTTACCTAGGATTATTCTCAGCTCCTCTGATGCCATGATACATCCCATTGACACCTCCCTCCCAATCAGGATAATCATGTTGCTGGAGGTTGAGCTTGTGTGTACCAGGTTGTACAACCAGACAACCATTCTCCTCATTAACTCTTTCCATAGCAGTCCAAGCAGCTACTATCCTACAATTCATATAAAAAGTTAAATTCTAATATCATTATCTTGGTATGTGTTATTACCCACAACCATTGCTCAACACGAAGCGCATCCGCGCGTCATCAGGAAGGTCATAGGTTCTAATATCAGTTTGACAATGCGTCATAACTAAAGACATTAAAAATAGTTTTTACTGCTGCTATATCAGATGTGCGACATAAATAGCTAGAGTAGGGTGAATGCAACAGGCGCAACAAAGGTCGTGCAATCAAAGGGTTGATAGTCTTATGGTTATGGATACCCTAGGCAATTGAGCGCGCTACATTGCAAATTAAAATGCACCCAGAGTCAATAGTTTAAACCTTGGTATATGTTTAGAAAGATACCAAAACCAATGCCTAAACATTGTATCTACCAACCTGTCAGCAGGTCTGAATGGGAAGTAGTGAAGGTCCTGGTGAAGTGGATGTCTGGAGGTCTTAGTTCCTGCATCTGGAGGCTTGTTGATCAGCATTGTGTGGACTGCACGAATGTCAGGTCCAGTGAAGCACTCAACATAGTCCAGGATCTCAGGAAGGGTTATGTACTGAAAATAAAAGATTATTGTAAAACATATTTTGATAAGCATTTTTAGGAATAAGTGGTGCATATTCATAAGAATGGATTTATCATCACTTGGATCTTACACCAGATTATCATATACATTAATAAAGTAAAACTTGTGGCTGTCTAATACAAGAATCCTTCCATTCATCCCCTTTACCAGATCCCATTCCCTCCTACTGGATAAACGAACTGACCAACAAATGATGTCCATGTTAGTGAACTATATTGATGACAATTTTTCATAATATCTACATAAATTATTAAAGCCATTTTAACAAATGTCTTAAACAACAATTACATAACCATAAAAATTTATTAGTTTATGTAAAAATTTTTAAAACTTTAAATTGAAGGTAAAACGTAATAAAAACTAATATTTGGTTATAAATATTCGATTCTTAAAATGATTATTAGATATTGAAAAAACATGAATGAAAAAAATGAGTCAAAATAAAACATCATTATTTCTAAACATTAAGTTATTAAATAAGAAAAAAACGCAAAAACCACAATAGGCAAATATTTTATAGACTTAATAATGACAGCTCAACAGCCGTATGTATGCTTATTGTAAGCATTATAAATTTCAATATTTTAGTACTTGAATTAATTTTTATTTTTATTAATTTTAAATGTTAAATATTATTTTTTATATACCACTTCCCTTACGTTACACCCCAAAACCATTTTTAACTCCCAAATTTACTCCGATAAAATACAAAACTTTCGGCAACTGTTAGTTGAAACCATAAATCATAAACCCAGATAAAAAGAAAAGCGTAATTTTTTTATGGCGATTACTATTACTGTAGTTGGTTAATTACTTAGTAAAATGAATCTAATGCGTTTAATGATAAAACTCTTAAAAAACATGATATAATTAAGGATTAGTAGGATATAATTTGATAATTACATATGATTTACGTAAATAAAGAAGAATAGATTTTTAACATTTAAAAAATGTTTTAAAATTTTAAAGATTTATGAAATTTTTAATCGATTCTTGAATGAATGATTTCCAGGGTTAAAGATACTGAAGTAAAGTTGAACATTTTCTTAAAAAATTAAGTATTCCAATTAAGATAATCCTATCTGTCTGTCTATCTATCTGTCTGATTGTTTGTACCGAAGGATCTCGCTAACCACTAAACCTATACGGTCGTCCTTTACAGTGTAGCTGCTCATATGTCCTGGGCACGGCAGGTTTATACCTATTTTGTGACATAGCAAATTTGAAAAATCATCATGTTTTTGTCTGTTTCATTCTCAATTCAATCTAAAAGGATGTTTTTATCCTTTAGAAATGTCAATTATTTAAGGTATTTTATTAGCAACGTAGTTTAATCATGTTTAAGGAGGAATAATGCATCTATAAAAAATGTGTTTGGCAGCCTAATATATGTATAAGTATAGATGTAAATTCCATATAACTATCTGGTTCAAGTAGTGGAGACCCTTTTCGTCTGCTAACAAATTGCTTTCTATTATCTTGTAGGGACTTGGTTATGTTTATATTTCCAAAGCTTTTAGCTGATTTCAAACACCCAATATAAAATCGGAAATAGGGTTCCCACCCTGTTACATTTTTATCATTTTATCATGATGAATGATAAAACAGATAAAATAAAGTATAATTGAAGTATTTTCCGAAATAGCTTCTAAACTGCATAATATAACCAGTTTTGAGCCATACTAAAAAATCAAGTATCGTTTCGTATAACAGCATTATATACCACTTTCGTTGGCCCGGGACTTCGTCTCCTCGGGACCTACAAAACTGAATATAATCTTAAAATTTATTCAATGCGCTAAATAAGTATTATCTATCTTTATTATTCTGTATTTACACTTGTGAAATTTTAAAATAATTTATGAATAACAAATTGTTTTCAAATTAAATGCGCAACTCCATTTGGGATAAACCTATGACCAGGATTCTGACAAGTTTTCCAAGTGAACCCCCCCCCCCCCATTATTGTCCAGTTTCCTTTAGTTGCATTACAAAAAAAGTTTTATGCTACTAAAAAAATCCAAATTTTCAGCAATTTCAAATGGAATTAGTCTGCTGAATCACAGCTCCTAGAATAAAGATAAACAAGTCGTGTATTTTAAACCCTTTGAAAATATAAAGATATTTCGAAATGACTATCTTTGCCTCAAAAAAAACCCCACCTCCACCCTTTAAAAATGCATATTTACTTTTACTTTTTAAAAATTAAAGGTAGTGGTTCGATTCCTCCCTCCCCCCACTTTTCTAAATAGGCAATCAAAGAGAGTGAAGATTAATTCAAAAATTCTGTATTACACTTATGTATAGTTATAAACTTATTTAAAATTTATGTTTGTTCAAAATCCTTTCTTAAAATCATGAATACTCAAGAACAAATAGAAAAGATGTTCATGTAAAGATTATTTCATAAAAGTTGGAAATTGGTTGATTGTAACTTTTGTTACAAGAGGAAAATAATCTATTTTAAATTCCTATAAGACACTGATAATAAAACTGGTAGCTAAATTTGTTTAACCGATTAAATACTTTTTTATCGTTATTTGTTTTAGTTTTATCAATTTTTAAACATCAATCGTGATGCAAAAGTAAAAAAGTGTACAAAAAATAACTGCTTTTCTTAATCCTTATACTAAAGTAACAGGATGTTTGTCTGTTTGTGTATCTGTGTGTACCGAAGGATCTCGCTAACCGCTGAACCGATCGGGTTCTCCTTAACAGGGTAGCTTCTCATTGGTACCGGGAAGGTTTATAACTATTTTTTTTTTTTTTGGGGGGGGGGGGGGGTTGGGACACCCCCATTCCCCCAAAAAATGAAAAATACCCCCCCCCCTAAAAAAATTTAATTTTTATTTTTCTAACTAAAATTAAAAATGATTGGGGGGGGGGGGTACCCCACACCCCAAAAAAAAAGATTTCCACCCCCCAACACATTTTTTTTACTTTTTCTTTTAAAATCTAAAATAAGAAATCGGGTTATCAAATTCAACCCACCCCCTCCTCAAGTGCCCCTAGAGGCCTCTAGGGGCGTAGCCGCTAGTCCTATTATATAAAGTAGTTTGTTTTTTGTATGTAGCGAAGACTCTCGCCAGCCAACCGCTGAACCGATATGGTTCTCCTTTACATTGAGACTTCTTATTGGCCATGAGATGGTTTAAGGATATTTAATTTTTAAATGTAAGTCAGGTATGGCTTTAGGCTATTTTTCTGCCCTTTAATATTCTTTTGAATATAGAGCCCACGGATAATAGGGGCGCAGCCGCTAGTATCTAATATTGTAGTTCTTGATCAGCTTAAATGTGCACAATCGAACATTCTACTACTTTATGTTTCTTTTTCAATATTTCTAAACGTTAAAGATTGAAATCTTACCTTTCCAAGAATCTCATCCCAAACATAATCTTGGATTTTGTTGTAAATTCTTTCATTTGGTAATCCTGTCCTGTCTTTCAGTGATAGATCCTTCAGAGTTAACACGGGTAGTGTAGCAATAACCAGATAACAATCCTATTATATAAAGTAGTAAGTTTTTTTTGTCTGTATCGAAGGATCTCGCTTCCGCTGAATCGATATGTTTCTCCTTAACAGTGAAGCTTCTTATAGGTCCAGGGAAGGTTTTTCAATATTTTTTTAACCGCCCCCCCCCCACTCATGGTTTCTTAGAGGCCTCTAGGGGCGTAGCCGCTAGTCCATATAATAAAGTAAAAGGATCTTTGTCTGTGTGTTTGTCTGTCTGTACCGAAGGATCTCGCTTACAACTGAATCGATATGGTTCTCCTTCATAGTGTAGCTTTATATAGGTCTTGTGAAGGTTTATAACTATTTTGGAGGAGGTTACCGCCACCCTCCCAAGAGAAATTGAGAAAAATGATTACCCAATTTTTAAAAAATTTAATATGGAAGAGGGGACTTCCCCCCACCACCTCAAGTGCCCCTAGAGGCAGAGACGCTAGTATTATAAACTTAAAGGAAAAATTGTTGCTTATATAAATATGTATTATGTATAAAAAAACTTCTGCAATGTTTTGTAGTATTTTTTGATTACATTGCAAAAAATAGCAATAGTAAAAAGTTGACAACAACTTTTTAACATAAAAGTAACAAATATAAAAGAAAACAAGTACAAAAAAGTACAGATGTTGGTTCTTAAAAGAACTTTAAAAACTGAATCTGCTTTTGGTATCCATATATCTTGTTTCAAACAAATTTATTATAAAAAATCTAGATTTCATCCTATACATTTTGGTAAATTTTTAAAAAATAATTTGGTAATTAGGGTATAGTTCCTTTCGTGGCAACGCTCCTTAAAGTGCGATTTTTCGTTTTTTTTCACAATAGCTTTTCTCCTATTCTAGCCCCTGCGGGGGCTCTAACCCTGTGGGGCAATCATCTGACCAAATATATCATAACCTAACTTAAAATAACCTATTAAAGGCCATTTTAATAATACGACGAATCGCTCCTTAAGGGGAGTTGCTACAAAAGGGACTATTCCCGGTAATTTGTCTACCAATAGTTGAATCAGTGATACTTGTTTTTTTTTTATATTTTAAACTCTAGACCAAAATATTTTCTGAGAGGTTTTGTGATTTCACGGTATTAAATTATTATACTAAAGCTTACTTTGAGAATAGATCCACTGTCCACCTTTCCATTGACAATATCAATGAATCTTTGATAGCACTCATCAATGAGCTCCGAGGGCACCAAGTTTGGGATCACAAGAAATCCATTTTCTTCATAGAAGTCTCTCTGCTTTTTAGTCAACTTCTTAGCTGCTGAATCTGAAAAAAAAATATTTAAACATTTGTAGTAACAGTAAAATCCTCAAATTAGTACCAGTTTTGTTAGCCCGGGCCTAGGGCCCCCTTGAGGCTAACAAAACTGGTTTTAATTTTTTTTCTTCTTCATATTTTGATTTCCGTGGAAAGCTGTTAATAATACGTTATGATACGTGATTTTTCTGTATGACTAAAACCGTTTCTAATCCAGCTGATATTAATAGATATAGAAGCCATACTGAAAAACATTTTACCTAAAGTGTAATTGTATTTTGGCTTCTCTTGTTCCAATGAAGTTCCAGGAATACCTAAAAACATTAGATTTTACTAGAAAAACCTTTTTTTAAAACTATTAGTAAAGATAGTATATCCAACTAGCGGATACGATCCTATCCTCTAGGGTATCTGTATTCGAAGAGGCAGAGAGAGAGGAACTAGAAAAATAGCCTAAAAACATCACAGGACCTGTATGAATCTTACATGAAAAAGTGAAAAAAATCAGTTCATTAGTTATTGAGATCACAAGCTTCAGACTAAAAAACCTTACTACTCTATCTAAACATCTAGGGTTATTTGTCCGAATAGGATGCACTTTTCAGAGAAACTTTATAATTATTTTTGGGTAGGTTTTGACAATTTCCCGATGAAATTTATCGAAATTGTTAAATATTAAAAAAATTTAATAATTACCTAAATCTTTGTCGGTTCGGTTCATTTTTCTTGCTATTTGATAGAAAAGTTCACCTAAATAAAAAAAGGAAAAATTACAAAAAAAATCCACAAATTTTGTTATTTTTGAAATTGCGATGCTTTTCTTGATTAGTAAATACCACCCTGCTTATTAGGGTGGGTTGATTTTGGACATTTTAAACTGAGACTAAAGCAGGAACTTGCATATGAATACATCCTTATACTAAAGTGACAGGATGCCTGTGTGTTTGTCTGAATATTTGTCTGTGTGTTTAACTGTGTGTTTGTGTGTTTGCACCGAAGGATCTCGCTAACTGCTGAACCGATCGGGTTCTCCTTAACAGGGTAGATTCTCATAACCCGAGAAGGTTTATATCTATTTTAGGGGAGGGTACCACCACCCTCCCTAATGAAATTATTTTTTTTTAATTTCTCGATTTTAGAAAGAGTTCAACGAAAAATAAACGTCAAACGCAAAATAGCCATATTTTAAATTTAAAAAAAAAACATTTAAAGTGCCACTAGAGGCCTCTAGTGGCGTAGTCGCTAGTTATAAATATAATGCACCTCTGGATTAAGTCTAAAAACCCCTTGGCTACCACACATACAATTGTATAGATATTTTTGAATGCAGAGTAAAAAATTTAATAAATCATAACTATGTTTAATTTAATTAATCACCTGGATTCTCAATAGTAAGTGTTTCTTTAACACTAGATTTCACTGTATAAGTAACAGTCATCTTTATAGTTAGAGGATTTTTTTATAACTCGATCAATAAATTAAAGTTAATATTTTTAAACTGAAGATTATTCTTTGTTTTAGCAGTATTTATGTTTTTATGTGTTAGAGATAATAAATTTATTGAATTTCCAAGAAACATAGACATGTGTTCATAAAATATTAACTCAAAACTGTAATGTAATTTATGTACAACCTCAATGATGATTCACAAAAACATCACCTTTTATAGATGACAATTGGTTGTTGAAACAATTGTACGCTCAACTTAATGAAACAATATTTCAAAATTCAATAAAATTCCTCAAAGTCTACACATAAGAAAACGTTGTTATAAAGCCTTAGTGACATTGTAATGAACAGCCCAATGTCCCCTGTCTCCTTGGTAAAATATAAAAATACTAGCGGCTTCGCCCCTAGCCTCTAGGGGCTTTGCCCCAAGAGATAATTAAAAAAATTTCATTTTTTTTTGGGGGGGGGGTTGTCCCACCCCCCAAGAAAATAGCTTTAAACCACCACAGGACCAATAGGTGTATACCCTGAAGAGTATAATCCGATCGGTTTAGTGGTTACCGAGATCTTAAGGGACAAACGGACAGACAGATAGACGGACGGACAGACAGACAGACAGACAGGCAGACAGACAGACAGACAGACAGACAGACAGACAGACAGACAGACAGACGGACAGACGGACAGACGGACGGAAGGACGGACGGACGGACGGACAGACAGACAGACATCATTCTACTTTGTATTATAGATAGAAAGTCTACATAATTAATTTCTTAATTGGAACAATCTGACAATATTATAGGTTAGAAAAATTAATATTTTGAAATAAAAGTTTTTTTATATAATATTCATGTAGTCAGTCAGCCATTAAAAGTTAAATAGAACTAGAAACATTAAAAATAGTACCTACTGTTGCTGTGTTAGGCGTGTGACATCAATACTAAGAGTCGGAGGAATACCTTTGCCCCTAAATAGGCAAAACCAACACCCTGCACAGTTAACACTTCGTGCAATTAAAGAGTCGGTTGTTTGTTGGGTGTTATTTAACCTAAAACCACGGATGTTTGGAAAGAAAGAAGTCATTGTTCCCCATAATTATCCTTGGTTACTGGAACTAAATGATGTTTACACTGAGTATTATGAACTACAGGCAAACCCATACGAGGTAGTTAACAATTAATAACTTGGTATAACATCGTCCCCACAGTTCTACAAATGTTCAAAAGAACCTCTTTTTTTCTTTCAAATTTCAACATAAGTCTTTAACTTCCCTGTTCTTTGTTTTGAAGAAAATTTGTTCGTGTCCTTGAAGCTAAAAATTCCCAGGTCGAAATTCTTAAATTTCTTTTATTTATTATTTTTACTATTTAGTGGTGTAGCTTTTCTATAGCAAAGTTACTTCGTCAAAAACCTCTTACGGGCGAGGCTGCTGGCAATGCCACTTTAACGTATGGTCTAACAACCAAAGAAACTAGGGAAGCCATGCAATGTCTCCTTCTCCGTCCAAACAACTAGAGTATTAGGTTAAGTAACATCCAACAGACAACCAACTCTGCGATTGTATGACCTTTATCTGAAAGTCTTAACTGTGCATGGTAATGAGTTCCGACTGGTTTTGGGTCAAGACATTCCTTTAATCTATTAACTATAAGTAACGCACATCTGATAGAGCAGCATAAAAAAAAAAACATTTTATACGTCTTTAGCTATGAAGTAGTTTTTAACCGAGAATCGAAGCTTTCACCTTTCTGACGAGATTAGAATAATTGGTTTAACCCTTACAGTTTTTTCAATCTCATTTTTTTTGTAGGTAAGATAGAGAGCTGTGCCTTCATGACTTTTTAAGTTTAGAAATTATACGTCGGCAAGAGTTGATTTTATTAGATATCTGGTCTGTGTCGGTCGTGGTGTCCGGTCAAAGTCGGTCGGGTAGCACCAAAATTATAAAAAATTCTAAATAAATCTTAATTTCTACATTATGACTTTTGTGTATAAGGTAGAAACCTAATATTTTTTTGTGAATACTTAGACATCAATGACCTTCTGAGAAAAGTGGTGTTATGACCGTTTGACCGCTCCCTGGCCTACTTTATGACCGATTTTTTACGTCTCTAGCTGTAACAGTAGCCGAGATAAGAGCCCCCCCCCCTCCCACCGATCTTATAAGGTGGGAATTGGGGCCCGATCTGTTAGGTTTAATAGTTTTGACACTTCTAGTTTGGAATAAACCAATTAGACATTCATAATAAAGTTTTGGGGCCAACAAGTAGGATAACGTAATCATAAAAACGATGGTTGTCTGTGTAAGTCCAATATCCTCTATCAGATATGCATATCGTATTCTTTCACATTTGAATCTGACTATTGTTAAATCCAGTAGACTGTAAATTAGACGAAAATAAATGTTTAAAATCACAAACTTTCTAGAAAATATTTCTATCTTTACCCAACTCTACCCAAGGTATGAAGACCCTGTGCCGACTTTCAATTGGCAGATTTTTAAAAAATTGCTAGACCTACAGTCTACCTAAAAAAAGGGGTTGGAGGATTTTTTTTGTTTTTTGGGGGTTGGGGGAGTCCCATGAACACAGTAAAAGTGTCGGACTGATTATGACTTAACAAAAAAAATTAGGCCACTATAAATTTTACCATTGGTCAATAATGGCCTCTCATTGACTAATTTTTTGGTTACGTCATAATGAGTACGACACTTTTACTGTGTTCGTGTCCCATCCCCCCAAGAAAATAGCTTAAAACCACCACAGGACCAATAGGTACATATATACCCTGAAGAGTAGAAATCAATCGGTTCAGTGGTTACCGAGATCTTGAGGGACAGACGGACGGACCGACGGACAGACAGACAGACAGACAGACAGACAGACAGACAGATATTGTTATACTTTGTATTATAGATACTTATATTTCCTCTAATTATGGCTGAGATACTAGTTGATATGTTTGTCTGTGTTTTGCACATTTTATCTCTTAGGTTTTACCAAATTTTGACATGACAATTAAAACGTTTATGTTACTATGTAGTTTTAGTTATAATTCAGCCATGTGGAAATTCTTCACGGATCTAAAGGGATAAGACAATGGCAGATATATTGTTGTGTATCTCCAATGATGATACATATCATTGCTAATTCTGTAGGTTTAATTAATTAGTGGTTCAAACGTTTGGTCACTCACCTTAATAAACTCCCCAGATAAAACGTTAATTTAAAACTTTGGTGACTAGTGCAATAAACAGCCCAGTGTCCCCTACCTGGTAATATCTACGAGATCATTAAAAGCGAATATTTTCTATAATTACGGTCGGTCCGTCCGTACGTCCGTCCGTCCGTAACGGATAGCTTTTTTCGCTAATTTAGGCATGTTAGAATTGTCCTATTGATTTCAAACTTTGCATGGTGATTCCTGTAGTAGTTAGGTACGATTTAGAAAGCGTAGCAACTCGTACGTCCATTTTAAACATTTTTAACAACAAATTTTTATGTGATCTAATAGTCCGATTGATCTGATTTTTGGTATACTGATATTATAAGCAAAGCCACTTTATAATCAAGTCCTAAAAATGTAAGTATGTCCATAAACATTATTTTGTATCAAGCAGTTTTTCAACAATTTTACAGTTTTGCTTCGATATTTATACATTTATATTCTGATTATTCAGTTCTGACACTATACATGTGTTAGTGTCCGTTTGTCCTACCGTTTCAGTGCTTCGCTTTTATGAATGTTGTCATCCATTTTCTATTCTTTAGCTGAAGGTGCTGGAACGCCCCTCCCATAAACAAGTAAATATCTAACGGGATTGAAAATAGTTTTTTATAGACATAGGAAAAGTGTTTAGGATGAGTTATTGAAAGTTTTTGTTAAATGTGCTATCTTTGAACCGGGACTAGCGCTGGTGATGTCTTTTTTCACAATTTTAAGCCATTTTTTTAGAAAACCGACAGGCGCTAGTTGTAGAGTAGACTTTGCCAAAAGAGTTTTTGGATATCATATCTTTGGCCTTATATATTTAAGTTGAAATATACAAAAAAGCTAAAAAACCTGCACATTGCTGAGAAATCGTCAAAACCGCCGTGCTACAGGTATCTGATTGATTGATTGCTCCAGTAGAGATAGAGCAATAACATTTTGTACATGTATCTCTAGGCCCAAAAAGTAACTTTTTAGGTCAACAGAAGAATTAAATTCGAAAAAGTGTATTTTGAGTATCACGTCTACTGTCAATAAATCCACGTTTAACCTATATCTATATCTTTTATCAGCGTTGAATTAATTATAAATTGATAAATAAGTTAAAAACTAAAATTATACCTTCTGTTTATCTATAATACAAAGTAAAACGATGTCTGTCCGTCTGTCTGTCCGTCTGAAGCTTAAGATCTCAGTAACCACTGAACCGATTGGGCTCTACTCTTCAGGTAATATACCTACTGGTCCTGTGATGGTTTTAAGCTGTTTTCTTGGGGGGGGTGGGACACCCCCAACCCCCCAAAAAAATGAAAAATACCCCCCCAAAAATTTTTTTTTACTTTTTCTTTTTAAATCTAAAATACGAAAAATTGGGTACATGGCAGATTTACCACTAGCAAAAATACAGTGATATTACTGTCATAAACACAGTGATTTGCTGTCATAAACACAGTTATACTGTCAAATTCACACCTGCGTTTTTAGGGGGTATGACAAAAATACAGTTATTGCACTGGCATATTCACAGTTTTGCTGTCAATTATACACCTACATATTGACAAAAATACATTTATTTTTATAATTTGTCAATTATACACATACATATTGACAAATATAAATCTATTAAATTTATACCTACTTATTTATCCATAATATTTAATACTTCTATTACATATAGATACATTATTATCCTAAAAGTGAAAATTCGTTTACTTACACTATAGGTGATATGGACAGCTAACTGCCTAAACATGTTGGTGTTAAATTTGATACTAGGCCAAAATATGTTAAAAAGAATTAAATAGAATCTAAATTTAAAGATCATTCTTTGATATCAAATCTAATATACGTTTAAACTAACGTCACTACTCTACACTTTATCTCTATTGTATGTCAATAATCTTTTACTATATGCTAAACAAGTTTACTATTTTGGAGTTAAATAGTATAACTTATAAAATTAATTTTCCAAATTGGCACTTTTTAACAGTAAAATTTAAACTTATCTGTTATTATAGGGCTTTGATGATGATATAGAATTAATTTCAAGTAATCCAGAGAATGCGTTTGAAAACTTTTCTAAGGTTATCAATGAAAACTTTGAAAAATGTTTCCCTTTTAAAACTATAAAACCCAACAAAAGAGTTATCCCCAAAAATCCCTGGATGTCACCAGCTTTACTAAACCTAAGAAAGAAAAAAGAAATGTTATTAAGACAAAAATTTAAAGATAAAACCGTTGATAGCAATAGAAAATTTGTCCTTGCAAATAATATTTATAAATCTGCAGTTAGGAAAGCCAAAAAAAACTATTTTTCTAAATTCAATAGATTTTCGTCTAACATGAAAAAAACTTTGTCTACAATTAATCAACTTATTAACAAGAATAAAAAAACGCATTTTATCCCAAATCTTTTTACTGATAATAACAGATCTTATGAAAACTTTCAAGATATTTGTGAAGGTTTTAACAATTTTTTTATTAATGTTGGTCCCAGTCTAGCAGATGAAATTCAATTTTGCGAAAATGATTTTAATGACTACCTTGGGGTTTCAGTCAATGAAAATTTTGTCATTCAAAAAATCACCCCTCAAATAATTTTTTCTACTCTCAATAAGCTAAAACCTAAACTAAGTTGTGGACCTGACAATATTTCTACTAAACTTTTAAAAGAAATTATGATTATTATTATAGATCCCGTTGTTCACCTATTTAATCTTTCATTTAAACAGGGCTTTGTTCTAAACAATTAGTATATTGATTTAACTAATATTAACAACTTGGTCAAAATATTTATAATTAATATTAATTTAAAAGTAGGTGTATTTTTGTCATCAAAACTGTGAATTTGACAGCATACTTGAATTTCATGGGTGTGAACTTGACAGTAAAACTGTGTTTATGACAGCAGTAAGGTGTAATTTTGACAGTGGATAAAAAAATATTGCCAAAAATACAGCTAAAAACGAAATTGACAAAAACACACCCAATATTTGTCAAAAACACAGTGGCTGTACTTTTGCTAGTGGTAAAAGTGGCAGCACCCCGAAAAATTATGTAGGTTGATCAAACCTCTTGGGGCAAAGCCCCTAGAGGCTAGGGGCGAAGCCGCTAGTCTATATTACAAAGTAGAACGATGTCTTTTTGTTTGTCTGTCTGTTTGTAGCGAAGGATCTCGCTAACCGCTGAACCGATCGGGGTCTCCTTTACAGGGTAGCTTCTCATAGGTCCCGGGAAGATTTATAACTTTTTTTTCTTTTAAAACTTAAATTAAAATCCTGGGGTCGACTACCCCCCCCCAAAAAAAAAAAAAATTTCCACACCCAAAAAATATTTAAAAGAAAAATTTTTCTTTTAAATCTAAAATACGAAAAATTGGTTTGATTAAACCTCTTGGGGCAAAGTCCCTAGAGGCTAGGGGCGAAACCGCTAGTGAAATTATTAATCGGACACTTCTGGATTTGAACTAATCAATTAAAATTCAATGCAAGTATTCAATTTTTATAGTCAACGAATAATATTTCGAATGAGTCTTTTTTACAGCTTGCTCTAAAATCAGGACTATTATGTAATGTCGTAAGCTCCTATGCCTGTACGGGGCCTATACCAACTGGACTACCCAATGCCAAATATAGTTCAACCTAACCTTACCTTAAGTCATAAACAAACATTATAAACTATTTTAAGAGGGGGGGGGGGGGGGGCTAGATGGGTTTAGTATTCAACGGGGATCTTTGAGGTAAGGGCCTTTTAAAGTCCCCAGCAATGAATCAGTGAATGACTGCAATTTCTTAATTTTCTTTGTTTCCTTTTTTTACGTTTCATTTGAATTATGCGTGGTAAGGCTACATGCAGTTGTGATTTGCTACATGACACAATAAATAATAATTATAAATAGAATTTATGACTCGATAAAGTTAAGAGAGAAACAAACAAATAACTTGGAAACCCCTGGGGTCAAAGTCCACAAACAATAAATGTTTCGGAAATTTTATTATTATTTTACTTTTTGCATAAACCTTACTTAACCTTTTCGAAATCCAGATTATTTTATAACTTTTGCAATTGTTTGGCATTTAATAAAACTTAGATAGAAATTAAGGTTTCATTAGTATGCATAGGACCAAGTTAGAAAAAGAGAAAACCTGGCCTAATCGAGCATAGCAACCTGTCCATTATTTAAAAATTGAAAATTAAGGTAGAGTTAGTTTTATTTCCTAAAGATTATTTTCGCCATGGTTATTTTGATTTCCTTATTGTATTAATAGCACAGGTCTCCTTAGCAAAACCTTAGATTAAAAAAAATCTCGAAAGAAACGGACAACAGGGCCTTCAAATAGGGTACAGTGGTGGTCAGAATCCGTTGGAGATTAAATCTTAGCTGCTCCTTCTTGCCAGATATTGCAATTTGAAGTTTTGTGGTAAAAATGCCTAAAATTACAAGAATTCCAAGGATATATGCATAAGTGAACACCTTAATTCATCAAATAAAAAGGGCGAGTCTAACATTTGAGGAGTTTAGATATCTCTTCATTTGTAAACTACACACTTCATCCCCATTTAGAACAATTTTTACTACTATAAGTGATGTTTTAACTTTAAAGAGGTTTGCCCAATTTACAACTTTATCCTAAAGGCTGTTTCCTTGGAAAAAACTTCAGTTTAAGTTTACATATGGCCCAATTTACTTTTAGTTATTTTGCTTCCCCCCCCCCCTCATACTCTCACAACCTACAAACTTTAGGGTGGAGGGGGGGGGGGGGGGAGCATAGTAATACTATTATGTGTTTCTCAAAAACTAATTGAAGTATAGTGGGAAAAAATTATTATGTAAGGTTTTAGGCCAAAATTTTGTAGAAATTATGTTGACCCCCTTCTCTCCCCCTCCCTCTCGTCCTGACATAATTGGGGGGGGGGGGGGGGGGGGTGGCAGAAGTTCATTCCAATGTGTTTTAAGAAAATATTTGAGATACATATAAAGCTTTTGGATTTGTATTGTTGTGGGACCCAAAGCACTTTTACATATACTGCTGACCTCTTCCCCTCCCCTCATAAATCAAAAACATAAAATTTTGTAAAGAGAGAATGGTTGGGTTGCAGTTGAAAGGTTACTACTATGTTGTGTCAAAAGTAATTTTAACAAATTTTGCTGAAACCTCCTTCCAAGCCCTTTTCCCCTCCCTATTGCTTTACAATCTCTCCCCAACCCCCCTCCCTCCAAATAAGTAATAGAAGGGAGTATAGCAATACCCTTCTGATTTACTTTGAGATCACTCAAGATATAGAGTACTTTTGGATTTAAACTTCAGTAGGTCCATAATTACTTCATAATTGAACAAATATTGCTGACCTTTCCCCAACCTCAACCAACCCCATCCAGAAAAATTATATTGCCGCGCAATTTCCTCCACCCCCATAAAAAAAATACTAAAATATTGCTTGCCCTCCCTCTCCAGCTACTACCTCACCACCTGTGTTTTACTCAAAAACCAATATAGCAATAAGGAGCAAACATTGGAATAAAACTTTTAGATTTCAAATTGCTTTATATGTATTACCTATTCAATGTTGACAATAATTTTTTTTTAGTCCAATAGGCTGGAGGAGATTATATAGCAAAATAATTGTACTAGATTAGGAGGGTTGTAGTTGAAATAGATATTTATAAAATTAAATATAGCCTACATAAGTTAAAATATTAACCCTGAATATCTCCAGAGGTTTTTAAATAATATACAATATTATTTACCTATGCCACTAGCCACTACTTCCAACAGATGGTGAGGGGGGGGGGGAATTCAGCAATATTTGTAAAAGTAACTAATATCCCAAAAAAGCTTAAATCCAAAGTTTGCTTAATATAATTCAGTGATTTCAAAGTAAAACAAGAATATTTTCCATATCCACTGCCCCCCTCCTAATAATTTGTGGTCTAAGAAGGAGGGAGTGGGTTGGTTGCAGCAATATTTGCAAGAGATTTTGATGCCTACTAAAGTTTAAGTACTAAAGCTTATATATATCTTTAGTGCTATCTAAAGAACTCTTCTGCATCTATACCCACTTCCAATTAGATTTTATTAGGGGTGGGGGGGGGGGGGTAGGTGTAGTCAACAATATTTCCAGAAACTTTGGGCCTAAGCATCTTACATATATAATGTTTTCTTTCAATACTTCAGGTAGGTTGAGTAAAACATAATACTATTACTTTGACCTCCCCCCTAAAATTTATTGGTTGCAAGAGGGGGTTGAAGGGGGGGGGGGAGGTTGAGAATATTTTAAATATTAACTTTAGCTATATGTAAACTAGAACTGAGGTTTTCTTTACTGGTTCCAGGGTAACAGCCTCTAGATTAAAGTTGTAAACAGAACAATGTACCTTTTTCATTAAATAATTTCTTTAAAGAAACAAATTTTTCTAAATGGGGAGGGACTGTGTAGTTTACATATGCAGAGACATATAAACTCCTCAAATGTTAAACTCACCCTTTTTATTTGATGAATTAAGGTGTTTACTTATGCAAATATCCTTGGAATTCTTGTAATTGTAGGCATTTTTACCACAAAACTTCAAATTGCAATATCTGGCAAGAAGGAGCAGCTAAGATTTAATCTCCAACGGATTCTGACCACCACTGTACCCTATTTGAAGGCCCTGTTGTCCGTTTCTTTCGAGATTTTTTTAAATCTAAGGTTTTGTTAAGGAGACCTGTGATAGGTTAACCCTATTTTTTTTAAATCACATTTTTAAAAGTTTTGTTTCAACTGCCTACACCTTTTATTTTTTTTTAAATATATATTTTATTGGGGGGGGGGGGGAGTAGTGGTTAGTTTTTTTGGGAATAGTCCCTTTCGTAACATCGCCCCATAAGGGGCGATTCGTTGTATTTTTAAAATGGCTTTTTATATGTTATTTTAGGTTAAGTTAGGTTATATTGGGTTAGGTGATTGCCCCACAGGTTTAGGTAATTGGTCCCGCAGGGTTAGAGCCCCCCGCAGGGGCTAGAAATAGGAGAAAAGCTACTGTGAAAAATACGAAGAATCGCTTCATAAGGTGCGATGTTACAAAAGGAACTATACCCGTTTTTTTTTTAGTCTACCCCAGGGTACTTACTATAAGACAACCTAACAATTTCAAAGGACCACAACAAACATTATTAGACTCATCAGTCAATTTGTTTTCAATAGTTGCACGTTGATATTTAATAATTCATGGAAATACGACAAAAAAAAATGCTAAATAAAGTCATAAGAACGTAATTATATAACAAAAAGTTGCCGAAAATTAGGCTATTCAATAAAAAAAAAACGCCAAGCCTCTCATTATGATAAAGTAAATGCATGTAAAGATAAGAAATATTCAAGTATGACTTTGAAACCGATTAATTTCCGCTGGATTAGAACCGGTTCTTAGCAAAACTGCAAAAGTATTTATAGCATCGTATTAGAGATAATTTTCCACGAATATTAAAATAAAAATCATAAATTTAACACCTGTTTTGTTAGCCCGGCCTCCAGCCCCATGGGGCTAATTAACAAAACTGATTTCAATCTGAAAATTTTTCCTTTTACCATCCGCGGAAAGCTGTCTATAATACGATGCGATAAACATAGGATCAAGTATAATTTGTGCTTACCGAAATGTATCTTTTTTGTTTAGCCTTTACCCGTATAGTAACTGAATCTATGGAGAAACTAACACTGCGGGGCTTCGGCTTTTATATTAATGCAAAAACTAACCTAACCAGTACATCTACGTTTACGATAATACATTTAATAAAATCCTTGTCAATGATAAACTAAAATTATTTAATAAAAAATCAAACAAGGCCAATCCAATTAATTTTCGCATACAAAGAAAAAAGTCTTATCTATTATACGTTTTATTGAAGTTTCATAACAAAAACAAGAAGAAAATCACCACTTATCAAGTCCCAAATATGAGCACTCTAAATTTTAAATCACAATTTTAGCTTACAACGTAATGATATTCAAAACAAGGATGACAACATCCATAAAAGCGAAGCTCTGAAACGATATGACAGACGAACATTAACTTTTGTTGAGTGTCAGAACTGAATATACAAAATATGAAAATAATAGGTTTGACAAAATTATACGTAAATTTGTTGCAAAACTTCTTAAATACAGAATTCTGTTTAAGGACATACTGACATTTTTAATACTTGATTATAGATATGCTTCGCTCATAATATTGTACCTTATTGTAATAGGAATCAGTAATCAAAAAATCAGATCGATCGGATTATTTTATCACATAAAAAATTGTTATTAAAAAAGTACAAAAATCAACATGTTAAAAATGGACGTACGGACATTCTGATAACGATTATAGAGTTGCTACGCTTTCTAAGTCGTACCTAACTACTACAGGAATCACCATGCAAAGTTTGAAATCGATAGGACAATTTTAACATGCCTAAATTAACGAATAAAAGCTAACTATCTCGGACGGACGAACGGAGCGACTCTAATTATAGAAAAGCTTCGCTTTTAATTACATTATATTATTACATTATATTTTAAATATTTTAACTTTGATGATATGAGTTTAATTCTTCAAACTGGACTTGATCCAATATTTTCCAGAGAGAAAATTTACGGAATTTCCAAAAACTGTTGTTGGGTCTGTTTTAGAAATTTTAAAGATATAAGCTGCTCTAGAAATTATGTATAATTTTTTCCAACGTGATAGAGCTGTCCGTTTGAATAAAAACTTACAAACAAGAATGTTAAAACTTTTTTTGTGGAGTGTAAAACCCAAATTGTGGGTGTATAGGTCAAACACATACCTGACAAATCAATAAATACTTTATAAGGGGCTGCAAAAAGATTTTAGTGGGGTATTCTCTTCCCCCCCCCCCAAAAAAAAAAAAATTATATTGTATAACACACCTTACTTGGGGTTAATCCCCTCTATAACCCAGACAACTTCCTTGCCCAAGCGGTGGGGACATTTTTCTTCTGTTGGCTAATTGGCTTCTGCTCTATTGTAGTGACTTGCTTGTGTTATTGTTTCTGACGCTATTGGCTGATATTCATAGACCCAATTGAAAGTTGGGACAGGGTCACTACTTCCGTGGGTAGAGTTACATATAGCTCATGCCCCGACAAACCCCAAACTGTCCAGATTTGAGCAAGACGATTCCAGTTACGTCATATACGTTTCGGGAAAGAAAAATGAAAGGGGGAAAAATCTCTTCAAAGAGATGGGAGAAAAGGGAAGAGATTTTCTTGTCCCCTTCCCTTTTTATATGACGTCACAGGAATCGTCTTGCTCAAATCTGGACAGTTTGGGGTTTGTCTCGTGTTCCCTCTATTATTTTACTTCAAAGTCCCGACCAGGAAACCATGATTCAATAAGCTAATATTATTCTTCATCTTAGTTTCAATTAGGAGGAATTATTCTTCCTTGGTGTTTAGGATTTCCCATTGGTCAAGGCAAAACTATTTATTAGCAAACAAATATCCAACAAAAAATAAAGAAATGTCCGTAAGTAGCGTAGCAATACATAGACTATAATATACGAAAATAAGTCCATATAAATATAACCTCCTGCTAGGCGAGGGAAAAGTACCGATGACCCCTTTGATAATGATTGTATGATGGGATTATAGGAGGTCATTATAACATCCAACTATGAAATCTCCTTTCTGAACCCTATCCTTATAATAAAGTAACAGGATTTTTGTGTGTTTGTGTGTCTGTGTGTTTGTATGTTTGTACCAAAGGATCTCGCTAACCGCTGAACCGATCGGGTTCTCCTTAATAGGATAGCTTCTCATAGGTCCCGGGAAGGTTTATAACTATTTTCTTGGGGGGTGGGACACCCCCAACCCTCAAAAAAAAAAAAATTTCGCCCCCTCCAAATTTTTTTTTACTTTTTCTTTTAAAATATAAAATAAGAAATTGAAGTATTAAATTCGACTCTCTCCTCCTCAAGTGCCCCTAGAGGCCTAGGGGCGTAGCCGCTAGTAAAACATATTTGATATATTTATTATAAAAATATATGCTTAAAAGACATAGAAATATTAACTAACAGATTGAAGGACCTATATCTTCCCAAAAAGGCTTGGGTAAAAGGAATAGAGAGAGACATAAAGCTCTGGTATATAGACTAGACATACCATCATTTTTATGTTTTATAGAGTAGCTTCGCTAATAACAAAAACATGCTAAATGTTAAATTTCATGTTTACTTAATTATTATTCTTATCTTGAAATTATTTATATAATTACAAATAGGGAATTCCGTATCTTAGGTATTTCTTAACACATCCGTGGCGTGTCAGGTTCGAATCTGACTCACAAAAAACACTCATTAGGTATTAAAATTGTACCCACAGATACTATTTCATACCTTTATGACGCCAATAGCAATTATTTTCTGATAATACTTTCATATATGTACATAATAGTAAAAAGATCTGTGTACATAAGTCTGTCTGAGACAAAGGAACTCGCCAACCGCTCAACCGATATGATTCTCCTTTACAGTATATCTTTTCATAGGTTTGGGAATGTTTTAACTATGTAAGGAGGAATACCAACACCATCTTAAGGTAAATCGCCCCTATTAAGAAATACCCTTAAAATGTATTTTTCCATTTTTAAAAGCGGAGCTTTTCTAAAATTAGGGTCGGTCCGTCCGTACGTCCGTCCGTCCGTAACGGATAGCTTTTTTCGCTAATTTAGGCATGTTAGAATTGTCATATTGATTTCAAACTTTGCATGGTGATTCATGTAGTAATTAGGTACGATTTAGAAAGCGTAGCAACTCTATAATCATTACCAGAATGTCCGTACGTCCATTTTAAACATGTTGATTTTTTTACTTTTTTAACAACAAATTTATATGTGATCTAATAATCCGATTTTTGGTATACTGATTGCTGGGACAACAAAGTATGTTATTATAAGCGAAGCAACTCTATAATCAAGTCCTAAAAATGTAAGTATGTCCATAAACATTATTCTGTATTAAGCAGTTTTTCAACAATTTTACTTACAATTTTGCTTCGACATTTATATTCTGATTATTCAGTTCTGACACTATACAAGTATTAGTGTCCGTTTGTCCTACCGTTTCAGTACCCGCTTTCATGGATGTTGCCATCCTTGTTTAAAATTTAATTATATAGGGGTTTACTCCTAGAGGGGGAGATATAGTGAAAGAAAGAGATGGGATAAGGCGGATGTGAAGACAAAAAGAAGAAAGTAAAGCGAAAAGTGGAAGTGAAGAATAGTTTACTATCTGTTCTGCACTTCAGACATAAGTACAGACGAACACAAACAATCAAAAGAAAGCTTTGTAACTTCTAGATTAGTAGATATTATCAATATGTTCAAAATTAAATTGGTAATATAATCTTATGCTCAGTCTGATTTCAATTTGAAGAACCTTCCTTACTCCGCAAACTAGATACCAGGGATCTTAATAGATAAGACAATGAACCTTCAATTACACAAAATACCCCATCTGTGGATCAAATAATAATCTTAAATGTTTGGACCCTCAAAGTTGCTCAACCAGATAAATAAAGTTCCCAATGTTTTGATTTAAATGAATCTGAGATTGAATATTGTTTGTATAAATCTTTTGATACCAGTATTTTTTTTATGTCCCATGTTCCCTCCCTGACTAAAAATTCAAGAAAATTTGTAGGTGTATTAATTAAAAAATGAGGGAGGTTAATGGGGGTGTGAAACCATGGATGCTAATACAATTATTGATGTGTCCTAGCATTAGGACAATGATACTATTTATTAGGGTGTTGAGGCTTTATACATTAAAGTATGAAAGAATAGAGGGGGCTTGAGCTATATGCAACTCTAAACAAAATGTTGGGAACCTATCCCGATTTTGTATTGTGTCTTTGAAAGCAGCTAATAACGTCAGAAATATAAACACAGCCATAACCCTACAAAAAAGGAGAAAGACTAAACAACATAACTTTTGTGTCACTTTTGAGGAAGACGATTCCCATATGACGTCATATTAAGGGAAAAGGAAAAGGGAAGGGGGGGGGAAAGAAAATATCTTCAAAAGAGATGTTAGAAAAGAGAATCGTCTTCCTCAAAAGTTATGTAGTTTAGTCTTTCTCCAAAAAGGCAGAAAGCAATTTGCTTTGATAGCGGAAGAAAAGGGTCTCCAACACTTGGGCCTTGTAGTTGTCGGGATTTTACATCTATGCTTATATATTTACTTATACCCTCTAACATCCCTACTTCACGCTCAGGCTTCATATGAAAACTTTTGAGATTTTTAATTGTTAATGTTATAAGAAACCTAGATATCGAATATCTCGACAGGTTATATAATGAAGGAAACATGAACAAACTTTAATGAAAAATTAACAGAATACACGAATAATCTCACAAAAAAAATGTTAAATGATTTATTGATTTTACCTGCAATATTTTGCTTTAAATTGAAAATAATGTATTAATCCTTCGTTTTTTAAAAGTTGTGTTTATATGCAGGGATCTAAAGGGATAAGACAATGGCCGATATATTTATGTACATCCCCAATGGAGATGCACAAAAACACCTCTTCTGTAGATTAAATACAATTAGTTGGTGAATCGTTTGGGCACTCAACACCCTAATGCCCCCCCCCCCTTCCCTTCCTTTTTTTGTGTGTCTGTACATGTGTTATTAAACAATAGTGGCTTCGCCCCTAGCCTCTAGGGGCTTTGACCCAAGAGGTGATCAAAAAAAAACTTTGGCGAAATTCGTAAAAGGACCAAGGAAATCTTCAGCAAAAAAAGGGGGGGGGGATTTTTGTTTTTGTGAAGGTTGGGGGTGTCCCACCCCCCAAGAAAATAGCCTAAAACCACCACATGATCAGTAGGTATATTCCCTGAAGAGTAGAATCCAATCGGTTTAGTGGTTACCGAGATCTTAAGGGACGGACAGACGGACAGACAGACAGACAGACGGACGGATAGACATCATTCTACTTTGTATTATAGATATAAAAAACGGGGTCAATTGGTTAGAAAATAATGAGTTATCATCTACAATCAATAGAAGAAGAACAGAAAACTGTCATACAGTAATTCTAAACATATAAAAAAGTAACAGGATGTTTGCTACGTGTTTGTACCGAAGTATTGCAGTAACCGCTGAAATGATATGGTTATCTTTGCAGTGAAGCATCTTTAATTACATGGAAAGTTTATAAATATTTTTTGAGAGGTTAGTTTCACCCTCCTAAGAGAAATTGCCCGTGGATAAAAATAACTACCAGCTGAATTAATAATTGAAAAAATAGTGTTAATAACCCCTATCCCCTCTCATTTACTCAAGTGCCCTTAGAGGCCTATAGTGGCCGATGGTGTTTTATAAAGAACTAAGTTTTTTTTTAAAAGATCTTGTTAACTTCTAAACCAATTAATTAGGTTTTTCATTGTAGGGAAGCTTTCCGTTATAATAGATAATACTAGTTGCCTCGCCCCTAGATTCTAGGGGAGGACGAAGGGGGTCAGTAAAATAGCCTAAAACCACCCAAAGATATTTGTAATCTTCCCTGTAAAGTAAAATTAATCAGAACTACCAGTTTTCGAGATCATCTTTACCTTTAGAGTAGTAGCCGGGGTCTAAAAATAATAATTGAATAAGTTTTAACTTAATGGGACGATGAAATACAATAATGAAACGTATTTGGAGGTCAAAACTGCTTGTACTTCTTAATTCTAATAGTATGTTTATGTGTTTAAGCTGCAAAGTAAATAAAGTCTGGTAAAACCTGAGATATTAAAATTTAATAAACAAAATATGTAAACTAGGAGATAAGAGTCCATAGGAAGCATAGTCTATCAAATCTAAATATTGTTGGACAAACAAATAATTTGGATGGGAAAGCTTTGTTTTGGTCATAGTTATATTTTTCAGGGTTCTTTTCAAGTTGAATGACATCCCTTCAAAGAGAAAGAGCCATGTAAAAAACTACTCCACCTACCATAAGTTATATTCTTTTGCTTTTTGATATTATTTTAAGATGAAATGTTTTATATTTTCTTGAGTAAAGCTTCTACAGGGTGTTTTTTTTTAATGGAACAAAAGTATTGCTTAATATAACCCACTTGCCATTAAAAGAAATTAATAATCTATATCTTATATTCTTCATTGGGTTGGGGAGTTTTGTATAAGAAAAAAATGTTTAGCGATTCTCAACAAATTATGCCTTAAAAACCGGTTTTTCCAAAGTACCTATTTTTGGAAGATTTTTGGATCATGACCAATTTAAAGAGTGTGCAAAAATGTGTACATTTTTAAAAATCAAATTGTACGGCTTGTGTTAATAGTAGAAAATTGTTACGCATACCGTTAGAATTGTCATAAACTCTAGTTTTTGGAAATAAATGTATCGTATTCATGCTATTTGTAGTATAGAAGCTACGTTGGAAAATGTGAGAAAGGTTTAAAAGTTTTCAGTAAGTTTGGACATTTTACCACGTAGCTCCTAAACTATACGCAGCACAGGAATACTTCTTAATCACCCAAAAACTAGAGGTTATGACGATTCTAACAATATGCATAACATTTTTCTACTATTAACAAAAGCTGCGCAATTTGAATTTTAAAAATGTACACATTTTTGCACACTCTTTAAATTGGTCATGATCCAAAAATCTTCCAAAATAAGGTACTTTGGAAAAACCGGTTTTTAAGGCATAATTTGTTGAAAATCACTAAATATTTTTTTCTTATACAAAACTCCCCAACCCAATGAATAAATTAAGATAAAGATTATCAATTTCTGTCAATGGCAAGTGGGTTATATTAAGCAATACTTTTGTTCCATTAAAAAAAAACACCCTGTATATCATTTGACCTCAGTTTTTTGTTTGTTAGTTTATTGTTTTAGGTCAGGTTAGGCTAGATTATATTGGGCACTGGATAGTCCTGCAAAATTAGGGCACCTAAACTATAGGGTCCCCCACAAGGATTTGACATAGAAGAAAACTACCTCTTATTATTTTTAATTCATTTTAAAAATGGGGGTGGTTTCATTGCTCGATAGGCACTTTGTGGAAAACAAAGGGAATACATTAAGTAACTTATTGTAGAGATGCTCCGCACCTCAATAAAGCAACGAAGTTTGACCTGGAAATTCTAAACAAAGTGTTATCTCTAAAGTATAAAATGGAGAAACATCAAGGATAATTCATCAGTTATTCAACACACCTTGAAGTATCAACAAGTAAAAGCCTAATAATAAAACAGCATATCATTATGACTGTAACATACACAGTGAAGTCTAGTGTTAAGCAGACCTTGACAATTGACAATCCAGGTAAATAATTTTGCCTTCGCAAATCATAATTTATTTCATATGAACTATTATGAACAAGTAATTTATAGTATTTAATTTCATGCAAAAATTTAAATATTCAATTACAACATATTATAAGAGTAATTTATTTTCCAGTATGGCTTAGAAACCGATTTATATCCCCTGGATAAGAATCAGTTTTCAGCTTTAATAAAAAATCATGTGTAGCAGCGTATTACATACAATTTTCCATGACAAAATTAATCCCAGTTTTGTTAGGCCGGGCCTTCGGCTCCTTTGGGATAAATAAACTGGTTTTTTAATCTTGTAATTTTTCATTTTATTATCCGAGGAAAATTGTCTATATAACGATATGATAAATAACTATTATTCTAGTGTAAAAATAGTCATCTTAATCAATATTACTGAACTTAGTGTTAAATAATATTACTTTTATTCACAGGTGAACTTTTCTACCAGATGGCCAGAAAAATGAATAAAGGAGAAAAAGATTGTGGTAAGTGCTTTTACATTAAATACTCTTAAGCATAAACTTTATCAAATCTGTGAAAATTTTATAATTGTTTATATTATTTTAGGTGTACCTGGCACTACTCTAGAAAATGAAAAGCCTAAATACAACTATACTCTAGGTAACACTATAGAATCACTAAAATATTTATAAAAACTAAAATTTTAAACATTTCAATGCATAATATATTTCTTAAGGTTTTTACATCACTATTTTGATTATAAATATTTTTCTTATTTAGATTCAGCAGCCAAAAAGTTGACTAAGAAGCAGAGAGACTTCTATGAAGAAAATGGATTTCTTGTGATCCCAAACTTGGTGCCCTCGGAGCTCATTGATGAATGCTATCAAAGATTCATTGATATTGTCAATGGAAAGGTGGACAGTGGTTCTATTCTCAAGGTAGGTTAATCATTAAATTAATATTTCAAAAATCACAAAACCTTTCAGATATTTTTTTGCTATTAATAATGTATAGTTTTCTTTTAAGTAAAAAAAAATTAGTTATTTATGACATCAATGAATATGATCTCTTATTTTTTTCTCATTTAGATGAAGGATCTATCACTGAAAGACAGGACAGGATTACCAAATGAAAGAATTTACAACAAAATTCAAGATTATGTTTGGGATGAAATTCTTGGAAAGGTGAGATTTACTTATTTTGTGAACTTAAGCTACCTAAGATTTTCTCTTTTACATAATACCACAAATTGTTACTCATAAAGTTTGTTCAAAATTAAATTTAATTATTATGTACTATTGTCAAATGTATTAATATCCAATATATTTTCAGTACATAACTCTTCCTGAGATCCTTGACTACGTTGAGTGCTTCACCGGACCTGACATTCGTGCAGTCCACACAATGCTGATCAACAAGCCTCCAGATGCAGGAACTAAGACCTCTAGACATCCACTTCACCAGGACCTACACTACTTCCCATTCAGACCTGCTGACAGGTTGGTAGCTATTATTCTTATTCTTAAACATTAGTTTTGTAAATTTTTAAATCATGTTCCAAGTTAATGATCTTAGAATTTAACACTTTGTATGAATTGTAGGATAGTAGCTGCTTGGACTGCTATGGAGAGAGTTAATGAAGAGAACGGTTGTCTGGTTGTACAACCTGGTACACACAAGCTCAACCTCCAGCAACATGATTATCCTGATTGGGAGGGAGGTGTCAATGGGATGTATCATGGCATCAGAGGAGCTGAGAATAATCCTAGGTAAGTTTCATATTATTCAAATCTAAAAGCAATTTTTTTCAATTTTCTCAACAATGTGAAAATATACTCTTAATTATAAAGGTAAACTAATTTTTTATTTACTGTTTAGAATCCACTTGCACATGGAGAAGGGTGACACTGTGTTCTTCCATCCTCTGCTTATCCATGGCTCAGGCACCAACCGCTCCACCAACTTCCGCAAGGCTCTGTGCTGCCACTACGCCACCAGCCATATTGACTACATTGATGTTGCTGGCACCAGCCAAGAGAATATTGCCAAGGAAGTTGAGGATATTGCAGCAAGACGCGGCATTATCATGGATTTCATGGATCTATGGAAGTTCAGGTCACGTGATATCAGAGGAAAGTGTGCATCACATCTGTGAGTGTACACTTAACAGGGTTGTCAAATGTTTGTTGACCATTTCCATTTTTGATCTGTTGTCTTGGATAAGTTATTAAAAACTCAACAACTTTTGCTGCTAAAAGTTTATTTGCAGTTTTTAATTTTGACTTTTTAAAAAGTCTCTACAGCTTAATTAAAAAATATGTAAGTGTCAAATATTGCCATGTAAACAAATACTTTTATTTTGAATCTCAGTGTTTATTGAAGACATACTATTTATATTTAATCATATGATGTATTTATTATTTATTATAATATCTTTCTGTATTTATCCAATAAACTAAAATAAAATTAGGAATGAAAATAAACATGTTTTTTTAAGTTAATATATTCTACATTTGTAATAAGTATTCAGACTTAAATTTTAATATGAATTTTTGTTTGGCAGAAATTTTACAGGCAAAATTCATTCAAATAGGTCTATTGTATTATCAATGCTTAACTTTCTTAAGTTCACATAAATTATATATTATTATTATCTAAAATTCATGTTAAAATGTCTGTCAGTTCAAAAAAGATTATTTTAATATAACATGTAACATAAGTTTCCAAATTTAAAAGAATTTTTTTTTTGTATTTCTATAAAAGGGAAGGAAGGTTGTGTCAATGTAAAATAGCTTAAAACTTGCAAATGATAACACAAATCTTATTTGTCCTCGTATATTTTAAAAGATCTAACTACACACAGGGACTTCCAACTACTTTAAGTAATCAGGAAATAATTGTTTTTTTTAGTGATTTTTGCACTGCTTATGCACAATATTGTACTTGTTTGAAAGTTAATAAACATGTTCTCAAGGGTTGTTGTAATTTGAAGATGTCTAATGTATAATATTTCAAAAGCTATTCAAAATTTTTAAAGAAAAATTTCAGAATTAAAAACCGATATAAACCAGAACTTATGAGCAAATCATTCATTGTGGAAGTAAATCAAACAAAAAATTTCTAAGTATTCAATAGTTATTTCTCGTATCGTATTATAAACGGCTTTCCGCGGATATAGAATGTACAATTATAAGATTAAAACTAGTTTTATTCTTGTGATTGTACATTTCTATATTCGTAGAAAACTGGATATAATACGATGCTAGACATAGTTTTTTCGTATGGATGAGAACCGGTTCCTATCCACCGGATTCGAATGAATACGAGAAAGTTTTTTTTTTAAACATTTCATTTTATATGAAAATGATTAAAGAGTCAAAATTTATATATATCAGGAAATTCTTTCATGTAAGGTTTTATACATGTTAATGCTCTCTTTGATTTGATTTTAAAAGATTAGAGTCACTTCAGAAATATGTCAGAAATTAATTTTTAACATAGTTGAGAAAGTAAAAAAAATAAATAATCTGCAATTCTAATCAACTTTAAATCTTGTAATGTCTGGGTGAATTGCTTCTTTTATTTCATACCAGGACTCCAAATTATTAAATAACTTTTTCTAAATCTTAGTATATGACAGATGCAATGTAGCTTTCCCTCAAAATAACTGTTAAGTACTAAACCCCTACCTTTAATCAAAATAATGTAAAGAGGGGGGGGGGGGTTGATTTTTCCAATACCTGCGGGGCTCAAACCCTGTTGGGCTACCCAGTACCTAATATAACTTAACCTAAACAATGGAAAAACTACCCTTTATTTTCATTGAAAAAAAGGAAGGTTTGGAGGGTTTCAGAGCTCAACAGGCACTTTGAAGGAAACCGCAGATTCAATGTTCTCGACAAGATGCATCCAAGGCCGCCAACATAGCAGCTACTGGCAGCTGAACACTAAACAATTTGGTAATAGTTATATATCGCATCGTATTTTGGACAGCTTTCCGCGGATATTGAAATAAAAACTTATAAGATTAAAACTAGTATTAGTTTATGTTTTTTTAAAAACTATTACTATAATTTCCTTAGAAATGGGCTAAAGCATGCAATAAAAGGCATATTTGCAACAGCAACATGCGGTAGAATGGTGTAACTATAGAGGGAAGTTAACAACGCCCTCAAAATTGAAATTGACAAGGCCTGCCTTCTCTTTTTAAACCCCCTAATGGTTTCACTCCCCCTGGATAATCCCCGTGCACGCCACTGCTTTACATTATCAAAATTGAAATGTTCTTGAAAAGGTTGCGTGGTTTTACTTGGTTAATTATAAACCAAATTGCAATTAAATAGATTGTCTTGCATGGCGCGCTATAATGTCAACCTTGTCGTAAAGCAAACTCTTTTTTTTATATTCCTGCATTGGAAAATCAATTAAGTATTTAGCTACACGGATACGGTAATAGGGCAATGATTCAAATATTAATTCTTTGAGACAGTGTTTCAGAGCCGTTTGATTTTGGTGCGGCTCCGGCTCCAATTTTTGATAAAAATGGACTTGAAAAACTTAAAAGGGGCATTTGCACATGAAAAAACAGAGTTACCAAATTATAATTTATAAAAAATCTCTTTATTTATCTAGTCCGGAGCCGGAGCCGTTTTTTAACGAAAATACGGCTCCAGCTCCAGCAAAATATGGCAGCTCCACGGCTCCCGGCTCTGGCTTCGAAACACTGCTTTTAGATGTCTTGGACTTTGGGTACTAGAACTAACGCAATTTTTTTGGCTAATTTTTAGAGGACTAGCTTGTAATTTTGATTTTATAGCAGATTCCTTTTATGATCAATTATAGAACATACATAGCATTTTAAGAATGTGATAACATATTAACAACTACTGGCTTCGCCCCTAGCCTCTAGGGCCTTTGCCCCAAGATGTATAATTACATCTTCTATTACTTACCCAGCATATCACAAATTTTCGCACCTACCCAGCAGGAAAACATTTTGCAATTAAATTCGCAAAATTCGTAAAATTCGTAAATTTCGTAAAATTCGTAAAATTCGTAAAATTCACAAAATTCGTAAAATTTGTAAAAAAAACAAAACAAAAAAAAATGGGGGGGGGGATTTTTTTGTTTTTTGGGGGGGTTGGGGGTGTCCCACCCCCCAAGAAAATAGCTTAAAACCACCACAGGACCAATAGGTATATACCCTGAAGAGTAGAATCCAATCGGTTAAGGGGTTACCGAGATCTTAAGGGACAGACAGACAGACAGACGGAGAGACGGACAGACATCAAGCTACTTTGTATTATAGACTAGCGGCTTCGCCCCTAGCCTCTAGGGGCTTCGCCTTATATAGTTTTGGGAAGTCAACCCTCCTTAATAGAAATATTCAAAATATTATTCTTTTTTTAATTACTCTGTTGTAAAATTAAACCCAGGTTGTGCGCTTTATGCACAAAAATTTTAATTTGTACAAATTAAACCCAGGTTGTTTGCCATATACACAAAAATTTCAATTCGTAAAAATTAGACCTAGGTTGTTCGCATACAGAAAAATTAAAATCAAAAAAAAATATTTTGATTTTTTTTGGGAGGGGGATTCATGGGGGCTTCGTCCTATGTTGCAGTGGGGTTCCCCCACCCCAATTACTGGTTTTTGTTTTTAAAAAAATAAAAAAATAAAAATTTTGGATGTGGGGATTTTTTTATTTTTTGGGGGTTTGGGGTGTCCCACCCCCCAAGAAAATAGCTTAAAACCACCAGAGGACCAGTAGGTATATTCCCAGAAGGGTAGAGCCCAATTTGATCAGCAGTTACTGAGATTTTACAAAAAATGTAAAAAAAAAAATTTGGGGGGTTGGATTTTTTTTATTTTTGGGGGGGTTGGGGGTGTCCCACCCCCCAAGAAAATAGCCTAAAACCACCACAGGACCAGTAGGTATATTCCCTGAAGAGTAGAATCCGATCGGTTCAGTGGTTACCGAGATCTTAAGGGACAGACAGACAGACGGACAGACGGACAGACGGACAGACGGTCAGACGGACAGACGGACAGACATCAAGCTACTTTGTATTATAGATGGTAAATATTGTTTTATGTGCCCTTGCTTTTTCAATCCAAGAAGCAAGAAAAAGTGGCTTCCCGGATTATGACGTCATACTATATACTAGCCAATGAGATGCCAGTATACACCAATGGTAAAATTTATGCTGGCCCCACATTGGTTATTCTATCGTATAAAGTCATAATCTGTGGAGCCACTTTTTCTTGCTTCAAATCCTAATTTGATTTAGTTTGCAGTAGCCAAATTGATTTTATTTTCTAGATAAATCTGGTTGTCAAGACTATTTAGTTAAAATTGAATTATTGTCCATTGTCCTATACCTATATACATGATCCAAGAGTAAGAATATTTATGTAAAACTCACATTAGCCCCTTGTGTTTAACAATACTGGTTTTAATCTTATATAATTTTCATATCTTCGGAAAAATGTCTATAATACAATGCAATAAATCCTTATAATAAAGTAACAGGATGTGTGTTTGTCTGTCTGTTTGTTTGTACCAAAGGAACTCGCTAACCGCTGAACCGATCTGATTCTCCGTAACAGGGTAGCTTCTCATTGGTCCCGGGAAGGTTTGTAACTATTTTAGGGGAGGGTTCCATCACCCTCCTAAGAGAATCAACAAAAAAATCAGAACACAACATAGAAATATTACGTATTATTTAAAAAAAAAACATTTAAAGTGCCACTAGAGACCTGTAGGGACGTAGCTGCTAGTAACTATTATATAGAAGCGATGAATTTTTCTTTTGCTCTCTAAGACAGGACTAAGTCGCATATCTTACGATTTTAATCTGATGAAAAAGAATCTGGCAGATCTTATGCTATTATCAGCGCGCAGTGGTGCAAGTACGTGATTTAATCCCCAACTCTTAATTCAATTGTCATACGATAAAGTTTACATTATATACAACCCCAAAAAGAAAATCATACCCGTTTTTTTGACAAGTGAAAGTAATTGATCTAAATATGGCATGCTTATTGCTTAATTCTCAATAAATTGAAAAATGGGAAAGTGACAATTCATCTGAAAATCATTTGGAGTAAAATATATATATATATATCATTGCTTATATGTAAAAATATGGAGCTTTGATTGGCCCCTAGAGGCCACTAAGGGTACTAGAGATTTTAGTTTTAAAAAGAAAAGAAAAGTTTGGATGGGGTGGTCTTGAGGCAAAACAGAACTTATGAGAAGCTGCAATGTAAAGAGAGTCATATCGGCTGGTGAGATCCTTCGGTACAAATAGATACACAGACGATAGACAATCTTATACTTTCATATAAAGATTTTGCAACAATATTTACGTTCTAGCAGCTGATTACCATGCTCTGACCGCTGGATAACGCTATGGATTGTCAGCCTTGAATTTGCTAATTTTCTTCTTTCATATTTTTTTCTTTTTCATTATTTTCTTCCTTAACACCTAAGTCTAGGTGTCATTTTGTACCTTGTTAATTTTATTTTATAACTTGTGAAGTTTTAGGGTTAAGGTTTGCTGACCCCTTGTTAAATGCGAAGCTTTTCTATAGAACCTCTTTTCGTTAATTTAGACATGTTAGAATTGTTCTATCAATTTCTAGGACAACAAAGTACAATATTATGATCAAATCCTAGAAATGTAGAATATCCTGCATTTATTTATAATTTTGTTTAGACTTACAAATTAATGTTCTGCTTATGAATTTGTGTCACTATACAGAAGTTATTGTTCGTTTGTGCTTCCTTCTGGTTTCAGTTCTTCGCTTTAATGGAAGTTGTCATCCTAGTTTGTTATACATTTGTCATTTCTGAGAAAATCTTATGATAAATATATATTTTTACTATAATTGACATTGATTTAATTAATTCCACTGCAACTTAGTTAGCTTGGTCTCATGTCTACTTAGGTATGACTTAATTATCTTATTCTTTTAATCTATGCATAATTGTTAATATTTCGATACCCAATACCGAAGCTTAAAAAAACTTTGAATCTAGTAAATATTACTGGAATAAAACATATAAGAAAATAAAATTTAAATCTAACTCATAGCTGTGACCAAAAAATGTTTTCTCTACATTTTATACATTGGCTATTTCATGAGCTACGCTTATATGTATGTCGTCATCATTTACAAATAATATTCATGTCTTGTAGGGAAGGGTAATGCTCTCAAGTGGCATTTCAAACAAGAATGATAACAACCAGAATTAAAAGAAGCTAAAAAATCAGAAAAACTAACATTAAAGCGTCAGAACTAGTGAGTAGGAAGAATATGAAATTATTAAGTCTAGACATAAGTTTATATAAGTTTGTTTGAAAATTGTTTAAAAATAGGATTCTGTTTTAGGACATAGTTAATTGTAACCTGTTGTTCTAAAAATCATAATTCAAAAAATAAGAATAGGATACTTATATCAGTTAAGATTGGTGTCAATTTTTTATTGAGTATACATACTTTTTGGTAATAATTCCTACGCTGTCAAAATCATATCTAACTATTACAGGAATTATCATGTAAAGTTTGAAATGGATAGCACACTTCTATCATGCCTAAATTAGGGATCATAGCTATCAATTAAGGACGAACCATGATTATAGAAAAAGCTTTGTCTATTATAAGCAGTCTACCCGCAATTAGGATTTAGAAAGCGAAAATAATCTTGTATTTCAATATTTAATTAACAAGGAAAATATCATTCATCAAAATAATTAACCCTTTACAGTCGGGCCCCTTGCCGCACCTTAATCAGTCGGGGGGGGGGGGGGGGGGGGCGTTCAACGCCCCCCCCTATTATCTCAGTTCCTATTAGAGCTAGTGGGCTAAAATTTTTTGTGCAAGTCCCCTGTGTTATGATGAATTTTCGACCTTAAGTAAGTCAAGGTCAATTTTCGCTTCCTTCACCCTTTTATTTAACAACCTTTGTTTTTAGGTCCTTTTTTACTTAAAAATTTCAAACGGCTGTAATTTTTTTATTTTTGAAGCTAGAAGAAAATTTTTTTTGCAGAAAATATTTATTTTTATGTAAATTTTATGTTTGAAATATCAAAACATAAATTTAAGCGGCCGCAGCTGTACTTGGCAGCTGCCAGCCGCCGCAGTCGGCGGTCGGCGGGAAAACGGCGGCGGATCTTTATGAAATTTTAATACATTATGTAGACATGTAAGAAAAGCTTAAGTTTAAAATTTGAAGTCTCTAAGTCAAAAATTGCGGCCACAGGAGCCTTTAAAGATTTCTGGAGACCTGGAGGATCAGGACCTGCAGGATCATACCTGGAACCTGAAATTGACTTGAACACCTGTATTTAATATGAGGATGTACTACTAGAGGATATTTTAGTATTTTGGTAAGATAAAATGCTTTGTTTAAGTCAAAAAAATATTTTTGATCTTTACCTGGATGACCCTGCCAGGTTTGCTGGCATCCTGTGCCCGCCAGGATGGAGATATTCAAAAAATTCCAACTCTCAGTTTTGTGTCATACCCAAACTTAAAAAGTCAAGCAGTTTGGGCTCTTTATCTTTCACACACAGAAAATGAGATAGAAAAAACCGGATGGGGGGGCGTTCAACGCCCCCCCCCCCGACCGTTAAGGGTTAATGAACATTATTTTCGTCAATAAATCAATTGCTGAAACGAGATTTCTCTTCTTAGATAGGATTAATTGGAATTCCGATTTTCATCTAAGTAGATTCTTTAAAATAATTAAGGTCAATGTATTGCTGTTACACAGAAACAATTTTTGTGAGGCAGCGATGCAGCGACTCTATTTTTAAAAAAAATATCTACATATTTTATTACATTATTATTATTATTATATTTTTAAAGAAATATTACAGTATTTTATTTAATAATATTCCTACGTTGTCATTCTTGTTTAAGCAATCAAATTGCATGTAGCATATATCATTATCAAAAGTGAAGTTTCTCTATAATTAGGGTTAGTCCGTATGTCAATATCGGATAGTTTTTTTTGTTGATTTATGCAAATTGGCATATCGATTAAAAACTTTATATGATGATTTATATAACAGTTAGGTAAGATTTGGGAAGCGTAACAACTATATAATCGTTAAAAGAAAGTCCGTACGTCCATTTAAAACGTGCTGTTTGTTTACTCTTTTTAAAAAAAAAAATATTATATAATTAACCGATTCATTTGATTTTTACAATGATGATTTCTAGATTAACAAGGTACAATATCTTAAGCGAAGCAGATTCCAGTATTTACGCAATTTTGCAACAAATTTATATTCAATTCTGTTTAGAACTACAAATTAGTGTTCTGCTTATTAAGTTCTGACACTCCATGCAAGAATTATCGTTCGTTTGTCCTTCCTTATTATTTTAGAACTTTGCTTTTATGGATGTTGTCGTCCTTGTTAAAAGTATGATTGACACTTATATCTTAAAGCATTTTAATTACTCTTGGGTCATTAACGTAATAAATAATGATTTTGCATATATGTATTTCTTCAATCCTAATACTAAAGTAACAGGATGTTTGTGTGTTTTTGTGTCTGTGTGTCTGTACCAAAGGATTTCACTAACCGCTGAACCGATCGGGTTTTCCTTAACAGGGTAGTTTCTCATATGTCCTGGGAAGGTTTATAACTGTTTTGGGTGAGGGTACCACCACCCTCTCAAGAGAAATCACAATAAATCAATTTTTTTGCCTCCTACGTAACATTGCAAAGTATCATAGCAATTTGATAGAGACTCCTTCGCAACATTGCAAGGTATTGTATTAATTTTTTTAAAACACCAAAGATTTAAAGTGCCACTAGAGGCCTCTAGAGGCGTAGCCGCTAGTTAATCATAAAGTAAGCAGCTACTCTATATTTAGAGTATTTCAATACGCCTGGGACAGTTATGAAAGGCAAATTTCAATATTTCTCAAATAGCCCTATTTTGCAGGAAGTAAGGGAGGGGACAATGGATCAAATATTCAATTTAAAGAGTCTTAAACTTTGGGTACTGGCTTAAAGGGAATGTGCAAGAATTCAGCAGTTTCTGACTGACTTTGGGCACTGGCGCATCAATGCCCCGCTAACTAGCTGAGTTTGTTTTAATCATAGCAAACAGAAAAGTTTGTTATTAGATGGCTGGTTTTTACAAATATTTTTCCCAAGAAAATGTCATTTCATGTATAGAAACTTTACTGTGATATTTATGTAGTAAACAATATAAGAACCCCTTGAATTTAGGTGGCAGTTAAACATATATAAGAAGGGTTGACGAAGTTCTAAAGAATATTTTTCTAGTGATTAATTACAGAATGTTTACTACATTGTGATGTATTGGTAATTTAATTTTCAAGTAAATGATTTTATCTTAGAACTAATTTTGTTCTAAATTATATTACTGTGATTCCTTTACAATTTTTGTCAAATTTTCTGGATAAATCTGGTTTTCATCGCTTTTCAGCAAAAACTCTTAAATTGAATTAATTGCCCATTGTCCCCTCCCATACTCCCTGCCTATTTTGTCTGGTTGCAATGAAATTTGACTATTTCATCATTTCATCTGAAAAATACAAAGTAGGTTTGGCTCAATTGAAAGCAGATTAAATTTAATTTTTTCAAAGAAAGATAGTCATAATTGGTCACAAAACACTCTATTGTCAATATCCATGAAAAATAGGTACTTTATGATAGAGTTCTCTTGGGGCACTTTAGGTTTAGCGAGAATCAAGATCCTTCGGAACAAACAAACAGACAGTCAGATAGACATTGTTCTACTATGTATTATAGATACTGGATACAATTTGATATTTAAGCTTTTAAGGATTTTGTTAGCCTTGTAAAATTTAAAACATCTGACTTTTTAAAAGATTTACATTAACAATTTAAAACACACAGAAACAGTATAGAAATAGGAAAAGCTGAACTTCTTGAAATATTTTCCCTTCTTCAGGTTCAAACAATCGTACAGACGGTCAACATTAATAATTAGAGTGTGGTGGATGCCCAAAACAGGTGCAACTCATTACCATCCACAAATAGGACTTCCAAACAAAGGTTGTGTATTCAAGAGGTTGGTTGTATGTTGGGTATAACTTGCCATAATATCTGGGGTGATTGTACAGAAAAGGTGAGATTGGTTTCTCTTAGTTATTCTTTGTTGTTGGACCTGACGTGTCATGGACATGCAGAGGCCTCGTCCAAAAGAGATGTTTGACAAGGTATACCCAGGAAGGAAGGGGACAATGGGCTGTTTATTTATTACACTAGTTCCCAAAGTTTTAAAATAACGAATTTTTATTCATTGGTTTAACAACTTTGAGGACTTTTATTGAATTTTGATTGGTTAGTTAGTTGAGTTAAATGTCAATAATTTCAACCACTAATTGTCATCTAGAGAAGGGGTAATTATGTGCATCATCATTGGGGATGTATATCAATCTATCGGCCATTGTCTTATCCTTTTAGATTCCTGGGTATTTGTGTTTCTTCTGCAGACATGAACTGTTACAAACTATTAAAATGATTTTATTTATCTCTCATTCCGCAAAATTGAATTTAAAAAAAAAATTTGGTTGACATTATCTCTAAATCTAGGAACTTACCCCACGTTGTACTTACAGGACGATGACCGATTAAATGATGTACATCCCAAATGATGATACTCAAAAGTACTTCTTCTGTAAACTATGCTTAGTGATTGAAAAATGTCCCCAAATTTATTAAGCCAACAAAAGAGACGTTATTATAAAACTTTGGTGACCAGTGTAATAAACAGCCCAATCTCCCCCCCCCCTCCCTGTATTAAATCCTTCTTTAAGGCTTGCCAATTAATTTCCCCTCACTTGAATCTAACTTTAAAGATTTTAATTAATAATATATCTGAGATTAAGTATTTTCAATTGGCGATTTCTCTTGGGTTCTGTATAAAGCTTCACTGCTAAGAAGATCCTAAATTTTTCCAGAGTTATTTAAATATTTCGGTACATTTAGATAGACAGATAGTTGGACAGATAGATGGACAGATAGATGGTGTTTTGCTTTAGCAAAAATTAATAACAGAAAACAAATTTTTCCTTTTATACTTACATATATATTTCAGGAAATAAAGTAGGGGAAAAAAATGTCGCTTACTAAGAATGCTGCACATTCTTGTTTTAAGTAAGGAAATAAAGTAATAGATAAATTAATTCTATTTTTATAAATAAAATACAGATTTTTAGCCAACAAATATACTTAAACTTTATTCAGAAAAAAAACACTTGTTCTTTTAATCCTTAATATTGCACCCAAATAAAACTGTAATAGTGACTTGAGAGGAACAAAATATCTGCAAGCAGCAATAATATGGGAATGTTAAAAGTTAAAAAGGCCTGTACACAATGACCTTGACAAAACACTTGTGTTAAAAAAATAGGTCATTTAGAAGTCCTTCATATCACACCCAATGAAATTTAATTAGAAAAAAACTAATTCTAAACCTATTTCAGGCAGCAATCTTGACGGAACCCAAAAAGAACATTATATGTAATGTATATGAATATTTTTTTATTATGTAACTTGTTAGTATAAAAGCAAGAATAATTTCACAAAAAGTCAGTCCACAAAAAGGCTCAAAGCATCTTATATCTCTCTCTTATTCTCAGGTTAAAATCTTAGTTACTTTTATAGTTGCACTTAGAATAACTTTTCTTGCTTTTATACTTATGATACTTATAGTATTTGCTATATGATAGTTTGTTAAGTTCTCTTTTAGCTATTACCTGGCTAAAGACTTAGCAAATTTTGTATATTTGATTTTTCTTATGCTAAAGCTCTAATTCTGATACTTATAATATTTTTACATTTTCCTTTCATTTTGAAAAAAAAATCACAAGTGTTTTAATTTTCCACACTTGGAGAAAAATTAAGATCATATATTTGAACTTATGCTGAGAACTTAAAAGTTTCAATACTTGTAAAAATTTTTGATTTTATTTTGATAAAAAAAATCACAAGTGTTGATTGTCTATACTTAGAAAATTTTTTAGATTACATATTTAAACTTATGCTAAGAGCTTGATTTGCTATACTTGTAATATTTTTGGCATATTCTAATCTTTAAGAGAAAAATTGCAAGTGTTTAACTTTTCAACACTTGAATACATTTCAAATTATAAATTTGAATTTTAAGACTAACAGTCTGATTTTCCTGATACTGTTTTTAAAACTAATTTATTTAGGCCTACTTAAGGAGTCTTTGATTATTGATCTATAAACTTATTTAGGATAAAAAAGAACTTATAATCATTTAAAAAAAAAAAAAGAATTAAAAGAACAAAAATCCAAAAAAAATAATATTGTATGTGTATTTAATCCCAATCATTATAAATTAAAAAAAGAAGTTTTTTGTTGTCTAAATATTGCACTACATTTATTGCCATACTTAACCTTAAAATAAATTAAAAGAAAAAAAAAAGAAAACAAAAAAAAACTTAAAATAATTAAAATAAAAAAAGAGATTTCTATATATTTGATCATTATATTATATGTGCCTTATTACTAGTTTGTAAGTTTTATTTGATTGCATATTAAGATATTTAATCGCATCACTATATTGTATCATACACCTGTTTGAGCAAGAAATAAAAAGCAAAAAAAAATCTTTGAAGTTTTTTTTTTGGTAGTTACCTAAGTGCAATAAAGTAAGTTTATTGTAAGGAACATTGGAAGGTTTCGAACCCGAGCAAATATTATCCAGCTCCTCTTTTCTAATCGAAGTGGCATGTTCTATATTTCATCATCCTAAAAAAATAGAATAGGTTAGCAAAAGATAAGCCCAAGAAAATAAGTTTTTTATAGGTGGAAAGTCTTAGGAGAGGCTTGGAAAATTATTTACTATTTTCTTTGGTTGCAAACAAAGAATTGGTGATCTTTTTCTTGGTTTTCTTTTGGGAATTTTTGACTTATATTTTTTTTAAAGGAATAAATCTTTCTTGGCTTTTGTCTTAGAAAAAAATACTGAACCAACTTTATCATAATATCTACCTAAGACAGAAATAAACACCATATCACAACAATGGACAGATAGATGGACAGATAGATGGACAGATAGATGGACATATAGATGGACAGATAGATGGACAGATAGATGAACAGATAGATGGACAGATAGATGGACAGACAGATGTACAATTAGATGGACATACAGAATGACAGATAGAGGGACAGATAGATGGACAGAAAGATGGACAGATAGATGGACAGAAAGATGGACAAACAGACTGTCATTCCGAAGTTTAATCCTAATATAGGGTGGTTTAGCTTTGTTATTTTCTTTCTTTTCATTTTTTCTTACCTTAAATCCTTCTATCCCTCCATTTGGAACTTTTTGGGGATTGAAAAGAGTAAAAAAGACCACTTTAAAACTAAAAGTTAATCCGTGCAATCAAATTATTTATCTAGCATTCCATAAAGACTTTCTTTCATTACAATTAAACAGGAATATAGAATAGTGAATTGGAATAGGAGAATTAAAGCAAAATGATTACGTCCATTAGTGACACTATTTTATATAAATACTCTTGGCAGTGCCTCTAGCATCTAGGGGCTCTGAATTCGTAGGAGAAGATATCGACTGAAAATAGCCAAAAACCATGCACATAATTAGATCTAAATATAAAATGACATAATCATCCTAGGACCTATGGGAAGCTTTTCTAAAATGGAGAAGCCAATCGGTTTCGTGACAACCTACGCTACATACAACAAAAAACTTACTTCTTTGTATTAAAGGACTAGCGGACGCACCTCAATCATACGGGTACTCTGTATTGAATCTTCAACAAAATGGAGAACTCAATCGGTTTATTATTTATAGAAATCTTCCAGATAAAAATAGCTCACTACTTTGCCCCTATTCTCTAGAGGCTTTGCCTTATGTGGTAATTGGAAGTCAACCCTCCTATATAGACTTTTTCTTAGACCTATAGATATTTTCAAAAAGTGTTATCCTTTTTGTCAAATTATTTTTGGCAAAATCAAACTCGGGTTGTTCGCCGTATAAACAAAAAATATTGGCGTGCTTTTTGGTTAATTTTGAAACCTTTTGTTTTTTAGAATAATTATATGAATACACGTGGGAAAAGTTCACTGGATAAAAGGCCGATAAACTTTATTTCTTTTTCAAAGTCTTTTGACCCCTCTATTCGTACCCTATCCAATTGTCTAAAGGGATAAGACAATGGCTGATAAATTTATCTACATCCCCGATGATGATAAACAAAATTACCCCTTCTGTAGATTAAAATTAGTGGATGAAACGTTTGAAAAATCAACTTAATGAATTGACCAACCAAAATTCACTAAAGTCCTCTCAAAGTTGTTAGGTCAACGAATAAGAAAACGTTATTATAAAACTTTGAGGACTAGTGTAATAAACAGCCGAATATCCCCTCCCCCCTGTAATAATTAATATGCATATTTGATTTAATTGAACTCTATTTCTAATCTTGTCAACTACAGTGATATTTAGATTTCTAATTGTAATTTACAGTCTAGAGAGCAAAGATGTGATGTTATCCCATTAATTAAAAATTTTATGTTTGCATATTTTCAAATGAAAGGGTTTTATTTCTTGTTTTTTGATCTATAGTTAGTTCGCAGGTATTTAAATGGATAAGATAATGGCTGATTAATTAATGTACATCCCAAATTATAATACACAAAATTACCCCTTCTGTAGATTAAAATTTATAGTTAAATAGTTTGGACACTACTTAATGAACCAACCAATTGGAATTCAATAAAAATCCCAAAATTGTTGAGCTTACAAATAAGAAAACGTTATATCAAAACTTTGGGGACTAATAAATAGCCAAATGTCCCCTCCTTTACTGGGCTTTTATTCCTGTTTTACTAAACAGTGGCTGCGCCTTTGCCCACTGAACACTTCTATCAGGAATAATGGGGGCGGGGGGGGTGATTCCTTTTTTTAGTTCAGAAATAAACAAATAATAATTGGAGTTTCTATTTACTAAGCCATACTAAAAAATCATATATAACTAATGTATATTAATAGCATTGTATTACAGACAATTTTGACAAACTTGGTAAAGTAAAGGTGTGATTACCAAAATTCTTCAGATTTTTTGTCAAAAAAAATGACGGGGGGGGGGAATCGAGTGGGAATCGAACCGTTTGTGATTTTCTGGAAAGCAATCTACTAGTATTTTGTCACAAAAGATTTGTTTGATATCTCAAACCAAATTCCATATTTTTAGTATTCCAGACTAAAATAGAAAAAAAATTCGCGGATTTTTTCTAAAATGCCCCACTCTAAAATTAATTTTTTACTTTTTCCGGTATGTCAAAACATTGGATTTTAATTCTGTGCAAACCGCTTAAATTGTTATTTTCTAAAACCTGGAATCATTTTATCCTACCCGTGCTGTAATAATAAAGGTCGGTTTGTCTGTCAGATTGTATGTCTGTTTAAACTCGTTCAGATGTGATTTTTATTTATTGACGTTAAGGGCTCAAATGTCAAAATATTTTGCAATTTGTTTCTGTGAAATACCAAAAATATGATGTGATATATTGGTCTTTGATCTATTGATCTAATAATTTTGCTTCAAACAAATTGTGATAAAAAGCTGTCTTGCTCAATACCCTATATCTTTACTAGCGGCTTCGCCCCTAGCCTCTAGGGGCTTTGCCCCAAGAGGTGATAAAAAAAAGTTAAGGTGAAATTCGTAAAAAAATAAAAATGAAATCTTCTACAAAAAAGGACCAAGAAAATCTTCTACAAAAAAATGGGGGTGGGGTTGTTTTTTGGGGGGTTGGGGGTGTCCCAGCCTAAAACCACCACAGGACTAGTAGGTATATTCCCTGAAGAGTAGAATCCGATCGGTTCAGTGGTTACCGAGATCTTAAGCTTCAGACGGACGGACAGACATCAAGCTACTTAGTATCATAGATATTGCTGCACAAAATGGATATTGACATTTGTCGTCAATTTATGTTCCTAATATGGACCTCGTGTATTGGTCAGTTAGTTCATTTGGAAGAGAGGGGATGGAGTAAAGGGGAAGATGGGGGGGGGGGGTATTGGTATCTGTATTAAAGTATTAATGATAATGTGGTGTAAGACCAAGTAATAATAAATTCATTGGGTTAGGGGTATTTTGTTGAACCACTCTAAAAAGGATTTTACATTTTACAAAAAGAATTTGCATATTATTTTTTTTTTCATTATATCACAAGAGATAGGCAAAGGTGCTAGAAAATAACCAAACTTTAAAAGTTTTCTCAAAATTTAAATCTGTTTTTTTTTCTCGGAAGTATAGCTTTTCTATGTGTGTTTCATTATTATGATCAAGGCGCTGGATCTTTAAATCATTTCAATGGTGCGCCAAATCGGGGTGAGCCAACTTTCCACCAATGAGAGCACAGCATTTTACGAAATGCCGCGCTGTGATTGGCTGAAATTCAGCGCACCCCGATTTGGCGCACCATTGAAATTATTTAAAGATCCAGCTCTAGTCTTATTTTTAATAAAAGTATAGATGTACTTTCTAGACAAGTACCTGTTTCATTGCAGAGACCCTTTTCGTCTGCTAGAAAATTACTTTCTCGTATTCATTCGAATCCGGTGGATAGGAACCGGTTCTCATCCATACGAAAAAACTGTGTCTAGCATCGTATTATATCCAGTTTTCTACGAATATAAAAATGTACAATCATAAAATCAAAAATGTTATTAATCTTATAATTGCACATTCTACATATATCCGCGGAAAGCTGGTTATAATACGATGCGAGAAATAACTATTCTTTTCTTTTGGTTGGACTGGGGTGTGTTTATATTTCCGACACCAATAACTGATTTTTAAGACCCAATTCAATATTAGAACAGGGTCCCAGCCCTGATGTAAGATTTACAAAAGCTCGTTCTTCCTCTATTAATTTTACTTTAATTTGTTCTAAATTTTTGCTTTAAGGGTGTTGTTTTTTATTAGAATTTACAAAGGTTTCCATCGATATTTTTTTGCTAGTTATATTAAATTTGACAATCCCTTTTTGAATGTTAAAATTTCTAATCTAACCCATGCGAAAATAATTAAAATCGAATTAGTATAAATAATTTCTTTTATCTATAGATAACCACAAGATTACAACTAAAGATAGTATGAGGGATGGGACATTATTTACTAATCCACAAAGTTTTATAATAACGTTTTCTTATTTGTTAGTTGAACAAGTTTGGGGACTTTTGTTGAATTTTGATAGATTGGTTAATTAAGATGAGTATCCAAATTGTTTCATCTACTACTTGTAATCTACAGAAGAGATAATTTTGTGTATCATCATTGGGGATGTATATAAATTTTTTGGCCATTGTCTTAGCCCTTTAGATCCCTAGAAAACCACAAGATTACGACTACAGATAGTACAGAGAGAGTATAAAAATAGTTTGACCACTTAACCTGATTTAAAATTGTTCAACCTGGGAGTAAAAGGTTGTTAATCCCCTCAAAATTTGAAACAAATCATTTTACCCTCTCAACATTTCTCAAAATAAATTAAACTTAAACCTTTGAAACCCATCTAAAAATAAAAAGCTTGGACGTCCCTACCCTAAAGCCTAACAGATGTATTTTTTGATTTTCCAGTAAACCTAAAATCATTTCGTTGACCTCATGCCAGACATTCAACTGGTTTACCTAACTTTCGACTTGTTTCGACTTTCTGTCAAGCTCTAGGTTATTATATTGTACCCAATCTTCCCGGGAATCATCATTTCAATAACTTAATTATATAAGACATTGTTTAAATATGAAATTTTAGTTTGATATTATATATGATTATAAATTGATAGCCTTAAGGGCAGTAAAAAAGTTTTCTGAAAAGAAAAATTTAACTTAAACAGACTTATGGAAATAATTATCTATATGCAGGGAAAAGGTACAATGGAGGATTGAAAAATTTGGATTTTTATTACACTAGTCCCCAAAGTTTTAGAAAAAAATTTCTTATTCGTGGGCTCATCAACTTTGGGGACTTTAATTGGTTTGGTCATTTAACTTAGTATCCAAACGTTTCAACCACTAACTGTAATCTACAGAAGATGTAATTTTGTGTATCATCATTGGTAATTTACATCAATTCGTCGGTTATTGATTATTATCCCTATAGAACTCAGACAAGGGACAGTGATTCTGAGTGAAAATATTCCCTGAACCCACTTCCTTCTTACCCATTTCCCTTTAGTTACAGCACAAAACAAGTTTCACACCAAGTGACGTACCACAAAACATCCTAATTCTCAGCAATTTTAGAAGGAATTATTTTGCTGAATAACAGCCCCTGATCTTTGTGTCTTATGATTATAAGAAATTGTTGAATGATAAAATTGATTTAAATTTGCATAAAAAGGTTTTGTCGGTCTGATGACTTTTCAAAAGTGCACAGGATTTTTCCCAGGGTTTGCAGGGGGTGCGCTTAGGTATGATAAACAGGGATATAAAGGGATAAGACAATAATTATAAATAAATATAAATCCCAAATAATGATACACAAAATTACCCTTTCTGTAAATTAAAATTAGTGGCTGAAACGTTTTGATGCTCAACTTGATAGATCAACATATCACAATTCAATAAAAGTTCCCAAAGTTGTTGAGCCAACAAATAAGAAAACGTTGTTATAAAACGTTGGTGGACTAGTGAAGAAACATAGCCCAATGTCCCATCTTTACCTGCATAATATAAAGTTGTATCTTACTTTTATAATTTAAAGAAACACTAATTTAAAAAATCAAGCCAGTATTTAAAGGGGGGAAGGGTGGACTTCTTTAAAGCAATCAAAACTAAATAGGTAGTCAAATTATTTTGAGGGGGGGGGGAGGCGTGGTTGAAGATCTTGAAAGAAAATTAATTCCGTGTAAGAAAAGGCTGTGTGATTTTTATGATTGCAGAAAAAAAATAAAAAGTAAGTCTATTTTGTGTTGAATCTAGTAAGAAATATCCAATCCATTTATAAAAGTAATAGGATATTTGTACCAACGAAATTCGCTATCTATACTATATACTATACTTCTTCTTTACAGTAAGCTTATCATAAGTTCTTTGGATGTTTTAAAAAATATTTTAGTTGAGATTATCTAAATTCTTTCAAGTAAAACCGCCTCTAGAAAATTACTTTTACAATTGAGATTCAAAAAGTGTGATTTTTCTTGCCCTCCCCCATACATACCTTACTTAGACGATAAATTGATGTAGATCCTTAATGATGATACGCAAAATTACCCCTTCAGTGGATTAAAATTAGTGTTTGAAATGTATGGACACTCAACTAAAGGAATCAATCCATCAAAATTCAATAAAAATCTCTAAAGTTTCTAAGCCAACAAATGCGGAAACGTTAATGTAGACCTTTAAGGACTAGTGTAATAAACAGTCCCCTCACACCCTGAGTTTATTAATACAGCAGTAATTATCAGGGAGTAAGGGAGGGGACAATGGGCAATTAATTCAATTTAAGAGGGTTCGCTGAAAAGCAATGAAAACCAGATTTATCAAGAAAATTTTACCAAAATTGTAATGGGATCATGGTAACCTAATTAAGAACAAAATTAGTTCTAAGAAAAAAATCATTTACTTGAAAATTAAATTATCAACACATCACAATGTAGTAAACATTCTGTAATTAATCACTAGAAAAATCTTGTTTAGAACTACCTCAACCCTTCTGATATATTTATAACTGACCCCTCAATTCAAGCGGTTCTTAGATTACTTAATACATAAATATCACAGTAGAGTTTCTATACATGAAAAGACATTTTCTTAGGAAAAAATATTTGTTAAAACCAGCGATATATAACAAACTTTTCTGTCTGCATATTCAAAACTAGCTCAGCTAGTTAGCGGGGCATTTATGCGCAAGTCCCCAAAATCAGTAAGAATCTGCTGTATTCGTGCACATTCCCTTTAAGCCAGTCCCCAAAGTCTGAGACTCCTTAAAAATTGAATATTCGATCCATTGTCCCCTCCCTTACTCCCTGAGTAATTATTGAACACTGTCACTAAGCTGATGCATGCTTGCTTATGATGTATCAAGTGGTCAGTCTGGACATAATATAATCTTTTGACCGCTTAAAAGGGAAGGAGAGCAAATATTAGGAAAGCAGGGGGGTATTAAGAGTAAATTACATTTCAAACGATGAACCAAAAAGAGCTCTATTGTATAAAAGGAACACTTTTACATTGATTTCGTTAGTGTGCATCTAAATTTACAAATCGTCAAGGTAAGTTAAAGTTATCATTATATACTTATTATTAACAATTAAAACTTCATGAACTATTTGAAGCTGCTTGACTTAGGTTTTTTTATGATTGAGTTTTTAGAGGCTTTTATTTTACTTCTAATTTAGTCAAAGAGCGATTTACAACCAGATAGAAATGGGACAAAGGTCTGTTTATTACGCTATTACCCAAAGTTTTACAACAACGCTTTCTTTTCTCGTTAGCTCAACAACTTTGGGGACTTTTACTAAATTTTAATTGGTTTGTTCAATAAGTTGTTTGTTCAAACATTTCAAGAACTTTCAACCCTAATTTTGTGCGTCGTCAGTTGGGGATAAATGTCAATTTATCGGCCATTGTCTTATCCCTTTAGATCCCTGATTATTAACTCGCTGTAATTAATGTTTAATTCAGTTATGTTTGTATTATTAGATGAAATTCAGTCTAGCTCTCCTCTTTACTGCCATCCTGTTTATAATCACCCTACAAGCTTCTCCAGCTAGAAGGGGTAAACAAATTTATTTTTTCGGTTTGCATCAGGACAATTGACCGCTGATAGGAATATTACAATGATCGTATAAGTTTTTTTTCTTCAGATATTTAATGGCTCATAAATTGATCAACAATAATATACTACTATTCTGTAGACTTCTTCCCTACCAATACTTTTATTTTTTTCCTGCCTTCTAATAATGATATTTCTCGTATTCATTCGAATCCGGTGGATAGGAACCGGTTCTCATCCATACGAAAAAACTATGTCTAGCATCGTATTATATCCAGTTTTCTACGAATATAGAAATGTACACTCATAACATTACACCACGGGGCTAAAAAAACTAGTTTAAATCTTATAATTGTACATTCTATATCCGCGGAAAGCCGTTTATAATACGATACGAGAAATAACTATTATTTTACTCATTAAGGTGGCGTTAAGATAAAGGCTGGAGGAATCAAAGGCCCCCTTGGAGGATCAATAGGCGGTGCAAGTATTAAGGTAAGTGAAATTTTAATTTGCAAACTTTTCATGATTTGGTTGCTTACCTAAATATGTCACAACGTCAAAAAATTTTGTTTCTTTTTGATATTTATTATTTATTTGTAAATTATTTCATTAATCATGATTCTAGTTATAAAAGGTATAAATTTTACTGTGGATAACTTAAAACGTCTCAAGACAAACATTTCCACTAATTTTAGAGGACAATTCTCGAAAAAAAGCTTATCTAAAACCTAGTTTCTAAGTAAAGGTTGCGTGATTTAAATTTTAAAAAATTACTGAAGACTGTGTAATGTGTATTTAGCTTCAAATTTAATCTTTTTTTAAAAAATCTACTACTAGTAAAATCCTTAACATTTTAGGTCGGGAACGTGAAGATAAAGGCTGGTGGAATCAAAGGTCCCCTTGGAGGAGGTGTTGGAGGCGTTAGTATTAAGAAAACACGTGGATAAAAAAATATGAAACAGAATAGAAAAAATAAGCTTTTATTTCACTGTCCAAAGAATTCTAGTTAGTTATTTATCGCATTTTATTATAGAAAGCTTTCCGCGAATATTAAAATGAAAAGTTATAAGCTAAAACCAGTTTTTTTAGCTCCTATACTAAAATATCTAGTTTATAAAATATTAACTAGTATAAAAAATGCCAATACTACAAATATGATTTTAAAGCTTTTACATAAATCTCATTATTTTCTCTTAAATTAAAAAAAATAGATTGTTGTAAATACAATTTTGTGTATTATAATAATTGTAAAAATTTGACTGATAATTATTTTATTTTACAAATAAATTTATATATTGCTTAGTTTTAGTGTTGTTAGATATATTTAATCAATAACAGTTATATATAGATAGTTTTTTTTTTCGCCATTTGCAAGATATTTTTCTATAAACGGGGTTTGTACGCGCCTCCGTTCGTAACAATTTGCCATTTCCGTTAATTTAGGCATCTTCTTATCGATTTCATACTTCGCATGGTGATTCCTGCACGATTTAAAAAGCATAGCAACTCTATAATCGTCCATTAAAAACAGAGTACTGTTTTTATAGCTTCTAAACAAAAATTTTTTTTATTATAATATCCATTCGATTTTTGATTCCTAGATCATTAAGATACAACATTTTAAGCGAAGTACTCCATAATCAAGTCCTTAAAATATCATTATGTAATGTATTGTTCATTTTGCATTAATATTTTGCTTTTTAAGCTTTGAAAATCTACAAGTGTTCATGTTTGTTTGTTCATGTTAGAGATTTTTCAATTTTCTCACCCTTATTCTAAAACTGCTGTCTTTTACTAAACAAGGATGACAACATCCATAAAAGCGAAGCTCTGAAACGATATGACAGACTAACATTAACTTTTGCTGAGTGTCAGAACTGAACATACAAAATATGAAAATATAAGGTTTGACAAAATTATGCGTAAATTTGTTGCAAAACTTCTTAAATACAGAATTTTGTTTAATGACATACTGACATTTTAATACTTGATTATAGAGATGCTTCACTCATAATATTGTACCTTATTGTAATAGGAATCAGTAATAAAAAAAATCAGATCATTCGGATAATTTTATCACATAAAAAATTGTTCAAAAAAGTAAAAAAATCAACATGTCTAAAGTGGACGTACGGACATTCTGGTAACGATTATAGAGTTGCTACGCTTTCTAAATCGTACCTAACTACTACAGGAATCACCATGCAAAGTTTGAAATCGATAGGACAATTCTAACATGCCTAAATTAACGACTAAAAGCTAACTATCTCGGACGGACGGACCGACCCTAATTATGGAAAAGCCTCGCTTTTAAAAAATATCTACTATATTCGCATAATTTTAACTTTAGTTGACCTTTACCTCTAAAAACAGAAAATTTATATGTACTTAAAATGCATGATATAAATTATATAAAACTTACGGGTTGAATATTTTCACTGGATAGAAGCCCTTATATTTACCAAACGTAACACATATACCTAACAAATGGATATATTGACAGAGGAAAATTTCGTTAATTCAATTTGCTAATATGGATCTGATTTGTTGGTCAGTTCGTTCATCTAGTTGAAGGGGAGTGGTTATTAGGGGTGTAGTTAGTAACTAGCGTAAGTATTACTTATTAGAGTACATGAAAATCTGTTGCAATATTCAAGTAATAATATATTAATTACCTAACCAGATAAACCCTAGACTAGCAAAATGACAAAATATGGAGCCTTCTTAAAAAGGACAAATATGAATCAACCCTGATAATAAGAAAATATTTAGATAGGACAACATATACCAACAATATATATAATTTTAGCTGTCTTAGGGGGGCAACACTAAGTAAAATTGACAACCTTTACATCTAACCCCCAAATATTATTTTAGATTTATTTTACTTGTTGGTTATACTATACTTTACTCCTGCTTACTTATATTTTGGAGAATCGAATATGTTTTAAGATTTGATTAAAAATCTTCCAAATTAAGCTGACATTCCTATTTTAGGAACTTCAAATGTCAGAAAGATATGTTTGGGGTCTTAAATTTTCAACTTTAACTATATAATTCTTTTAAATGTCCACCCTCATATAAATATATTTTCTATTGTAATCATAAAACAAGGATAATAACATCATCAAGAAATAAATCAAACCGATGTAAAGTAAGCTGTTTTTTTGGATATCTACTTCAATAAGATCTTTAGAAACTGCTTTTCAGTTTTCAGAGAAGCTTTGTATTGATTCTGGTAAGGCTTGAGGCTATTTGCAAAATTGCACTAGAAAAGTAATCGTTTTAGGATCTGATTAACGTACATATCTTATTAAGGGCAGCTGCCTGTAAAATTGGACCTGATGTAAACAGATGTAATACATACAGTCTACTATCTTTAAAGTAGCTATGCTACAAAAAAAGGCCTATGCTGCTAAGCCTAAAGCCTTAATTTTACATATAAATAGTCTTCCTATACTTGGCTTATGGGTTAGGGTAAAAGAGGGGACAATTATTTTGAAAAAAAGGATGGATCAATGCATAGACGTCCAAGGGGAGGGGGGTAATGGGGTGATTACCCCCCCCCCCAAATGAATTTGGGGTTGCCGTAGTCACCCCCAAAATTTTGGATTTTCAATTTTTACCCCACCCAAATAAAAAAAATGAAATAAAGATTACCCCCCCCAATTTTTTTTAATTTTACCCCCCCCCCCCAAATAAAAAAAGCTTGGACGCCCCTGGATTAATGGATATTAATTACTTATCAGCCTGTTTGATTACATGGTAGGATGGCTAAAAATAATTAAAAACCCAACTTCCTGATATGTTTATTGGCACCAACTCTATGATATAGACAGACCTTTATCTTGAAGTTGTAACTCTGCATTATAGTTACACTTCACCTTTTATGGGCCAGAATTTTTCCTATGTCTTTATAACTATCATCATGCAACTGACACAGCAGCCATAAGTAAATATGCCCTAAGTTGTTATGCAGTTTGGACCGAGATTCAAACCTATCACCCATTTGTATAGATAAAAAGTGAAACTTAAGAAACTAAGGAAAGCTTTGAATGCAATTTGCATCTTTGACTGTCCTGTATACCTTTTAATTTTGTGAAAAATTATCTTTAAACTTTGTTAAGGGACCATGTTTAATTTTAATCGAAAGGGGCATGCTATGCGTATTTAAAAATCTTGGCAATTTTGCGAATTTTCAGCAATGTTTCTAACTTTGCAAAGATTTTAAATACTTAATTAGGAATGCACTATTATAAAGATTATAAAGGTATAAATGAAAGAGGGCTTCATTTTTTTATTTAGATTTTAAATGATTTAAATATTTTTGGTTAAAATTATTTCTGTTTCTTTTATTCCCCCCCCCCCCCGTTCTAATTTTAGTTTATTTTTTTCGGGGGGTCCTTTTTCTAGGGGCAATCTAGTTTTATAAACCTTTCCAGAACCTATGAGAAGCTACCCCGTAAATGTGAACCATATCGGTTCAGCTGTTATCAAGATCTTTTGTTACACACAGATACAGATCCTGTTACTTTATTATAGGGATTTTTCTTACAAACATTCCTCTATTATCTTCTATGTCTATTTCTTTTTTGTTCTATAGTAAATATATACTTTCTTTTATGCTAAGATTTATGTTATTGTATTAAATTATAACCATGAAGGATACAGCAATACATATTTTTTTAAATCATCAATTTTAAATTTATTGATAATTTTGTGAAAGATTGATAAATTATTGAAAGTACAACACACTTCAAGGGTGTGACACCTAAATGTAAGAATAGGGGAAATGTTTTGGCCCCTTGGTTACCACTCTTATAGGAAATTCAGTAAAATTATGGTTTTTGGTAATACATCCTTTTAGTTAATGAGTTTCCATTCAAATTTTTATTTCTAGTATAATGGAAAAAACGTATGTATGTTTCTTCCTATCTAATCCTTACAATAAATGAGAATAAATGATATCAGATATGATAATTGATAGTTGATGGCCTTATAAATGTTCACTAAAAAATTTAGACGAAAGTTTGGAGATATATTAAGAACCTAATTAACATATTTTACAAAGATGATTTTTAGTTCTAATTACATGTTTGATACCTGGTTAATTTTTAAAGTGTGTGGGCTGGGGCCAAGTGGTTTATAGGGCCTAGAGCAAGACAAGGGCGTGCAAAACCAAACTTTTACAAAATGCTATTTATATCAAAGAAAATTTTGCAAGACCGGTTGCGTTGTAGAACACAGGTTTATTTGTATTTACTTCAACGGCATCTAAATCTGCATGATTAGTGTGGAAGATTAATGGAATATCCTTATACTAAAGTAACAGGATGTTTCTGTGTTTGTCTGTATGTATGTGTGTTTGTGTGTTTGTACCGAAGGATCTCGCTAACCGCTGAACCGATCGGGTTCTCCTTAACAGGGTAGCTTCTTATAGGTCCCGGGAAGTTTTATAACTATTTTGGGGGAGGGTACTTCCACCCTCCCAAGAGAAATCGCCCCTAGGAAAAATTTTTTTCTCCCGAAAAAGAGACTTGAACGAAACATAAACCAATTATTTCTCTAATTAGATATTTTAAATAAAAATAAACATTTAAATGCCACTAGAGGCCTCTAGGGGCGTAGCCGCTAGTAATATAATATAGTAAAGAGGCTGCAGTTATTTGATAAATTTGATTTTGAGTTTTTTTTATATAAGGACATGTAAATAGAATTTATTTCATAGTGCTTTTCAGGACTTCTTTATTTAAAGACTTTGTTGCTTTTCTGGAATTGATTAAAAGGGTTATCTAACAAACACAACCTATTTATGCTATTATTTGAACCAAAATTTTTTTTTACTTATTAATTGGGAAAATTTTACTTCTTTGATTAGACATTGTTTAGGCACACCCAGTGTTTTGTTTAAATAAAAGGCCATTACAAACTATGTATTTTTATCATGGTTCAGAACTGTTTTAATCTGGTGGAACTATATAGTTTTTTGATTTTGGATAGTGGTAAAAATTGTTGATAGTGAAAGTAAATATGCGCACGAAGCACACAAACATTTTTTTAAGGATTATTTTTTTTCTTGGGGGGGGGGTATATTCCCCTCCAAAATTGTTTGGTAGGGGATAATCACCCCTTTACCCCATCCCCCCTTGGACGTCCTTGACTATGAAGCCATATGGAATTGAATAAAATCGTCTACCTTCAACGCAACCTATTTTAAGTGTTTAGTCTAACCAAATAAGATGCGCCCCAATTATTTCAGGGAATGCAATTAGATATTTTTAGCACACACACACACACACACATGCTTGACTATATGTAAAGAAACATAAAAATGGTCGGTTCCGCATTTTGCAAAGTTAATATGTAGGTCTTATATGTTGGTCTGTAATGCTTATAAACCCTGTCGAAGCATTGTCTTGACATACAATCTATTTCAACTTTATTGTTAATTGGCGTTATAAAAATTATTTTGCCTTAAGCCATTTCGCCTTTTAATTCAATTAAGATAATAAGTCAGCCAGTAATTATTTTCTTTTATGGCTTCAAACCCGATGAATATCCGCTGGATTAGAACAGGTTCTAAGTCATACTGAAAAATAATGTATAGTATCGTATTACAGACAATTTTCCCCAAATACTAAAATAAAAATCAGAAAATTAATTTTTGTTAAGCCGGGCCTACGGCCCCTCGGGGCTTGTAAAACTGGTTTTAATCTTATGATTTTTCATTTTGATATCCGCGGAAAGCTGTCTATAATAACTATCATTGTTGCTATAATGCTGACTTAAAATATGGAAAAAGAAGGTAATAGTATATGTATCAAGAAACTGGCTGACTGACTTATTTTATACATATTCTTTAGCATAATAAATAATATTTCCTTTCATATAAAATAGTAAGTTTTTATGTTTGTCTCTTAGGATCTTACCAACCACTCAACTAATTAACTTTTTATTTTCAGTGAAGCTGAACATAGGCCCCTGGATTGATTCATGCTTGATTTTAGTCGTCTGATGGTTTTAGGCTATTTTACTAGCCTCATTCCCCTAGATGCTAGACCGCACCCGCTAGCAAATTATATAAAACTATTATGACAAAGGCATTGTGGCTTGAAAAAATTCTTATGTTGATATAAAAACAGCAGATGTCCTTTATTCAGTTCTAGTGGCTGTGCCCCCAGCACTTAGGAGGTATACAAATAGCTTAAAACCACCCCAAGTTTTAGATCTTAAAACAAAACAGCCTAAACCATCACAGGACCTATGTGAAGCTTTCCTGAAATAGAGAACCCAATTGGTGAGATCTCAAGCTTCAGACAAAAAAACTTACTACTTTATATAATATCCACTAGCGGCTTTGCCCCTAGCCTCTAGGGACTTTGCCCCAAGAGGTGATAAAAGAAATTAAGGCAAAAATCGTAAAGGACCATGGAAATCTCCTTCAAAAAAAAGGACCAACGAAATCTTCTACAAAAAAAATAACGGACAAAGGAAATCTTCAGCAATAAAAAAAAATGGGGGGGGGTTTGGGGGGGGGGGGTTTGGGGGGTTAGGGGTGTCCCACCCCCCAAGAAAATAGCTTAAAACCACCACAGGACCAATATGTAGATACCCTGAAGAGTAGAATCTGATCGGTTCAGTGGTTACCGAGATCTTAAGGGACGGACAGACAGACGGTCAGACGGACAGACGGACAGACATCGTTCTTCTTTGTATTATAGATAGACACAGCGTTTCGCCCTTTTAGGACTCATCAGTATGGCTCAATTCATCAGAGTTAATTTTGCACGTGGCGGGGCTTAAACCGGGAACCATTTGATTACCAGGCCAACACCCTACCTATTGCGCCGTTACCCCATGACAGGTGAGAAATGAAATTTCGACCAGAGAGCTCAACCAACTTATGACGAGTTGGGGGCCTTGCACTTATGGCTAATTAGTACGTTTTTTATATAATAGTATATAGTATGTGTGAGTTTGAGTAATTTTGTTTGTTTTCTTAATTAATATGAAAAATGTATTGAAATTTAGTTTCGTATTGCACTATCATTTCAAAAATGTAATAATTAGGAACTTTAAGTTGTTTTATTTTCACCTATAGGCCTCTAGGGGCACTTGAGGTAGTTGGAGGTGAAATTCAATCCCATTTTAATCGAGTGGTACCCAACCCGAAAATAGCTATAAACCTTCCCAGGAGAATCTAAACTTTAAAAGAGAAGCGTATCGGTTCAGCGGTCAGCGAAATCTTTCGGTAAAGACTCAAAGAGATCATGTTATTCTTTTATAAAAGAAAAGCTCACTTTTCTTCAGTTGCATAGTATAATTATAGCTGCGCTACTTATACACAAACTTGATCTTGCAGAGGTTAATGTATGGAAATCGATATATTATTACTTGGATGTTGCAACAGATTTTCATGTACCCTGACAAAGTGTACTAGTAGCTGGTTAAAATTTGCCCTTAACATTTTCTTCTACTGGATAAACGAAATGACCAATAAATGAGGACCATTGTAGCAACCTAAAATGATGAAAAATTTTCCCCTGTCAATTTATCCACGTATTCTATATCCATTGGTATGAAAAAGTTTTGATAAAAAGTCGGGTCCATTTAATTATCTGAATATCTATCTTGATATAAGAAAACAATTTTGGTTTGCATTTAAGCAGGGCTCGGCAGCCGCACCTTAGCGGCACATGAGCCTCACTTTTAATCCTGATTGTGTGCAAAAAAAGTAAATTCCGAAGATATAGATTTTCTGTTTAGAGAAAGGTTTAGACACCAAGCTAAATTTTAAGGTTGTAATATGACAATTTTTATTGAGACTAACACTCGGCTGCCAAGCCCTGCATTTTAGAATACAATTTACAAAAAAAGAGGAAGTATGCCTTGCAATGATAAAACAGTGACATGAACATGCCAAAGAAAGACAAAAAAAATGCCTTAAACTTTTCCGCATGTCAAAAATTACCGCTTCCTCTTATAGGAAGTCCGTTTTTTGTCTGTTTATATATTTCATCATAATATTATGTAATCTGTAGAATTTCATTGTGTGGGCACTTGAGATGGTTCAACTTTAGTTTTGAAAGAAATTTTTGAAAAATTTGGTTTAGGCCAGTTTTTATGGGCGATTTTTGTTGGTAGAATTGTATTATCATCTCCCAAATTAGTTATAAACCTTCCAAGGACCTATGAGAAACTACACACTGTAAAAGTGAAATAAATTAGTTAAGCGGTTGGAGAGATCCTTCTGTACACACATTATCTTTTAGCATTTAATGTAGGCTTATTGATTCTAGATTTGGTAGGGAAAAATATATTTCGTCCCAATAATGATTATTTAACAAATTTAGATTCTGATTTTTATACCTGATAATAAATGTATAGTTATAGAAGTATAATCCAGACATCTATTTGCCCAACGTGATGGATACTCTTTTCGTCTGCTAGCAAATTGCCCTCTGTTCTTTTGTTGGGCTTGGCTGTTTTAATATTTCCGATGCTATTAGCTGATTTCAAAGTCCCAGTGCAAAATCGGGACATGGTCCCCGCTCTGTGGCAGAGTTTCATAAAGGTCATGTCTTCTCTATTCTTTTACTTTAATTCCCCCTGATAAACAATCTTCAAATGTATTAAATGGATACAATTAAGAAAAATGAATAAAACATTTTTAAACAGATAAGAACACAAGAGTTTGAACTCATTTAAAATGATCACTCAGGCCTTATTACCCTGTTAATCTTGTGTGCTAATGTTATATCGACAAAAAACTCTTTGCAATATGTTATTAGAATAACGTACTGCCAGTTTCTATAATGTATTACTTTATATATTATTAAAATAACAATATATTAAAATAATGTCAGTCTTGCGCACTTTTATGAATACCAAATAGTCGACATTAATAATGTCATTCGTATTGAAATATCGCTGCTATGTCAGCCATTTCTACTTTTATATTGTATCAGCCACCAGAAGCTAGATTCTTAAATTTTACTAGAAAAAATTTCGCTACTTCTTTGGGCTTCTTCGCCAAAGTTTAACTGGGTGTTGGATTAGTCCCAGAGGGGAAGGGGACATTGGGCTGTTAATTACACTAGTCCCCAAAGTTTTATAATTACGCTTCTTATCCGTTGGCGCAACATTTTTGTGGACTTTTTATTAAATTTTTTATTGGTTGGTTCATTCAGTTGTGTGTCCAATTGTAATCTACAGTGTGGTTTATTTTGAGGATCATAACAATTTATCGTTGTCTTGTCCCTGTAGATCCCTATTTAGTCCGGCAATTAAAATGATGTATGTAATGTACAATTGTATGGCCTAAAAGATTATAATCTGTACAGGAAGGATAGGCAGTAGACATTTGAATGATTATGCTTTTTTTTTATTGGCAGAAAAGTTTGAGGCAAAATATATAGGTAAAACAAGTTGTATGAACTATAATCTAGGTAACAAACGTATTAACCTCCTAAAAACGAACAATAACTCTTATAGAGTTTATAACTTGATAAACAGACAATTAAAGTCTAAACAAAAGTGTACATAATTTTTAATAAGGGGGGGGGGGGGCTGTACTCAAATTTTCAAAATTGAAAAAAAAAATTCTAAGAGGATATTACCAAAATTGTTGTAAAAAAGCTAAAAAATCAGCATGTTTTAAATATACGTACGTTCTTAGTTACTATACTTCCTAAACCGTACCTTATTGTTAAAGGAATCATCATGCGAATTTTGAAATAGACAATCCTAACATATCTGAAAAAAACCCCAAAACGGACGGACCTATCCTAATTATAAAAAAGCTTCACTTTCAAAAATAAGTGAACTAAATGTAATTTACATTATATTTTTTTTAAGCAAAAATAAATATAAACACTTTTCTATAAAACGTTTGATAAATAGTTTTATGTAAAAATAATAAATTTACTGACCTAGAAGGACAGACGGACAGACAGACCCTAGCTATACATTGTTTTCGATCCCTAACAATTACTATTGCATTGACAATATATATTCTATCATTTGAAAATGACATTACACAATAAGTAGGAACTACAAAAATTACTCAAATTTTATTGTTTTAGCTTTTTTGTCTGATTTTTGTAAACAAGTACAATTATTTTCATAAATAATTCAATATAACTGAAGATTATTTAATTAGAAAAAAGATTATTAGAATGGTGTATATAATAACGCTAAAGCAACTGATAAAGTTTTTTAAAAATTTTCTCGTATTCATTCGAATCCGGTGGATGAGAACCGGTTCTCATCCATACGAAAAAACTATGTCTAGCATCGTATAATATCCAGCTTTTTTTACGAATATAAAAATGTACAATCGTAAGATTAAAACCAGTTTTTATGCCCGCTATATAAATAAAACAGGTTTTAATCTTATAATTGTACATTCTATATCCGCGGAAATCTGTTTAAAATACGATGCGAGAAATAACTATTCTCAACCTGTAAAAATATACATTTCACGTCGATATAATCCTTCCACGTGGAAGCGCTGGAAAGTGTCATGTGTGACGTCATAAAAATGTGTCTAAAATTTAGGGATAAGTAGAGAAGTGGAAAGGAAACTCCTAAAAAGAGATGGATAAAAAACGTATTTTTATGACTTCACACATACACTTTTCCTCGCTTCTTCCCGGTGCTTTTTCGAACAGGCTCTTAATCCACTGCTTAACCTATCCTACATTAAGCATCAAAATAATAAAATTTCGATGAATTGAAATTATTTAAACGAAAAAAAAACAGGAATTAAAATGTAGTGACCTGCGGAGTAGCCTTACTACTACTAAAAAAGACTTATAATTGTCATGTTTGTTTAATCATAGTAATTACTAGAGTTGGCTCGATATAATTATCTCCCTATTGGCTAGATTTCTATATGCATATCTATTTCTCAATAAATATATTTTCCTCACCCGGCATTACTATCTAAAAGAAAGTAAATATTTAATAATCTAAATGATTTTAAAAAGATTTTTTAAATTATATTTTTTTCTTTACATTACCATCACCAAAGGGTTAATGATGATGATTACAATTTTAGTTTAATATTTGAACACACAAAGTGTCGCCACAATCAAATTCTTTTAAAACAGAGTTTTCTTAAATTTATCATATTATAAATTTAAATTTTCTTTTTTATGATTAGAAATTAAATACATTGATAAAAGGTAAATAGCAACATGAAATTAAAAAAAGGAATGTATTTTTAATAAAGTAAAATAATGGGTCTTATCGTTCTGGGCAATGAGAGTTTATTATGGATTATTGGAGCACTATGAGTTTTAAACAAATATTTCTTGGAAAACTTGAGCTCGTTTATAGACATTTATTTCCTATATAGATCTGACATGGATCTTGAAGCAATTAAGCAGGCCGTTTTGTACATGTTAAAAATTGGAAGATTTCATTAAATAAAAGTTATCGCAAATATACTTAGTAAATAAGAAGAAAAAAACTTACAAAACATTATTATTATATAATTAATTTGTTTGTAGCTTAAGGTCTCCAGAAATGATTGAGTTCTTCATTTTGAGGGAGATGTAAATCGGTCCCATTATGGTTTAAGTCTATTCCACTTTTAGAATCAAGTTTAAGGTTTTTTATGAATTCCCTAACCGTTCTAATTCTGATCCCCTAGATGCAAGAGTGCAACTGCTTGTATGTTTAAAAGTAACAGGATCTGCGTTTGTGTATTTATCATAGTTCTGTTTGTGTTTGTCAGTAACAACGAGATTTATCTTACTGCTATACTGTGTCGTTCTCCTTTACAGTGTAGCTTCACATAAGTCCTTGGAAGGTTTATAGCTATTTTGGGGGAGGTTACCACAACCCTACCAAGAAAAATGACCATTAGAAAAAAATATATAGTTATTCATCAATGTATCTTATTTATATATTATTGGTTTGTCGTCTTTTAATGCTTTTCACATGCCACACATATTTTTTTTTTGAGTTTAGGTAAATGTTTTTTTTTAAATTTTGCAAATAATGTTTAAACATGTTAAACCTAAATACTCTAATATATGAAGACTGTAGTCTACTTTGAGAAAAAATACTCTGATTTGATAGCTAACCATTTCTAGATTAATAAAAACTTTAACAAAAATAATCACGAAACCTTTCAATGAAAGAAGTTAGATGATTTTATTTTTATTTTCTTATAGTGCAATGACGATTTTGATAAAGCTGTTCTATATAAGTGTTTTGGCCTTTATACACAGTTTAATCAAATGATATTATTCACATCAAAATTTATCCCTTTTAAAAGTTTTCCTAATACACAGGTAAATTAAGATAAGTCTCATGGACGTATGGATATATCATTACTTGGATATTACACCAGATTTTAATTTTTACTAATTAAGTGAAACTCGCAGATGGCTAAAATAACTATCCCACCTATCCACCCTCTATACTAAATTCCCTCCCCGTCTACTGGATGAACAAAGTGACAAATGAATGAGTTACATTATATATCAGCAACCCAGATTGACGACAATTTTTAAAAGCGAAGCTTTTCTATAATTAGGGTCGGTCCGTCCGTCCGTACGTCCGTCCGTCCGTCCGTACGTCCGTAACGGATAGCTTTTTCCGTTAATTTAGGCATGTTAGAATTGTCCTATCGATTTCAAATTTTGCATGGTGATTCCTTTAGTAATTAGGTACGATTTAGAAAGCGTAGCAACTCTATAATCATTACCAAAATGTCCGTACGTCCATTTTAAACATGTTGATTTTTTTACTTTTTTAACAACAAATTTTTATGTGATCTAATCATCGGATTGATCTGATTTTTGGTATATTGATTCCTGGGACAACAAAGTATAATGTATTAAGCGAAGCAACTCTATAATCAAGTCCTAAAATTGTAAGTATGTCCATAAAAATTTTCCTGTATCAAGCAGTTTTTCAACAAATTTACTTACAATTTTGCTTTGACTCTTATAAATTTATATTATGATAATTAAGTTCTAACACTATACAAGTATTAATGTCCGTTTGTCCTACCGTTTCAGTGCTTCGCTTTTATGGATGTTGTCATCCTTGTTCCGTTGTAATTAATGTGTGTCCCGAAATATAATTAACAAATTCTAGGGATTAAAACTTAATAAGTAATTAAATGTTTAAGGACAACGATTGAGAAAATGTGTTTACAAAAAGTTTAGTACCATTGTAATTTCTTGTTCATTGTCTCATCCCTCAAGGAGAAAAAAAAAGAAAAATACATGATTTCTAATGATGATGTCTACACCAAGTAGAATTCATCAATGTTATATCGTATTAGTTTGTCGCAGGGATCTAAAGGGATAAGACAATGACCGACAAATTGATGTACATCCCCAATAAATGATACACAAAATTAACCCTTCTGTAGGATTCATTTAGTGGTTGAAATGTTTGGAAACTCAACCAGATGAATCAACTAATGAAAATTCTATGAAAGTCCCCAAATTGATAAGCCAACGAATAATAAAACGTTATTATTAAACTTTGGGTACAAGTGTAATAAAAAACCCAATGTTCCCTCCCTCCCTAAATAACCATACTTTTCATGTTTAACAATAAATGTTTCTATAAATGGTTAGTATAGTTTGAGCTACCCCCCCCCCCCCTACATATTAAAAAAATGGAAAAGGATGGCAACATCCAAAAAAAAGCACAGCTCAAACATTCAAGAAACAATTTACCATAATAGCCAAACACGGACAAAATGACAAATTCATATCTTCACTGGAAATAATAAATGTAAAGGATGGATATAAAGGATAGATGTATAATTGTGGTGGAGACCCTTTTCGTCTCCTAGCAAATTGCTTCCAGTTCTTTTGCAGAGACTTGGCTGTAAGTATTTATATTTCCGATGCTATTAACTTATTTCAAAGACCCAATAGAAAATGGGACAGGGTTCTAACCCTGTGGGAAGAGTTATATTCTTTTGCTTTAATCTAGAAACTTTTAGACAACTATATCTGATAACAGCCAAGAAAATATTGTTTTTTCTTCTAGAATTCTCATGTACACCAAAGCGTAATATTTGAATTACATGACAAGGTTATGTAAAGAGTTGCTAACTTGTTTTTCGAATCTTCCTTTGAATTTCAAACCTCTAGCTTTAATAGCAGCTGAGTTAATAATAAACTTTTGACTTTAATAATAGATTGATTGAGAATCAAATTAAGTTACATAAGAAAGACTTAGAGGTTTGGGTCAACATTACATTTTCAAAATAGATTCACTCCTTCAGATTTATATATAGCAGTTAGATTTTAAACCTTTCTTAATGTTTTAAATCACTTAGTTTTATTCGAGTTTTTAAATCTTATTTGATTTTTACTCAAAAGCAATCATAGTAAATGAAAACATGGATCTATGACAATGGTCCATAAATTAATGTCCATCCCCAATGATGATACCTAAAGCTTTTCTTTAGATTTAAGTCATTAGATGGTTTTAGGCTAGGGGATGCTTGGGGCGCAACCGCTATTATAAATAAAAGAATAAACTTGAAGACTAAGAAAGTCCCTTAATGACGTCATAAAAATGAGGGATGAGGAGAGGTAATGAAAACCCCCAAAAAAGAGATGGATAATCCCTTGTTTTTATGACGTAACATGCTGACTTTTTGAGGGACTTCCTTCGTCTTCATAAACCTTGGTTGACGATAGAATTAATGTAAAGGTTTAGTGATTATTTTAGGAATATATTTATTTGTTTAATAAAAGCAAACTAAAATCACTTTTGTAATGAAGCAAGATTTAAATCCAAAAAGAAATAAAAGAGCCTAAAGCCTTCTATGGACCTATGTGAAGCTTTCCTAAATAGGATAACTCAATTGGTTTTAGTAGTTATTGAAGTCTCAATTGATTTCAAACTTTGCATGGTGATTCCTGTAGTAGTTAGGTACGATTTAGAAAGCGTAGCAACTCTTTAATCATTACCAGAATGTCCGTACGTCCATTTTAAACATGTTGATTTTTTTTACTTTTTTAACAACAAATTTTTATGTGATCTAATAATCCGATTGATCTGATTTTTGGTATACTGATTCCTTGGACAACAAAGCACAATATTATAAGCGAAGCAACTCTATAATCAATTTCTAAAAATGTAAGTATGTCCATAAACATTATTCTGTATCAAGCAGTTTTTCAACAATTTTATTTGCAATTTTGCTTCGATATTTATACATTTATATTCTGATTATTCAGTTCTGACAATATACAAGTGTTAATGTCCGTTTGTCCAACCGTTTCAGTGCTTTGCTTTTATGGATGTTGTCATCCTTGTTCCCTCTATGACTTTTGTCTTTAATATCTTAAATATCATAAAAATAAGGGATTATCCATCTCTTTTTTAGGGGTTTCCTTTACCACTTCTCCTCTCATCTCCTTATTTAATGACGTCACATAGATCATTTTTAACACAATTTTGCAGCATTTTGGTCTTTCTCCCTTTTCTCTCTATTTCTCTCACGTCAACTCTATAACTAACTTTGAGCGTCTGTCAGACTGTCCGTCTGTCTGTACAAGTAATGAAAAATATTATTTATCTTCTATTTAAGATATAAAGCTGATTTGAATTAGACATTATTTTTTCCGTCGGTGTGTCAATAATGCTTTTGGAGACACTATTTAAAAGCGAAGCTTTTCTATAATTAGGGTCGGTTCGTTCGTACGTCCGTCCGTAACAGATAGCTTTTTCCGTTAATTTAGGCATGTTAGAATTGTCCTATCAACTTTGCGTTGTGATCCCTGCAGTAGTTAGGTACGATTTAGAAAGCGTAGCAACTCTATAATCATTACCAAAATGTCCGTACGTCCATTTTAAACATGTTGAATTTTACTTTTTTAACAACAAATTTTTATATGATCTAATTATCCGATTGATCTTATTTTTTGTATACTGATTGCTGGGACAACAAAGTAAAATATTATAAGCGAAGCAACTCTATAATTAAGTCCTAAAAATGTAAGTATGTCCATAAACATTATTCTGTATCAAGCAGTTTTTAAACAAATTTACTAACAATTTTGCATCGTTTGTCCTACCGTTTCAGCGCTTCGCTTTTATGGATGTTGTCATCCTTATTTTAGGTAAACTTAATTATCTTGACTTTTATTAAAGTTTTAAAGCTGAGATCTTTGGTGAATATTTCTATGACTTATACACATCCACTTTATATATTTATGTCCGTCTGTCTTTCGGTAATATTATGAGATTCATTTTTACATGTGCAATATGATTTACAAAACTGCTTCTAAGAATAGATTCCAGATTTAATTTGTGGAATATTCTTATGAGCGATAGATAGATCAACCCTTTTACTCCTTTTACCGCATGTATGTCAATAATGCTAGTTTTTTTCTTGGCCTTCTAGTCCATTTATTTGACTTTACTTGATATTTTGCTATTTTTTCTTTATATATCTGTGCTAATTATAGACGTTGTCATCCTTTTTAGAGTAGCTATCTTATATCTATAATTATAAAAAGAAAAAAATGACAAAATATATATCTTTGTTTATTCTTATTCAAAATTCTTTCTTGCTTGCTATATCTTCTCTCATCCTCTCTATTTTTTACTGTCTATCTCTTTCTAATTCTGTCTATCTCTCTCTCTTTGTCTATCTGTCTAACTCTCTCTTTCCCTGTGAAAGGAAAGTAAAAATAATGCCCAAAAAGTTTCACTAAATATATATTACATATATAATAAACTCAAAATGCAGGTCGCCGAAAAGTTTTTTTTTAAAGGGATGGGGGGGGGGGGGGGTAAATTTTTGGTGCAAAAATGGTGGTGAAAAAAGAGAGGGCATGGGGAGGAAAATTATTTCGCGCGAAAGATCATTTTACCACGTATGCCTGGGACCGGCATTTTACGTGGCATTTTGCCGCCAAACAACCTGGGAGTGCGCGCACTGATCCACGTGGTTCAACTTGGCAGAGGATTGGCGCGGAAATGCGTTAACCCACATATGTAACGTCGGTGTGCCTTAAAACTCCGCGGAAAGATAAGATTAGCCAAATTTGATTTTGAAAAAAGAGCCCCAAAAAAGTGTTCTTTCTCTAAAAGTGTTTCTCGGGCACTGAGCCCACTTTAAATTAATGGGAAACAAGGGGAAATGGGAAGATTGTTTCCTGTTCATAGCCCCTGCGGGGCATATTACCTGCATTGCCCCAAACGAAAACTCTTCCCCACCGTAATTTTCAATTTATTTTTAATTTTGTGGAGAGGGGGTTTTTGTGCACAACAAGGCACTTTGTGGTAAAACATAAAAAACACTTAAATTTTTTAAAACGTAGGGTTATAAAATTTAATCAGCTTATATTTCTAAAAGAGAAAAACCTTATTAAGACTTCGTTGCAGACAAACAAACAGACTGACTTATAGATGCTTAGCTTTTAGAAAACACAAAATTTCGCGGTTTTCACGGTGCATTTTTCTGAGCGCCGATTTTTAGTGGGGCATTAGGATACAAAATTGTCGGAGAAGGGGGGGGGGGTAGAGTAGGGTGCAAGAATTTTTTTTAATGGGTTACGGAAGAAGGGAAAAATACCCCCTTATACCCCCCCCCCCCTCCACCCCTGTCTATAGATCCTTATTTTTTTCTGGTGAAGAAAATGTTATATATTGTGGTGCAGGACACTTCCTCACCACAGTTCCATTCCAGACATCAAACCTCACACATAGATAGTTAAACATACAAAGGAATTTATCCTTACCTTGAGCTGCTTAATTGTATAGGCAGCGGCGGTTGCTTTGTGATACTTTTTGAGCAGCGGCCCACGGCTGCTTTATAATGGTCAAAACGTTTGTCTGCTTTTCTTTGCAATTTTTTTGGCAACAAAGAAAAATTGTTTTCATTCAAATAATTCTCTCAAAATATTGGACAATTTTCTTTTTTTATTATACTGCATATCAATTTGCAAAGATAAATTGTGCATAAAGTTAATCAAAACATTTTTCACAATTAAAACTTTAAAAAAGAATTCGATATTTTATTAACTTAAACTAATATTCTTTATCACAAAGAAAAAAAACTAGCTAAAACCTCATTTTTTTTTCTTAAAGTTCTTTACAGACATTTTTTAATTTTTATTTTATGATATACAAATGTTGATACAACATCATTTCAAATTTCAATATTACTTCTTAAACAAAATTTAATTAAGTAAATATAAAACGTTTCTCTTCTTTAAAGTCATTAAATAAGGAAACCAAGCAAAATAAAGCAATTATGTAATAAGTAATTTTAAACGTCTTTTTTATTACATTGCGTTTTTCCACAATACAATCTGCCCTGTTACATTTTACCTTAAATAAACTTTTATTCTCGATAATATTATTTTACATTCTTTTTAGCCTTGGTCTAAATTTTTTTCTCATTCAAATAGTATAATGGAGAAAATAAATAGGTAAATTTTGTATATCTATTTCTACTAATTTTAGTTTTCTATCTTTTAAAACATGTAAAAAACCATGTTAAAATTATTCTATTTTCTTTTTAAAATAAGAACAAGCATATTAAAGAGTAAATAAAGATTTATATTTTTCTAAGATTAATATAAACTAGTAATAGTTGCTTCGCTCCTAGCTTCTAGGGAAGGGCAGGTATGTTGGAAAATAGCCTTAAACCCTTAAAGAATATTTATAAAGCCTCTCTCAAAAGCACAGTCAAATCAGCCAAGCAGTTTCAGAGATCTTTAGCTTTAGACATAAAAAACCCTAGGTACTACTTTTGAAATAAGCTAAAATATGGTTTAAGTTGGTCCTTTTTTTAGCCCTTGTTATCTCATTCAATATTTTCTTTTCCTTTTCAACAGGATTATATACTAGCTTTAAACCAACATATACTAACACTTTTAGAGTGTCTTTGCTCATAAAAGAAATGTGTTAGAAAATTTGCGAATATGTGCGAAAAAAAACAAGAATTACGTGGGTTGAATTTGAATTTTAAATTGTTATAATTTTTGGCCATTTAGGCGATAATACTTCATATGTTTTACACATGTAAAAAGGAATTCAGACGCTGGTAATCATGATTTTTCAATGTAATGCCTAATATTTAGCATAAAATTATGTATAAAGTAATTTGCAAATTATATCAAAACAACATCACATGATAAAAGTCAGGATAAACTAAAAACACTCCATGGCAATTATAAAGCTTCGTTGAAAAGTACAATAATTTCCGAGATCTTTGGCTTCAGACAACAAAAATTTACTTCTTTTATATTATAGGATTATTATGTCTATAAAACTGCTTATGTAATAAGGCCTTGTTTATAAAATTTAAATTTCGCCATAAAAGAAATTATTGCAACTTTATCGCATAAAAAAGGCAATACTAATAGACGTACTAGAAAAAAATATACTTTTAAGTCAAATAAATTTCTTTCAATACTATTGCATTTGACATTTTAGTCTTGTTTAAGCAAGCTACAAGCCGATTCCTCAATTTTAACATTAAAAACAAGCAACCCTTTGATTGCAATACTTTACTTAACCATTTTTTTATGTCACGAGCCTGGCTTAGCATTTTTGCAGCTTGCTTACAGCAAACGCAGTAAACACACAAATTCTAAGGGTTTTAAAATTTTGGTGTTTTACCGTAAAGTGCCTATTTATTATTCATTAAATAAATTGAAAAAAAGGTTGAGAGGTTAGTTAGTTTCAACTATGCCAAAACCCTGCAGAAGATCATAACCCTGCGGGGCTTCACAGAACCCAATATATCCTAACCTAAAGTAATAAACAAACAAACGAAATACTAAATTCTATTCTCTCCCTTATTTTAATTTATTTCAAAATAGCTGGATAGATAGAGGGCTCTGTGACCTGCAAGGCATTTTGAGGGAAATTATACCAAATATCTGCTACCTTTATTATTATTTGTTGTCTAACCCTGAATTTTACAAGGGTAACTAATATTAGTTGTTAAGAATAGATAGTTTTGGTTGAACAAGGATTATCAATGTTCCTTTATGATCCATTCTTTCAAATACAAAATAGTCCAATATAGTTAGATAGGTAGATAAACACACACAAACTAAATTTTAGTAGCGAAGCTACTTGGTAAGTGACTGGGTTCGTCTGTCCGTTTGTCTACCACGCTAATTTTCTCTTTTTTTCTCTCTATTTTTCCTTTTCTTATTCTTTTTATCTTCTTTTTCTTCAATCCTCTTTTTCACCTCTAACTAGCTTGATTCATTATTATACTTTCATTTTTTCTAAATATTCTTTTTAAAAAGCTTCTATATATTACATGATCGTCCTTGTCTTATTTTAAATAAAAAAAAAACTAAAAAATCATGCAGTTTTCCCAAAACTAAGAGCTATTTATATTCAGAAATGTTAACTATTTTATTAGTCAAAATTATCAGTTATTAAGTGATTTCATTGATTCTTAGCATTTCTTGATATATAGATCCAAATTTAAACAATATTGATAATTATTTTTCTTATTGTATAATCAACAAATAAACAAACTAAAAGACCGACAGACTTGTATAATATCTTCGCTATAATAAAAAAAAATTCCCATTCATTAAAGGCCTTTTCGCTAATGTATACTTTAATTTGCTTAATTAAAAACACAAGATACCATTGTTTTTTTTCACCCTCTAAATAAACAAAACAAAAAATGCCTCGCTTTTACGTTAATTAAGACTACTGCCGTTTTTTGCGGCAAAATGTGTCGCAATACTAAGAATAATGGTGTTCTTATAATTAGGAAAATTTACTATTTCTTTAGAAAAGTACAAACAGTACTTCTTAAAAAGGTTGTTAAATCAAAGGTTTTTGTAACAAACATAATTTGTGGAAAAATCATTTCAGTGCTAGGGGACTTTAAAATGTTCGATTTTTAAGTATAAGCTGTATTTTAGTCAAGGCATATCCCCACCTCTTGTTATTCAAACATTACAGTAAAGATTGACGTTCAACGGCGTTAACCTCATCTCAGCGTTTATTGTACATGTGTATATATTTCGCATATTTCGCGGGTTTATGTGCACACCTTCTGATGTAATGTGTGATTTTTAGAGGTCAGTTTTGTCATGAATCTTTCTTAAAATAAAATAACCAGGAACCTAAGAGATGTTAATACATGACGAAAATGTCTGTGTATTTTTTGCACATTTATGCATTTGCAAAGGATAGGACAATGTACTTTATTTTACTTTTTTATTTTTTATGTTAAGTAGTTAGGTTTTTTTGTTTATAGCACATAATTTCAATAACTTTTCAACTAATGGGGTTATCTATTTTAAATAAGCTTCACATAGGTCCTCTAAAGGTTATTTTAGCCGTAGTATTTTTAGATTCAAGTCATGGGATGGTTTTAAGTTATTTCTATAGCCCCATATGATAGACATTGTCACGAGTGTGATAATAAAGAATTTAATCCAGCTCCATGTAAATAAATTAATTAGTTATCCCTTCACTTGTGATTCTTTTGATTTTTGTCAGTAAAAGAGATAGGTTTTCTAAAATTCAAATATTTGAATAGGATCAAGAAATACGTAAGTGGATAATTAGAGATTATCAAAAAGCCCATTGCATTCATCCTTTTTTAAAGACTTTCTATGGACTCAGACATTCCCCTTATATTATATTATCTACTTTTGAAATGCAATTGATATACATATCTATAATAAAAGTATAATTACCAATAAACAATTTAGTTGCCTAATGTTTTGGCTAGAACTCGAACCAAGCACCAGCCTGACAACTAGCAGACGTGGTATTTGATTTTCACAAAAATTGTCCCCCTTGAATTTTTCGCATTATTCGGTCGTGATACTAGCTGACATGTTAATACTATTTAAAAATTCTATTAAATACTATGAAATTAAACATATACAAATCTTTCTATAAACAAATATTGATAAAAACATTATATTTAGTTTTTTTGTTCTTTTCTTTAAAACTTTCTAATAGAAGAAATTCTAACAGACAAAGATTTAAGTAAATAATTATTAAATCCTTACATTTATTTACTTTGGTGTTTTCCCTTGAAGTGCTTGTAGAGCACTTATTCCCCTTCCATTTCTTATTTTAGAAATTAATATATTAGGATGGGGGGTTAGTAGTTTTTCTTATGTCTAGAAACCCTATTTCAATATAGGGGTTGGGGGGGGGGGGGCAATTTAAAAAGGAACGTTCTAATAGAAAGTTCTTTTTTAAAACATGAATTCGTTTCTGTTTCAAAACAAAAAGCAGAGTCAAAAGGGACAATTTCTTTTCAAATTCACAAGAATAATAAAATACATTAGTAGCGCCGCAATAATATTAACTTATTGGCATTTTGTTCTTAAGGGAAAGGGATATTTTTAGAATATAAATTATTTTGCAACTCAAATTTTCTATTCAAAAACTTTTTAAATGTTCAATATTTTTTATATGATAGTTTTATTATGCTAACAAATCTTTCTTATTTTCGGCCTGCGGAAAAGTGGAAGGAAGATTAAGTAGAAGCATTGCTTATTATTTGCATGTTTACTTCATAATTGCTTTTGTCAACGATAATTTTTGCAGTTTACATTATTTAACAAGCGTAGCTGCTCTGTACATTAACCATTAGGTTCGTCCTTTCAATGGAATCAGGTGGAGACACAAAATGACGTAATCTTCTACATTTGGCCCAGAATAGCAAAGTTTTTTTCAGTATGGCTTCGAAGCCGATTTACATCAGCTGAATTAGAACCGGTTCTCAGCCATGTTGAAAATCATGTATTGCATCGTATTACAGACAATTTTCCACAAATACTAAAACAAAATCATATAATTAATACAAGTTTAGCCTTCGGCACCTAAGGACTAACAAACTGGTTTTAATCTTAAATTTGTCCTTTCAATATCCGCGGAAAGCTGTCTATAATACTGTGCGATAAATAATTATTCTGGATTCTCTACGTATGATATTTTTCTACACTTTTTATAATCTTATCCTTGTTTTTCTTGTCTAAAAGTAGGAAATTTAAACAATACAAATTTGTCTTATATTATAATTAGATTTTGTATAATTATGAATATTAAAAACTGTTTGTTTGTTTTTAGAAATAACACTAAAATTAGCATTTTTAATTAGTTTTACATATGTATAATTTCATATACTCCCTCCCTCCCTCCCCCGCCCCCCTCGGCCCCTCCACCCCCTGGTATGTTTCTAACAATATATTTTTAGCAAAGGTATTAGGGATTTTCAATAATTGCAATGATTCTTTGATTGGATAATGGAGACTTTAACTGAACATAAAACAACGTCGTTTTTTCATCCTAAAGATTTTCTTTTTTTTAGAGTTGTACATGTTCGCTTCATTTCTTCAAGATCCTTTTTGTAAATATTTTTTTCATAATATTTTTCTGTGTTTTATAACTTTTTAAGTATTACAAAATTTCGTTATGGTAATCAACTTTTTATTGTTTACAGAAATGATATGAGTCATTTTATAAACGAAAGTGTTTTTTTATTGCAAAAAAAAATAATGATTATAAAAGAAATAGAACAGGAAAAGCATACATTTATGAAGTTTGAAAGAAATTAACAAAAAAATTACCTCTTATCTTTTATTGTGTGTAAGTTTGTTTATATATATTCAACTGTTTAATTCATCCATTTACTTATAGCGTATCAACCAAATATAGGCTTAATATTATTTTTATCGTCTTTTAATTCACCTATTTATAAAAACTATAACCTTTATATTATTCCACTTACAGAAGAAGGGCGATGTAAGAGGGTTGTATCATCCCCCCCATGCAAATTTATGTGGGTTGATACATTTTTTTTTATTAGTCCATCCCCTAATACACACAAGGGGTGTCAAGTTAAACTCTCTTAAATTTTCGAAAGCGCTTCGCGCATCCCATTGCAAAACTCTGAAACGCCACTGGATACATGTGAACATGATCATCCTTGTTTATACAAATCTTTCTTTAAGTAGATTTCCTTTAAAATAGCATGTCTATTAGCAATTCTAAAGCTAGATACAATAAAAATATGATTGTAATAAAATAAGAAGGAAGGAGAAACATATTAAGAAATAAAGACAATTATGTCCATAAGTGGGGCAGCAATAACAAGTTAATAAGATCATAAACCAGAATTCATTGTAAAATAATTTTTGTCAGACAATGTCAGTAAATTACTCAAAATGTTAATGATGGCATTTTTTTCTCATTACATTGTTTCTAAAAAGCAAGAATATTTTAGCTCTTGCCTTTTCCATCAATTAAAAACTGGTTCTTTCAAACATCAGTATTTATGTTATTCTTATAACAAGAAAGTCATAATGCATTAGAAGCGAAAAACCAAGAAATTTTATTGATTTTGAAACTAAAATTGAAAATGGAGGGTTTACTTTCCCCCCACCCCCACTTTCTTCTCCCGATTACCCCTTGAGACCTCAAGATGTGTAGACGTCTGTTAAAAATAACCCATCCAATTTAAAAAGTTCATGTAAGGATAAATTTAAAATTGCAGATTCTCCAGATCCCTATTTATTATTTATTTGGAGAGAAACAGAAGAAATAGAAGACACAATGATTTTTAAGGTAAGAATTTTGTTTTCAGTATGGCTTTGAAACCGGTTAATAACCGCTGGATTAAACCGGTTTTCAAACATACTAAAAAACCATGTATCATATTGTTTTACAGACAATTTTCCGCTTATACTAAAATAAAAAAAAACTGAATATTTGTTTCCTCCTAGCTGACAAAACTTAAGTAAATCTTATAATTTTTACTTTTACTATACGCGGAAAGCTGTCAATAATACGATGCGTGAATAACTACTTTAAGTTGTCTAATTTTCAACATTGACTCTTAAACACCTCTTTTTGTTTTGACAGTCTTTCATAACCTAATAAATCAAAAGCATTAAACACAAATTAAAGAAAGTTAAAGAAATCGAATGTGCTAAAAGATGTAAGTTATATGTCAAAGGTGTTTCCTTTAAAACTTATAAAAATGAAAAGTATCAACAGCTAATTACTCTTTAGCCTGATTCTAAATGGCGGGGACCCTTCTGTCTGCTAGCAAATTGCTTTCTGCTCATTTGTAGCGACTTGGTTGTGCAAATATTTCCGATTCTATTGGCTGATAACAAATAACAATTGAAAGTCGGAACATGGTCACCACTCTGATTGTAGAGTTACATATAACTCGTGCCCCCTCTATTCCTCTTTTACTTTAATTAAATAACAAAAAGTAAAATTGGTGGTTTAATGACAATACCTTTATACTTATAATTAGTTTTTAATTACGGTTGCAATTACTTTAATGTGCTGAGTTACAAGATACATGCATGATGTTTAAAAGTAGTTTTTTTTTACATAGGGACAAATGTTTATAATACACTTTGGTATGCGTGCTAGTTTCATTGTTTTGGAGGATTTTTTAGTTTTAAGCAGGGAATTTTAAGGATAAGAAATGGAAGATAAATTAATCTACATCCCCATTGACGCTAAATCAAATTTCCGCAAATCATATGTTGAAAAGTTTAAACCCAACTAGTTTAGAACCAACAATCAAATTTCTACAAAAAGTACCAAAAGTTAAGAATCTTATTTGAATTTTTCACATATTTGTTTATTCAAATCTTCCTAAATGTCCTATTTGCTTAAAAATTTGGAAAATGTCTTTATTTGTTTAGATGCCAAAAAGTTAGGAAAGAAACTTTTATTCAGTAAATCTAAAAGTAACAGGATATCTATATGTCTGTACCGAAGGATCTCGCTGAACCTTAATGGTTCTCCTTTACAGTGTAGCTTTTTATAGGTCCTGGGAAGGTTTATAACTAATTTAGGGGAGGGTATCACCATCCTCCAAAGAGAAATCGCCCCCAGAAAAAAATAAACCCCCCTTAAGGCCCTCAAAGACCTCTAGAGTCGTAGCCGACCGTAAAATAGATAAGACAGAACAGACAATGATTTAAGCTAGAATTCAATTAAAAATTTTGTAAGTTCAGAAAAAAAGTATATTTTAAAAAAAATATTTGTTTTTATATTACATAAAACTTATCCATATTAAATGGATTGCTTAAAATTTTTATGGATGTTTGTTGACAATATTTGCAATTTTTTTACACCCTTAAATTTTGTTTAACTAGCAATAAAACTTTAAAATTCACTTTTGGACTTGTAATTTTATAGTATAAATTAGGTCAATATGTATTAAGATCTTAAACATGATGTACGAAAAGCATAAGTTTAGCTATAAACTTATGAATATATGTATAAAGTTATTATGAATTTAACCATCTATATTCAGCAGTTAAGTGATAATTAATAATGTTAAAAATTTGGATTATTTTATCCCATATCCTATATTTTTTTCAATTAATTTAACATTAAAATCAAAAATATCTTTAACCTTTTCTTTATTTGTTTCAATTTTCCAATTACCCCTGTTTAAATTCTTCCGTCGAGTATTTTTAATAAAATAGAGATATTAAAAATTCCTAATCCTTTAGCTCTACGACATGTATATTATATTTTATATGGGTAAAAATAACCCGAATTACACTATCTTTATGTTAAAATAAAGCCATGATCTGACCTGGGGCGCGTACCATTTTCCCAACAACTGCCAAGTTTTTTTATCTAAACAAAAAATTGTCAAATTTCGGAATTCATAAAAATCCTATTTATTTTCGGATATGTAACAATGGGTATAGGATATAAGTGAATAGGGGATAGGGTAAAGCGGTTGGAAGGGGGGTATCGTTATTTCAGCCAGCTCCTATGATCACTTTATCAGAATACATACAATTTTGGTGCAACATCCAAGTAATAACAAATCGATTTATATAACACAATGAGAAAATTTGATTTTGCAGATTTTTTTTCTCTACATCGGATAAACACCACGTAAAGCACATACATAGATCTTAATCTGTAAGTAAGGTCGTGTTTTCTTATATGCATAGGTATTGTCCCATAATCCTATAATTAGGTACATAAATTAACTTTATATTATCATACACTGTAAAAAAAAATATTTGATAATCTCCTGTTCAGTTTATCGAAAATTAAAGAATACCAGGTGGATAAAATGACAAAGGAAAAATTGTCGTCAATTTAGGTTGCTAAAATGGACATCACTTATTGGTCAATTCGTTCATCCAGTAAGAGGTTAGGGGATCGAGTAAAGGCGGTGAATCGTTATTTTAGCCAGCTACAAGTTTTACTTTATTATAAAAACATGATAATCTGGTGTAAGATCCAAGTAATGATAAATCCATAATTGTATTAGGATAGGAATAGTATTCTTAAGTCTTTCAATATGGAATTCAAGTTTAAAGTGTTTTACAAATTAATTAAAGAAAAGCTCATTATTTTACAGTTCATAATTAGTAAAAAATTATATTTTGGTATTAAATAAAAACTTTCACTATAAGAAAAGTCATAAGACAAGGTCAATAAGGTATGGCTTCGAAACCGATTGATATCAACTGGATTATGAACCGGTTCTTACCAATACTTTAAAATCGTGTGAAGCATCGTATTATAGATATTTTTCCACGAATATTAAAATATTCATAAAACATTAAAACCAGTTTTAAATCTGTTTGAAATCATATAACTTTTCATTTTAATATCCGCGGTAAGTTGTCTATAATTTTATTTTAAATTGGAACATTAGAAAGTGCCTTAATTATTTTAAACAAAAAATGAAATAAAACAATTGTGAATTTCCTTTGTAAAATATCCGTTTATGTTTTAAGATAATTAGAAAACAGCTTAAAGCATCTTTTTGCTATTTTTAGCGTGTTTTCTAAATATCAACAAAATTTTCACAAAAATAGCAAATTTGTTTTTCATTGTAATTTTTATTTTCAAATTCAATAAGTTAGGGATCATAATAGAAACACAATAACAATTATTTAGAGATATTTTTTATGTTAGCGCTTTTGATTGCACACCCTTTCCCTCTCCGTTTGAAGATTGATACACCTTTTTATAGGCAAAAACTTTGAAATGGTGAGCAATGTCTTTTTATTAACTCCATTCAGGGACTTAAGGACAGCCTCTCTGAAAACAAATTATTCATATAAAGTGCTTTCAAGCTAACTGCCTGTTTAGCAGTGTTAATCCACCCCCTCCCCTCCCCCCTATATCTAATAATTGAAAATAAGTGGAGGGGAGTAATATTTCTTTTTCCAACCAATTCAGTGGAGGGGGGGGGGGTGCTGCACATTTAGGGTTACCCAGTATCCAATATAACCTAACCTAACTTACTGACCAAAAGTAATAAACAACAAACAAAGAAAAAACTACTTCTTTCTTAATTTAATTTCTTTCTTTGTGTAAAAGTGTCAGAATTGAAGCAGTTACCAAGTTTGATTGTTTTTTTAGTGATTTAATAGCACAATTTTTTTTCTTGGTACACAAAGATACTTTTTGTTGCCCAATGCATATCCTTGACTCCCTGTCCCTTGACCATCAATACTCAACACAAAAATAATGACAAAAAGTTAACGGCTCATAACACTTTTCTGCCTCTAAGGCTAATGGGAGCTTTTAAAAAGGGGCAATTTTATTTCCATTGCAAATATGTAGTGCTGCTACTTTATTGTAAGGGTATGCCTGTAAGTCTTTAGGCTAGCATAAAACCACCCAAATGCATTTACGAATCTTCCCTGAAAATTACAACTCATACAGGCGAGCAATATTAAGATCTAAAGCTTAAAACACAAAATAAAACTTACTACTTTATATTATAGGATATATGAAAACTACTTTTTCTTTTAAAAAATGTAATTTCTTAACTGCTATTAGAGATAATTGCGGTTCGCTGGTGTAAATAATGATTAATAGACGCAAAAAGGTAATTTCTCCAACATTTTTCTGTCATTTAAATATTCACGAAATGTTAAATACTTGGCAAGCTTGGGTTAATAAATATATTATTATTTGGATGTTGCAACAGATTTTCATCCACTCTAATGAAGTAATACACGCAGCAGCTGGCTGATATAACAATATCCTCATTTAACGCATCTCCTTCCCATCTACTGGATGGACGAACTGACTAATAAATAAGTTCGGTATTAGCAACCTATATTGACGACAAATTTTCCCTATTCAATACATCCACGTATTCTTATATCCATTCTTTAGTTTTTGTATCAAAATATTATATCTTTAAAAATATAAACTTCTTAATAAGCAATCAATCAAGGGACATTTATTTTATTGATATCCAAGAAATGGTTGAATTTTCAGCATATCTAACTTTACTGTATAACATGTAACTGTCCTTTGTAACGCTGTACTCTGAATGTAAATAATTGTCCTTGTTATAACATATTTATATGAATTGCTACTATTAGTTTTTGCTTACTTTCTTTGGACAAAATCTTGTGTTAATATATTAACCATGATTTTTCTTTTTTTCCTTGGCTGTTTTATCTGATAACCAGGCGAAAATTGATCAACTTTTTGTGGTCTAGTTTTGGACTTAGAGAAATGATTATTCAAACTGCAACTGTTGTTTTATTGTTTGTAGCGCAGCTACTCTTTATATAGTGTGTTTGATGGCCATACGTCCATACCAAAGAAGTTCTTTTTTTACTTGGATCTTGCACCAGATTATCATGTTCTCTAATAAAGTGAAACTTGTAGTGGATTACCCATCCCCTGCACGAACTGAACAATAAATGTCAGGGGAAATAGCAACTTAAATTGACGACAATTTTTACCCTGTCATAGTTTTTTTTGGCTTAAACTTGATTTAGAATATTTAAATTTTTAAGGCCTGGGCTCAAAATGATTTATTATTATCATATTTGCATAGAATAAGGAGGAATAGAAATGAAAACCATATATATTTTTGGGAAAGAAGGTGTATCAACTTTTTTTTTAATAGCTAGCCGGTTCTTTTAGTAAGTAATAGATGTAAAATTTTTCATAGAATTCAGATATGCAATCGGTTTTTTTGTAGACCTCTTATTTTTTAAGTAATTTAAGTTTTTTAAAAAAATAATTAAGTCGGTTTTAAGGTACTAAAACGCAACAAAATAAAAGAAGAAAATGGCCAGTAAGAACAAAAATAGTAAGATCTTTAATTTGACACCTTACTTTTAAAATTCTGTTGAGTAATTATTGAAAAAATCTATTTTTTTAACCTCGGTTTAATAAAAACTTTAGACCTAAATATTTTCTCAAACAGACATAAAAAACATGGGTTCATATATACCTTTAGAATCAGAAAAATATTACGAATCCATTGTAAGCAAAATTGAAAAAAAGTAAAAAAATAAAAAAATGGCCAATTGTATTTTTTGTTCTGGCAACACTATCGTCTTCCCTTTTTTACCCCCTCTTTACCCCCTCTATACCCCCTTCCCATTTTTATACTCAATTAAAGAGTTAAGACGTTGCCTGTACAATATAATATGATATTTTCATATAATTCCTTTTATTGTAGTTTATATACTATATTGTAAACTTTTTTTTTCAATTTTGCTTACAATGGATTCGTAATATTTTTCTGATTCTAAAGGTATATATGAACCCAAATTTTTTTACTTGTGAAATGATAAAATTGAGTTCAAAGTTTTTATTCTCCTGGGTTTAAAAAAATCGATTTTTTCAATAATTACCTGACAGAATTGAAAAAGTAAGGTGTCAAATTAAAGATCTTACTATTTTTGTTCATAATGGCCATTTTCTTTCTTTTTTTTGTTGCATTTTAGTACCTTAAAATCGACTTAATTTTTTTTTTTAAACTTAAATTACTTAAAAAATAAGAGGTCTACAAAAAAAACGATTGCATATTTGAATTCTATGAAAAATTTTACATCTACTACTTACTAAAAGGACCGGCTAGCTATAAAAAAAAAAGTTGATACAACTTCTTTGAAGGAATCTTTGACTTGCGCAGTAAAGACAACAAGGCTAAAGTAAAAATCACAATGACTAGTTGGACAAAACTAGAATTATTTATTTTGTTTTAAATTCTAATATATACTGTTAAATGTTTGTTTTATTTTCATGCTTTTAAATTTCGTGATGTGTTTATATTTAGAAAATATTGAATCGAGTTTCTATGAGTGGAAGGTAATCAATGACCCTTAAAAAATAGTGTCTAACTAAGAGAGTTCCACGTCTGATACACACCATTTGAGGGTGAAAGCAGCAGATAATGCTTGGTCATTTTAGACAAAGATGAAATGTTACATGTAAATGTACATACTATTGTTTTGATTCTGATAAATATGATTGACCACATTTATAATTTTTAAGGGTCAGCTTCATGGGTCAAACCCTCCCCCCCCCCCCCCTACCTCAAGTTCATGTATGGATGTAGTTGCTAGTATGTATAATCAGCTGTTTGAAATCAAACATAGGAGCACAACCTATAATAAAGATATTAAGACCAATATTTTTGGTACATTTTTTAAAAATAATTTTCTTACTTAATTAAATTTTTTAAAGTCTTTGCACATAAAATTCCATTTTAATCCATTGTGACTAGGGAAGAGAAAGATGGATTCTTGGCTACATGGCTGTTAGTAGATTATTGCAAAAGGAATTTATTTTGAATATTTTTTCTGAATAATTACTGAAATCATGTTATTTACTAACAGCCTTATAGCCGTTTTGATCTTTCAAAAGTTCCAATTTTACTTCAGGCTAGCCAGGCAGAATCTTCTACCTGGATTCTATTCTATACTTTATTTTCTTTGCATATTTGTTACCTCATTTTTAGAGAAGACTCTCATTTATCATTTTAAAAAAAGACGTTTTATACATGTAGGGAGGGGACATCGGTTTGTTTATTACACCCGTCCCCAAAGTTTTGAAATAACGTTTTCTTATTCGTTGGCTGTATAACTTAGGGGACTTTTATTAAATTTGATAGGTTGGTTCAGTAAGTTGAATGTCCAAAGGTTTCAACCACTTATTGTAATCTACAGAAGATGAAATTTAATGTATCGTTATTGAAGTTATTGCCCTATCCCTTTAGATCCCTGGGTTTAAGTGTCTGTATGATTGTTTGTTTGTTTGTCTGTCTGTTCCCAGTCTGTCCGATTATGCAAAAGAAAGTAAATTAACAAGATTTTTAGGGTCTGCTAATAACCTTATCTGCTTTAAGTTTATCAACATATGATTTATGTTCTATTGTCAAGATTAGAAAACATAGAAGAAAGGGAAACCGTACTAAAAACAGACTGTACAATATTCTCGTTTTCATTCGAATCCGGTGGATAGGAACCGGTTCTCATCCATACGAAAAAACTATGTCTAGCATCGTATTATATCCAGTTTTCTGCGAATATAAAAATGTACAATCATAAGATTAAAACCAGTTTTTTAGCCCGTGCCTTCGGCATCTCGGGCTAAAAAACTGGTTTTAATCTTATAATTGTACATTTTATATCCGCGGAAAGCCGTTTATAATACGATGCGAGAAATAACTATTAACAGTCTAAAAATCAGCGGGTTATGAGCATAAAATGAATGAAAAAAAAACTCATTTATAACAGTAACCATCTTACATTTTTAAAAGCCATATCTGAATTTTTAACTTAACTTAAATAGTGAAACACAAAATTTGACCCCCACCCCTTTTTTTTCTTCATTTTTATGTTTTTAGTCTTTTTTGTAGTGAAATTGGGAAGCCAATGGCCGATAAATTAGTTTATATTCCCAATGAATATAAACAAAATTAACTTTTTATATAGATTACAATTGGTAGTTGAAACGGTTGTATACTCAAATAAATGAATCAACCAATCAAAAGTCAACAAATAAGAAAACGTTTATGAAAAAAACTTTTGGTACTAGAGTAATAAACAGCCCAATGTCCCCTCCCTCCTAGAGTGCTTATTTTTTTTTTTTAAATAGTATAACTTGTGACAAAAAAACTTTCTTTTCGCAGATTTTGAAACAATACTTTATGCAAAAGGCCAAAAAATTACACCCATTGATTCATAATTTTGAGAAATATCTGTCAAAAAAGTGCACATGAGAGTTTTGGGCATGAATGTACATATCAGTCAGTTTTAACTTGCGTAGCTATTCTACAATTCTGCTTGTTAGTTTACAGTTTTGGAAGGATGGGAATGCCATGGTAAATATAAGGCACAATCAATCCCCTTTCATAGTTTAGACTTATAGACAAAGGTGGTGCAATTAATGGATATGTTGTTTGCAGTGGCGTGCGGTGGGGGTCTAGGTGATTAGGGGTGTCAACACTTCCCTTAAAAATTAAATTGGGAAAGCATGTACTCGTCTCCCCCCCCCCCTAAAGGTGTCACACCCTCTGGTTAATCGCAGGGCACGCCACTAGTTGTCTGTAATGCTCCAAAAAGATTAATACTAAGCGTCCCTTATTTGATACAAGCTCCGCTATGTCTGAATATACCTATACTTGTTTTCTACCAAAAAAAAAAGGAAAAAGGAAAAAAATGCCTAACCCCCATTTTGTTGTCAAATTGAGATGTATGCCTGATCAAAACAAAGAGCCCCTTGTTCTCAATTGGCCAACCGCAGGGAGAAATCGATAGGCAAGCTTTAAAGATTTGTGCAAAAGGAATACATTTTTATGAATTTAGATTTTCTATACATTTTTCATAACAACAGACCTTTAAATTAGGTCTAAAGACAACTAACCTTGTGAGTGCATGTTAATGATTTCCGTATTTTTCAGGCAAAAACATTCCCTCTACTTTTAGTATCAATAACACACATCTGACATAGTAGTAGTAGGTACAACGCCTCTGCGTGTAAAGATTTAATTTTGTAAGAATTTACCTATCCACTTATCCCTGCGGGGAATAGGAAATATTCAAGTTAGAAACTTTAAAGAAATCTTACTGACAGACAGGCTGTATTCTTCAAAACCACCTAGAAGAATAAAATAACTGTTTGAATTTAAGCCAATATTTTATTAATAATAAAAATAGCAAGATATTAAATGTAATAATAATTATTCTTTACTTACAAAACTTTATTTAGATATAAAACAAAATCATAACATAACATTTACATAAAATCATTATAGCAAAAAGATAAGAAGGGGTTTTTTAGTGCGTTTGTAATAAATATGCAGTTTTGATGATTTCATGTACGGAAGTGAGGGTACACTTTTGAATAAATTGACGTGCACTGAATATTTATTTTAATATTTAGGTTATTATATATTTCCTAAGATGTAAAATATTTATTAAATGATTATAATACTTTTTAATACAGTTGCTCACTATCTAAAATACGTTAACAACGTTATACTTAAAGACATTAAAAATAATTTTGAATAGAGGGAAATTTATTGGCTTTTACACAGGTCATTTGAGTTTAGGACGCCAAGAGAAAAGCCAGCCAAGCTAAATCAAAGGGTTGGTTTTCTCAATATATCGTACAATTAGCACAAGTTGTACAAATTAGCTACGTCTAAGTGCGATCACCATTTAATGTTATTCTTACGTTGTCTATTTTTATGTCTGTCCGTCTATCCTTATGTTTGTTTGAATGATGGACATCCTAAGATTGATCATTCAAAGAAGATACCATTCATACGGCCTAGATCTTCATTTTCAAAAGCGGAGTTACTCAACAATTAGGGTATCTGAATGGTCTTACGTCCTTTCTGTAGAGAATACTAAAAATAAATTTTTGTTCAATATTTTTACCATAAAAATGTATAGCTCTGTGTGAAATAATATTTTTTCTCGTATTCATTCGAATCCGGTGGATAGGAACCGGTTCTCATCCATACGAAAAAACTATGTCTAGCATCGTATTATATCCGCGGAAAGCCGTTTATAATACGATGCGAGAAATAACTATTCTGTTGCTACTTAAGATGTACTGGTCTTTTGTTTGTTCATGGTTTATATCAATAAAATGTACAGCTCTATGTGAAATAGTATTTTCTTTGCTGCTGCTTAAGATATATGGATTATTTTTTGTGAATGTTCTCTTGTTCAAATTGCATCCAATTGACTTTGACCATAGGCTTGTTCATATGCTGCAAAAGAGATTTTGCCAATTAAATTTGCTTTATTTTCTCATTATCATATCCTTCTTTCTTTTTTCGTTCCCTGACCACCTTCTCTATAACTCACTTTGTCCATATATCCATCCATGACTTTTTGTGCTTTGCCAATTTAGGATGTTGTTATCCTTGTTTATTTCAATTTGTTGACTATTGTTATGTTTAACGAAATGTGGATGTAGAACATACGTGGATATTATGACAGGGGAAAAATTGTCGTCAAGTTAGGTTGCTAACATGGACAACACTTATTGGTCAGTTCGTGCATCAAGTTGGAAGTGAGGGGATAGGGTATAGAGGTTATTGTTATTTTAGCCAGCTTAATTTTTCACTTTATTAAAATAAACGCGAATCTCGTATAAGATCCACGTTATTTAATCAAGAAATAAAGTCAAATTATTTTTTTAAGCGTAGCTAATCTAAACATACAGACAATTTAAAGGCTTATAGAGTATTTTTGCTCAAAAAAAAAATTTAATTGCATTAGAAAAAAATAAATTCTATAAGCGTTTGCTTTGAGATATTTGTTACCATATAAATAAAGTAAAGATATACTCTCAAAGTTGCCAAAGATTGTGCGTTTGTAAGGCTTAATAAAAAATAGTCATGATTAAAGGAATATCGTCATAATATTTTACAAATCACATAACTGACTTTTTTATGTCGACTGCACTAAATTAAATGAACGTGGTCATCTCTGACACATAATAAACTACATACTTATTGCCATTGGTATATGATACTCATAAGATACCATTCAAGAAATATGAGGGTACTTTCAGATAAATACTATCTTATCTATAGCCTTGACCCTTAAGGTTGCTTAAAACTGCAGTCAAGAATATTTACCAAAAGTTTAAAAATAATTGAAAAGTCTTAATTTCAATGGGGTAGGGTGACATCAAAAATAAAGTAAACCTTATCTCGAAAAGAATGTTTGTGGAAAGCTTGATTTATCTTGAATTATTCCATCCCCGTATCCCTATTTCCTAACCTCTAAGTAAATATGATTTGATTGCATGCAAGTTATTTAATTTTCAAGACAATTTCATTATTTTCAACACACAGCGTATTTACTGAAATATGCGAGGGATCTAGAGGGATAAAACAATAGCCGTTATATTAATGTACATCACCAATGATAAAACACAAAGTTAACCCTTCTGTGGATTTTAATTATTGGTTGAAAGTTTTTAACATCCAACTTAATTAACCAACCAAGAAAATGCAGTAGAAGTCACATTATTTGTCAACCCAACAAATAAGAAAACGGTATTATAAAACTTTTGGTATTTGTGTAAAAATCAGCCCAATGACCCCTCCCTCTCTGAAAACCAAGCCTTAATAAATAATGTCCAAGCTTTTTTTTGGGGGGGGGGTGGGTTACAAAATCTTTGCCATCATCGTAAAGGAGAGACATGTTCATTGGTTAGCGGGATCCTACCCAACAAACACACACACACATCCACAAGACACCCTGTTACTTTTACATAAGGATTACATGGTACTAACTTATTCAAAAAGGGCAATGGGTTTTTTTTTATTTAACTATTAGTACATTTATCATATTATGAAAGTAAACTTGTAAAAATGTTGATTATTTTTATTATCTAAAGTTTGCATGATGATTGTCCATAAGTCACAGACTTTAAACTTTTACATACCATAAGATGCAACCCTCAGCCCCCCCCCCCCTTTAGAAACCCCCCATAAAAAAAATCAGACTTTCAGAAAACAGGATCTTAATTTTATCAGGCAATTTTGGAGATATTTATTGACATACAAAATACCAGGAGTCGGCAGCAGCTGAAACATTTCTGCAAAAAACTTTAATTTTAGTTTGATAAACTTCCTTGATGCTTTGGTTATTAAATTGATCATACCGGCAACTTAGTAAAATAATAGAGGGGCATGAGCTTTATGTAACTCTACCAACGGGGAGGGGATCCTATCCCGATTTTGTATTATGTCTGAGATATAAACACAGCCGAGTCCCTGCAACAACAAAAAAGCAAATTGCTAGCAGACTGAAAGAGCCACCTCGGGCCAGTTAATTGTATGGATTATATATCTATACTTATACATTCATTGGTAACCCCAAGAATGTAAATTTTTGTATGCTAAACTTGTGCCTGTTTACTACCAGCGGCTGCGTCCTTATCATGAAGGGGCTCTGTATACAAAAGGGGTAAGAACGGGAAATAAAAATAGCCTAAAACCATACCAAAACATAAATCTAAAATATAAATAGCTAAAAACCATTCTGGAAACTGTATGAAGCTTACATGGAAGGATGAACTCAATCAAGTCAGTAGTTATTGAGATCTTAAGCTACAGACAAAAAAACCTTATATTAAGATTATGAATCTAAATACTTCTCCAGTTGTTGAATTATTCAAATATGAAATCATTAAGCCGACAAATGACAGAAATAATTGATATATAAGTTTCGGTAAAAAAACGTCTTTTAAACATGGACAATGTTTCCCAAAGAAAAATGTGAAACATTTAGTTTAAAAATTTTACTTCGAAACCGCTTAATATCCGCAGGATAAGAACCTGTTCTGAGCCATTCTAAAAAATCATGTATCGCATCGTATTGGAGACAACTTTATACGAATAATAAAAAAGTGAAGCCAGTTTTGTTAGCCCAGGCATTTGGCCTCTTGTGGTCAACAAATCCTTTATTTTTTACATTTACTATCCGAGGAAAAATGTCTATAATACGATGTTATAAATAACTATTCTCGCCTTTTAACTTGCTGTTCAACCTCTATTGTATTGTGTCCCTCCTTTTAGTCAATCTTTTAGAATTTATTTAACAGTAAGTCCTTTTCTTCTATAAGAATATTTTTAAGAATATCATTCACTTTTTTAGTAAAAACAGTGTAATAATAAAAGAAATTATTGTATTATACAAAATAGAAAAAAAGAAAAACAGCTAAAACGTAATTTTCTTTAAGGAATTAAGTGTGAACATTAAAAACATTGTGTACAATAGCATGCTGGGAATGTAATCAATAAAGAATTTGGTGTATTTCGACTATTCAACGTTAGTTAATTACACGTTTTCTTTAAAGACTTATTATTAGTTTTATTTTGATAAAATTGCAGGAAAAAAAAGATGATTTATGGATGCACACCTGAATAAAGTCATTTTAAATGACAAAAAGTGATCTTAGCACGAATAATAAATTAACTTTTTTACTTCTTGTGAAATAAAATGTAATAATCACTTATATTGCAATTGGAGAACACCCCCCCCCCCCCCTCCGTGGTGCAATAGTTTCTGAAAGGGATAGGCCCCCATTTTAATTAAACTATGAAGTTCTAGAGTTATCCTTAGGATTTTAAGAAATACAACATTTCCTGGGGGTAATTCACTAGTGCCAAACTTGAAGAAAATGGGATTCTGCTGATAAAAACATAAAAATTAAGATAAATTATTTGATTTTAAATAATACTTATTAATGATATAAAAATGTGTTAAAGTGTTGTCTAAGATTGAATTTGAAAACTAGAAGAAAAAAACATTTTTTTTGTATGAAACACGAGATTTTATTAAATATTTAACTTATTTATATCTCCATTTGAAGGAAGCTAAACAAAGGTCCTGGGATGGTTTTAGGCTGTTTTATTCTCAAGATTACGTTATTGGTTAGTTTAATGCTATTTTTATTTCTCCTCGTAATACAAACACCCCAGATGCTAGAGCCGCAACCGCTAGTAGTGATAAAATGCAAAACCTAAAATAATTCAAAAGGTAAAATAAAATCTCAAATAAAATGCATAGCCTCAAATTATTTGGGCAATTTACTCCAAAACAAAAATAGCTGATTAACACAAATTTACGCAGTGACAAATGACGGACAGGCGGAAAGGTCATCTATAAGTGAAGACACGCAATTAATTAAAACTGACCTCATGGTTTTTTTTCTTTGGACACGAACCTGTAGAGTAGAAAACAAATCAATAATAACGGTTAATTTAGTCGTCTTAATTAATCTACAGGCTACATCCCCTAGAGGCCTCTAGGGTCATTTGAGGTGAGTTAAGGGGGGGAGGTTACCTTCATCTTTTGGATGGTCCTCTTTTCTGTTGGTGATTTCTCTTGGGAATATTGACTTATGAGGAGCTACACTGTAAAGGAGAACACTATCGGTTAGCGTTTTGCATGATCCTTTGGTACAGACAGACAAACACAGATCCTGTTATTTTATATAATGATATTTAATTAATTTTGCAGAAAACCTGTCCAAATTCTCGTAGCGCCCAACTGTGAAAATATAAATGACTTATCATTCTACCCATTACCGTCTTGCAACGTTAGACTGTCCCAAATTTCTGTCTGCAAAAATATGAATTTTTAAAAATATGTTGACAAAACATTAATATTTGCATATTGATATATGACATTCATGCTTAACCCAAAGTAAGGCAAAATAATTTACAACTTACAATTAAATTTTCAATTTCAACCATTTTAATATTTGTTATGAATATAATAGTTTCTTTTACAATTACAACAAATCTTTCTTTTTCTTCAATTTCGATTATTTTTCCTTTTCTAAATTTTGGTCCAGTCTATTCTAAATAGAGACAGCAAGTCACATGTAAATTGAAGATCTTATCTTGTCCGTGGTAGAATGACCCAGCCTAATCAGAATTCAAATGTTTTTACTAACAATTTTTGCAGATTACATTTTTGGAATGATAATTCGAAGTTTTTTATAAATCAAATAAGTGTTCTTTTGTAAATTGACACAACACAGATTTTTAAATTTAAGCATTGTGCTGCTTTCCCTCGAAATATCTACCGAGCTATGAAGCCAGTTTTGTAAGCCCCGAGGGGGTATTGATTTTAAGATTTTTCTTCTGAAATTTGTAAAAAAAATTGTCTGTAATACGATACTATAGATGATTAGCAATACTGGAATAGTTATTTCTCGTATCGTATTATGAACGGCTTTCCGCGGATATAGAATGTACAATTATAAGATTAAAACTAGTTTTTTTTAGCCCCGGTGTGCCGGAGGCACCGGCTAAAAAAACTGTTTTTAATCTTATTATTGTACATTTCTATATTCGTAGAAAACTGGATATAATACGATGCTAGACATAGTTTTTTCGTATGGATGAGAACCGGTTCCTATCCACCGGATTCGAATGAATACGAGAAAACCTATTCCATCCATTTATGGCTGTTACAATGTATCTAATTTAATCTCGGAACCATTGAATAATACATTTATTTACCATTATCTATCACATTTGTTTAGATTTAATTATTGTACTTTCAGCGTTAACTCTGGACACATTTGTTCTCGTACTAGATGCTAATTAGAGCATATTAAAATTAAACAAATTCGTCTGGACAACATCTACTTAATTATTCAGGGAGAGAGAGGACATTGACAGTAAATTAAACTTGTACCCAAAGTATTTTAACCACAATATCTTATTCGTTGGCTTAAAAACTTTGGATATTGTTATAATTTTCCCATTGTTTAGTTGAACTAGTAGTTTATAAACTGTTCAACCAATAATTTTGACCTACAGAAGGGGTATTTTTGTTTTTCATAGTGGTCGTTTATCATTTTATCGTTAATCATCTTATCCCTTATGATTCCTGTCTTAATTTCAACCAGTTTTAATTACAATTTTAAACATCAACCAAAAATTACAAAACTAAACAAATTTTTATTCTAATATTAACTTGAGATAGGGTAAGATAGAAATTTATAATAAAAGCCTAAAACATACACATAATTAACGAATAGCCAATTTTATATCTCTAGGACAAGCCATTAATATTCAATATTATTCAGAGATTTAAATGGATAAGACAAAGACCGATCAATTGATGTACATCCCCAATAATGATACACAAAATTATCCCTTCTGTAGATTACGATTAGTGGTTGGAGCGGTTGAAAACTCAACTTAACGAACATAAAGTTGTTGAGCCAACGAATAAGAAAACGTAAATATAAAACTTTGGGGACTAGTTTAATAAACAGCTCAATGTTCCATCCCTCTCTGCATATTAATACATTTTTTTTGCTGTATGTGTATTTTCAACGATTTTTGGGAAACTCCTTTTTAAAAAATGCTACATTCATTACCCAGACCATTTCAAATTGAAATAATTAAACGTCGTTGATCAATCTAATTAAAAATATGATCTACATTTAATTAAATAACAAGTGACAAGTAATTTAATTAAGGCAATTCAAGGTTTTTAACCCTGTTAGACATGGAATTTGTATTGACATGAAATAAATATTATTTGTCTACACAAATTTAAAGGGTTAAGACAATGGGCAATAAATTGATGTACATCCCCAATGGTGATACAGAAAATTACCCCTTTTGTAGATTGCAATTAGAAGTTGAAACGTTTGGACTTAATGAACCAGCCAATTGAAATTCATTAAAAGTCCCCAAAGTTGTTAAGCCAACGAATATAAAACTATGGATACTATTGTAATAAACAGCCCTATGTCCCCTCCCTCCCTGATTTATCTACTATAAACTTATAAATGAAGAAACTTTAAATAGACTTTTATGGCTATTTTTTTTGCATAGATCTTTTTGTCAAAATTTTTACATGTTATGCAAATTATATTCACAGTTTGGCACCTTAAATTTTGTTAACACATCAAGAAAGGTCGCGTTCATCCATAAAACTAAAGGTTTCCCGATTTTATATATGCTGTTTTTTCGCCGGCAAAAAAGTAAAAATAATTTTTACACCATTTTGTTTGATCCAATGGTTACAGAAAAACATCACGCTTTGTCTTTCATTTTATTAGTGACAATAGTTTTCCAGTATGGCTTCGATCGAAACCGATTAATATCCGCTGTATCAGAACCGGTTTTTAGTCATACGGAAAAACAATTCGCCCAATTTCAAACAAAAACCAACGAATTACACATAATTTTCTACAAATATCAAAATAAGATTCATAAAATAATAAAATTTTGCTAGACCGGGACTTCGGCCCCTCGTGGCTTACAACACTGGTTATAAAACAACTGCGATGTGATAAACAACTATTCTTTAAACCATAAATTGAATTATTGTAGAATACATTTTGCATGTTAAAAAAACAAAGCAACAATTGGCTAAAGAGTTAAGGTATTCATATTTTTCCTTTAGAAAAAAGTGTATAATATACATAAGAAAAGTGGGAGTAAGGACATGTATACTCAAAAACAGTTAAATTCAATTTTGAGGCTTTATTAATTGAAGTAATTTTTTTCATCATTAACGTTACTAAAAGATATTAAATAAAATCATGCGAAAAAGTTTAAAACAAACTATTCTCCTAATTTTATAATATTTTTTTTCATAATAATAGTCCCTTACCACGTATGTGTATTAACTTTTTGCTTACTCGTAAACGCACAAACAAAAAAATCTTCCAAATGAAATTAAGAATTTTAAAAATTAAATCTACAAGAAAAGATATACTTAAATCAATGTTTTAAAGATTACTCTACTCTTTGGTGGAGATTTTGTTAATGTTCTTTTAAAGTTTTAGATTAAAAATAGTTTTCACAAAGTTACGCCAAAATTGCACTGTGTAGTTTTTTTTTATAATTTTTCATTGTTTTTGTATAATAACCGCCTAAAGCCAAAATTTAAAAACTTGAGAAATGCGCCAAATATTTGGTTTCAGGATTTGTACTACTTGTACTTATTTACTAGACAATATCTTTGTCTGGTAAAACCATTTGTTTTATATATTCACTAGCGGTTACGGCCGTAGCATCTAGGCAGACCAAGAATTAAATCTGAAAATATAATAGCCTAAAACCATCAAAAGACCTTTTTAAAGCTAAACAACAATAGAGAACCAATCGGTTTAAGCTTAGGATAAAAAACCTTACTACTTTATATATTAGGATTGCATGAAAATCCAATGAATTCTGAAAAATTAAAGATATCTTCCAAAATATCCTTTAAAATATTCCTTTTTCAATATTAAACAAAATCTTTATTAGTTGTACAGAACCTTAAAATAAGTGTAGTCGATTTTACTTATGAAATGTTTTTGTCATATTCTAGATTTCATTCAACTGTCAAATAGTTTAAACTGTTTTGTATATAGCAAATTTTACAGGGACGCAAGGATACTAGCGGCTACGCCCAAAGCATCTAGGGGCTCGATTATGCAGCAATTATTGATTTCTTAAGCTCAAAAGAACCTTACTTATTTATATATGTAATATGATTATGAATGTCAAAGACTGTTTTCACGAATTCTAATGAAACTTCCTTTCGTTTTAGCAGATTTTTATAACTTTAAAAAAATTAACGAAAATTAAGTAAGATTTTTGAGGAATTTAACACATTTAGTAATTTATTAACATTATCTGAAACAAAAGTTTTTTTTCTAGTTTAGACCTTTTTTATTGGCATTTATACAAATATCAAATGAACTATTTTTTTGTACGGCATCTGATCTTGCCTCCCTGAGGAGTTATATAGACCTGTCAAGAAGTTACATTTGAAAACATATTTGTACACTTCCTGGATGATGAAATACCTAAACAATTGGTTAGATTGTATGTCTGTCGGACTATATATTAGTAATTCTCTTATGGGACTCCCACCCCCTATGCTTAGTACCCACCGTTTTAAAATTTCGTTTTCTTATTCGTTGGCTTTGGGGACTTTTGGGAATTTTGATAGGTTGGTTGGTTAAGTTGAGTGTCCAAACGTTTCAACCTCTAATTGTAATCTATAGAAGAAGTAATTTTGAGTAACATAATTGGGGATGTTCATCATTTTAATCCCTTTAGTTCCCTGAATTTTTCAACAGTGTTACTTTAGTATTACTATTAACACGTGACGGTGAACCCACATTCATTATCAGAATCGCATTAAATAAAGATATCTATAAGATTCTAGTTGTGAAGCTTAATAGCGATAATGATATTGGTGTAAAGAATAGGAAAGAAGCTCCTAAAATCAGGGATCTTAAGGTATAAGGCAATGACAATAATTTTAGCTATGATCCAAGAAGGAATAAAACACTTGAAATAAATTTTATTATGTTTTTTTACAGTCATTTTATTGCCAGTCAAAATTATTGCTATTTTTTGGCCAAATATGTAATTGAAAGTGACATAAAAAGGCTTTATGGATAGATTTTTAAAAAGATATTTAGTAATACAAGTAATTTTAAACCCTTTTTATATTTATAAGTGTAATTTACTGTCCAATGTCTCCTCCCTCCCTGTATATTAATAAAATACTTTTTATGGATGTCATTGTCTTAATTGTTTTGAAAATCTATATATGATAGCCTTTTTTAATTGGTCAAAACGTATTTGGCGTTTGCACCTAAGTTTGCGAATGAAAAATGGGCTTTGGATGGATATTAAAATATTCGCGAATTTGTTCATACACTTCGCGCAAATTTTATTGTTTTTTTAGCACATTTATCATTTAATAACTTGATAATATATATTGATTTAATTTATAGAATTGTCTTTAACAAATTTTTTTTTTATATTTTAGGTATGTTTTGAAGTTTGTTACCCCTCATTATGACGCTTTTTTACCGATTGTATGATTCAAAAGACTCTTGAAACATACGGTTTTAAATTTTTCACATGATCATTTTGATAATAAATCTATAAATATAGATTTATAACCACACAACTACCTGGATCCCCCTGTTAGGGACCTTTTTCGTCTGCTAGCAAATTGTTTTCTCTTCTTATATTCCTAACGCTTTTGGTTAATTTTCAAAGACCCAATTGAAAATCGGCACAGGGTCCTTGTGGATGGGACATACAATTATATAACCTATTCTCTCTTTCTATTGGTTTAATCTTATCATTTGAAAACAAAAGTGTTTAAATTATGCTACATACCAAGAACACTTTTTAAGCAAAGTTTGGGACCACCCCGAAATAAATACACACTTGATATAAGATACAATATCAATAATAACAGCGTGTACGTACTCCAGTCAGGGATAAACGTCCAGGCAAATTGTATAATAGTTATTTATCGCATCGTATTAGAGACAGGTTTCCGCGGATAGTAAAATAATATATTATAATATTAATAATAATTTTGTAAGACCCGAGAGGCTAAAAGCTGGGCGAACAAAACTGCTATTGATTTTTACTTTGATATTTGCAAAATATTTCCGATGCTATACATGATTTTTTAATATGGCTAAGAACCGGTTCTAATCGAGTGGATATCAATGGGTTTCGAGTCAATACTAAAAAAGATTTTCAGCATATTTGTATATTGGACGATTTTCATTAATTTCAATTATATTATGTTTAATGCTTTGTTGATTGGGAGGTGAAACGGTATAGCATAATGATTAAATCTGTCTTTTTTTCAACTATTTGTTCATTTACTTATCATTTCATCTCGCACAATCATATAAAAGTTGTAAACATAAGCCTTAGATTGTTTTTGGGCCATAGGCCTGAAAAACAGCATGTTTTATTTAACATGAGATTGGTAGGTGGCAAAAAATTACACTTTTTTTTTCCAAAAGAAGCGCATTAATATTTGATATAAAATATCAGTTTGCTGCTAAATAGATTGATCGATACATTATTACTTGGATGTTGCATCAGATTTTCATGTATTCTAATTAAGTGATAGCTGGCTAAAATAACGATACCCCAATACAACCCCTTTACACCCCCTCCCTTCCTAATGGATGAACAAACTGACTAATAAATGAAGTACATATTTTTCCCCTACCCTAATATCCACATCCTACATCCAATAACTCTTAAAGGGGTTGTCCAAATTTCCAAATTTTAAGGACTGTGTTAAATGGAACATATGAAAATTTGCAATATGATTATAGGAGTCCAAATCATATAAATTTTATTTCATTGCCGATATACACTTTTAATACATAGTTACGAGTACACTCTTAAGTTTTAAGTTTTTGTTGCAAAAAAAATACTTAAAACCTGCCTTTTAAACACGAAAAAAAGTTTTTTTTATACATATAATAAGATTTTATTTAGACTATATTTTAAAAATAGAATTGCTTTTCTTGGTAATTATACGTAGTTTCCGAAAAGAATTGAATAATAGATTTTAAATCATGCATAGAATCAAACTGGTAGCGTGAACAGGAATTCATGAAAGAGGGAGGGGGGGGGCGAGGTCATGAGGGGGTGAAAAATTGAGAGACAACTCTTTATTTAGATTTCAAGGGGGTTTTGCTACGCCCATCTATCACTTTTAAAAATAAGTCAAAATGAAAGACTCTACTTTTGAATAAATAAGTGTATACTTTTAATACATAGTTATGGCGGGCGATGAAATTTAAATTGAAAACTAAGCTTTTATGGTATGGCATCACTTCCGTAAAATGTATCACATTAACAATTCTTCAAAACCGCATATTATTTAAACGTCAAAAATACATTATCTATTAATCGGCTATGCCTGGAGGGGTATAACTTTTTTGTGGTGATTTCTCTTGGGAGGGTGATGGCAACCTCCCCCAAAATAGTTATTAAATTTCCCAGACCAATTAGAAGCTATCATATAAAAGAAAAACCATATCGGTTCAGCGGTTAGCGAGATCCTTCGGTACAAACAGAGAGACAAAAAGACAGACAAACAGACAGACAGACCGACAAAAATGCAGACAGACAAACAGACAAAAAGGGAGACAGACAGACAGATCATTCCTTGTAAATTTTCGTATCCATAAAACACTTTGAGTAAATGATATTAAGCGGAATGGATTGAACACTGCTTGAAATGGCTGTAAAAAGGGCCTCAGCATTTTGCATTCAAGAATTCGCTTTTACTTTCGTTTAGTTCTTTAAATAAATCAGTAAATAATCCATAAAAGTCGTATCAATATATTAGAGAGAGGATAATCTGCTATTATTCTTTATAGATATTGGAATTTATAAATAATTTAAAACTTCTACAATGAATCTTAGGTATCTAAAGGGATAAGACAATGACCAATAAATTGATGTTCATCCCCAATGATGAAACAAAATCTTACCCCTTCTGTAGATTACAATTAGTGGTTGAAACGTTTGACACTCAACTAAATCAAACCAATCAAAATTCTATAAAAGTTGCCAAGGTGCTAAGCCAACCAATAAGAAAATGTTATTATAAGACTTTAATTTATGAACCTAATTTTTGTATCTAACACTTGTCCTTGTCGTGTACATGTTAATTAAAGTTGAAATGTTGAATATTTTCAAATAATCTTGTCAATCTATATTCAGGGATTAAGGGATGAGTAAATTGACAATAAAGAAAATCAGGGATCTCAAGGGATAAGACAATGGCCAATAAATTAATGATACACAAAATTAACCCTTTTGTAGATTACAATTATTAGGTGAAACGTTGGACACTCAATAAATCAACCAATCAATATTCAATAAAAGATCCTAAAGTTGTTGAGCCGACGAATAAGAAAACTTTTGGGACTAGTATAATAAACAGCCCAATATCCCCTCCCTCCCTGGAAAAAAACTTACTAATTTAGAGGCGTCTACTACAGCGATTTAACAGAGAATTGGGTTTAAAATATTGCCACGGTCGTAGCGGTCATGCGTCTTGCGTCATATTGGCAAGGTGACGCAAATTTCAGATCTCGTTTTTCGCTGATTTTTCTTCATAAGATAAAAGCGATGCTTGCAAGATTATTTAATTCGCTATAATATAAAAATAAATTTTGTCTCAAATGGCGAAATCATGATCTGAAATTTGCGTCACCCCCTCCCCCCCCCCCCCCCCCCCAACCTGAATGTGGGAGGGGTAGAACCGGTTATAATAATGTTTTGTTTTCTTGACTTTAAATTAGACTCTACCGACCTAAAGGGGGTGCAAAGAGGAAGAAAATTCTCATTTTAGAGGGTTGTTGAAAACACCTACATTCCCCATTTTCCTATGCTACTGTACCTATATACTTCTCAATTTATCCCTGATTTGATCTGGAATCGACATTGATTGTATAGCGATTAAAATCATGTAAATCATTTGTTTAGAACCTAAAAAATGTATTACCAAATTTGAAATTATAAACACCCCTCCCCCCCCCCTTTCTAATTATATATTTAAGTTTACATTACATTTAACCAAATTTCATTCTCATTACGACATCGATTGTATAGCGATTGAAATCATGTAAATCATTTTGTTTGTGTGGCTTAGAACCTAAAAATTGTATTACCATATTATAAACAACCACCCCCCCCCCCTTTCTAATTATATATTTAAGTTTACATTACATTTAACCAAATTTCATTCTCATTACGACATTGATTGTATAGCGATTGAAATCATGTAAATCATTTTGTTTGTGTGGCTTAGAACCTAAAAATTTTATTACCAAATTATAAACAACCACCCCCCCCCCTTTCTAATTATATATTTAAGTTTACATTACATTTAACAAAATTCCATTCTCAATACAAGTTTGATTTTAGAATTAGAGTGTTTCATCAGATTTATCATTTAAAGATTAAAAAAAACACAAATAGCTTTATTTAACTTCCTTTAAGGAAAATGTTCCCATATTTTTCACCTATTTTATTGAGAACTAAGTGACAAAAAGACGCGAGATTTCATTTTCATTTGGGGTAAAGTGATCCGTAAGTATTGTAATCAAAAGTTATTTATTTGTATTAATAAGCTTCATACTAGCGGTTGCGCCCCTAGCATGAAGATATGGGCAGAATAATAGCCTAATTAGTAGTTCTCGGAATCTTAAGCTACGGACAAAAAACCTTAAAGAATATGTAGCTATACCATTCTTATTAACTTTAAATTTATGGATCCATTTACCTAAAAACTTTCCCCCGACATTTAAACCAGATTTTTGTTGTATTTTCGATGATATTTTATGACATAAAACTACTTCCTTTTATGAAAAATTATGTAAGGAAAAGACACTGTAAAAAATAAAAGTAAAATTATTTTTTTTTGTTTTAAGTATTTTCTCGGGAGTCTTATTGGGTGTCGTACTCCCCCATCCTAGCAGTCCTAATTTAACAAAGCATACTTGATAATAGTAAAACTTTAGGCTAGCCGTTTAAGAGATATTAGTAGACAAATAAACATTAAACTACTTTTGATTTTTAAGAGTGTATAATAGAGGCCTTTTGGTGAAATATATATGTCATGTAAAAATGGAAACAATTATTTTTTTATGTCATAGGTTGTTCCTAGAAATCAACCAATTTTTAAATATTTGTACAAAAAAATGCCCCAACTGTAAAATTTCCACTTCCATCCCTAAAATCACAAATTTAAGTGTCCCCCTCCCCCTAAGTAAAAATCTACCAAAAAGTGTAAACTTTTAATAGCTAAAGCTATCTTTTGTTTACTTTGTTGGCTATTTTATTTTGAATGTCGTTTTGTAGAAATATATAATTCAGTAAGGCAATTTTCCTTTCACTCATTTAAGGGAGAAACATTTTATTTTTGAAAAACTCTGATTTTTAGTGAAGTTAGGTAATAGTAGTAATTGTCAGGTTTTAGTCTATTTTCTTAGTCATGGGGAGTTCGAGGTTTTACCCCTCATGAACATTAAAGCAACATTTCGTTTAAAATTTAGTTTAGGGGGGAGGGGAGGGGCTAGTAAATCTAAACTTTTTTACAGAATGTTTAGTTTACAGAAAACTTTTCTGTGTCCCCTAGTTTAGGAGCAATTTTGTTGAACTTATAAAATTTCGATCACAAGAGTGAAAGTCTGGTGAAAAATCACAAGGACAATCATGCCCATAAGTAGCGCAGCAACATCAAGATATTTCATTTGAATTATTAGAAGGGTTTCTTAACATGACATTGGAAAGACAAACTTTTTATGTGGGGATCTAAAGAGATAAAACATTGGCCTATAAATTGATGTACATCCCAGATGAAGGTACACAAAATTACGATTAGTGGTTGAAACGTTTGGACACTTAACTTAATGAACCAACCAATCAAAATTCAATAAAAGTCCCCAATGTTATTGAGTCAACGAATAAGAAAACATTATTATAAAACTTTGGAGACTAGTGTAATACACAGCCAAATGTCCCCTTTTGTCAGGCAGTGGAATAGACGGACGGAAAACCACCAAACTATAGAATAGCCACGCTTCTCAAAAATACGTCTAGTAGGCATGTTTATATTTAAATACAACACAAGCGTAATCATGTCGTAAATTAGGGAAACTTTTAGATAATTATGCCTCCCAGGCGCAAAAATTCTAGAAGTTCCAACAAAATTTAAGTGTTTTTTAAAAAGGTGTTGAAATCTTTATGCTCAGTAGTTTTAAAATTCAAAAGTTTTAAATTATTTTGTTATCAAAAATAATCTTTTCTATGGTTCTGTTTTGTTTTCTTTTGAGATGCAAAAAAACCTAAATCTAAAACTTTGTAGTCAGCAAATATCTTTTAAACAAAGATAATTAATATACAATCAATATACTTCATTCTTTAATTAATCCAGTCTTTCTCTACCATAATAAAAAGGCTGCAATTATATAAGAATATAAGACTAAATTATTATCGATTATCCTATCCATGTGCACTATACGGACAAACTTTCATAGATTGCATACCTCATTCTAGTTGATTCAAAGACTTTGAATCAAATATTGTAGAAGCAGGATAATGGAAAATAAATAATTCTTCAGACTTGATTTTGGTACCTTTTTATTAGGAGGAAGATTACTTCTTTATTAACTTAATTATGTAAAAAACTTTCTTATAAAATAGAATGCATATATGTTTGCCAGGGGACGCCACGATGGGTAGGAGCGTTAAACCCCTATAAACGCCTATAATTCAATTTAATTTTAGAAATATTCTAATCTCAATGGATTTATTATTACTTGGATCTTACACGGTACACCAGATTATAATGTACTCTAATAGTTTGATAAAGTGAAACCTGAAGCTGGCTAAAATAACGATCCCCATTTTCATCCCCTTTACCACATTCCCACCCTTCCCATTGGATGAAGGAACTGACCAATAAACGATAGCCAAATTAACAACCTAAAATAATATATTATACATATATCCATTATAATCTTTTATCTTTCTAGGTGGATTCTTTTTAGTGAATTAAATAGGCATAAAAAACGTGCGTTGGTAATATAAGAAATTGTGGCCATTTTTATACATTTTTATATTTCAAAAACATTCCGTTTTTCTATGCTACATTATTAAGGGTGGGGTTAAAGGTGTGTTTACCCCCCTCAAACTTTAAAACACTCCAATTTACCCCCTCAACATTTTTAAAATACATTAGATTACCCCACTTAAACCATTTGAAAAACCTAATTTTACCCCCCTCAAATTAAACAGCTTGGACGTCCCTATATAAGCTCATACGTTTAACAGGATAATATTTGCTAAAGCTGCAAAGTGTAAATAATACGAACTGGCACTTCAGAAAAGGATTCAATTACACGTTATTTTGCACTTTGCTTTAGAGAAGTCTGATATTATATTATTCAAGGATAAATGTTTTCATTTTCAGTATGGCTTTGAAACCGATTAATAGCATTTTACTAAAGACAATTTTCCAAGAATATTAAATAAAAACACAGAATTAATGCTAGCTCTTAAACCTATAAATTTCATGGCTAGAATGGCAAACAGGCAGCTTTAATAGTAAAAGGAAATATGCGGTTTCAAACTATAGTTTTACAAATTTATACCCCCTAAAAATATTACAGTTTTTGCTGTCTTAAAGTTGGTTAACCAATGAATGCAAGTGGGGAGGGGGGGGGGGCCGGGGGGAGTATTCACCATATTAAAGTAGTAAGATGTGTGTCTCAAAAGATCTTATAAACGCCACATTGTTCAATCGCAATGGATTATATTAACCAAATACATTTTTTAAAAAAAGTTTTTTCATTAAACAAATGCATCACAAAATTATACATCTTATATGGAGGCGTGGGTGACATTTGCTGTTTATTACACTAGTCCACAAAGTTGTATAATAACGTTTTCCTATTTGTTGTCTTAACAACTTTAGGGACCTATGATGAATTTTATTTGGTTGGTTTATAAAGTTGAGTTTTCAAACGTTTCAACCTATAATTGTAATCTACAGAAGGGGCATTTTTTGTATATCATCATTGGAGATGAACATAAATTTGTCATTCATTGTCTAACCCTGTAAATCTTGACTTGTTGCCCTTCATAATTTTTATATTTTTTTAAAAAGTACATCCCATCTACTTTCTATTAATTTCCCCTAAAAATTGTAAACTACCAGCAATTATTAATCCTTTGAAAAGTTATGGTAATTAAAAGAGACTTTTATAAGCCCTGAAACCTTTTAAGATATTGTTTAAAATCCTATAATTGCCATTTCATGACTTTATATGTCTTATAAACAATAATGCATTTATCCAAAGACAGAATAGGTTGAAAATAATGAAAGTTGAGGTTGGAATCTCAGGAATTGATGGTCCAAATGGGTTGTACTATTCAGGGCAGCTTTATCAATGTTCTGGGGTGGTTTTAGGCTATTTTCCTTATTTTTATGACTAGTAAGAAATTGCATTTAATAAAATGTCCCAAAAGCCCTCACAAAAATGTTTTTTACTTTTAAAAAATGTACTCAACCGTAAATTGTCGACTCAAAGATTTTACAGGGTAATGACGTCAATTCTGTGCTGTGATTTAAAGATTATATTCCATATTTTAAGTATATTTTAGTAAGCATCTAATGCAACAAATAAAGAAGTTTAGAATCTAAGGTCTATAGAACATACTTTTTTGTTAAAAACTAAACTCATGAAGGATAATGTTAAAATTTTATTGATGTGTAAAGGAGGCTCATTAGTTGGAAATCATGGATACCTACATGGATAGATAGCCAGATAGATAGACAGAAAGATAGATAGTCGGACAGACAGGCAGATAGATAGACAGATAGTTAGACATGTAGGTAGATAAAGAGATAGATAGATAGTTAGACAGATATATAGATAGATAGGCAGATAGATAGAAAGACAGATAGACAGTTTACAGAAAGACAGATATATAGATAGACAGACAGACAGACAGTTAGATAGATAGACCGACAGACATATAGATAGATTGATACTGAGATAGATATAGATAGATAAACATATAGGTAGACAGACAGATTGTTAAATATAAAGATAGATAAATAGAGAGAAAGACAGATAGACACACAGAAATATATATGTACAGATAAACAAATAGATTGATAGCTAAATAAATAGATAGACAGATAGATAAATAGCTAAATATATAGATAGACAAATAGATAAATAGCTAAATATATAGACAGACAGATAGTCAGACAGACAGATTGATAGATAGACAGATAGATAGATAGACAGAATCTAAAATATCATATAATCATCTAATAAAGTTTGAATAATTTATTTGGTTTGGCTACAAAATTAAATACCGCGGCATTAAGGCAAAATTCTATTGGATTTTTTTTTCCAATGCACGTACATATAATTAATTTTGTTTTTGCATATAAAATTACTACTAAGAAAACAATCTAAGTTTATAATTTTTCATCATAAAAACTTCAATTTCCCGTGTATGTAATTGAGAGGGGGTTTTAATGGGGGGTGAGGGAAGCTCCAAAGTCGATTCTGATTTATTTTTTCGTGCGTTCAAAATTACGCAAGAAATTTATAATCTTATGGCAAAAGTTGGAATTTTTCAGGACATACCATGTTTAAAACATCCATGTTTATTTTGTTACTGCTTTAAACGCTTGTAGACAATTAATCTTCAAGAAATGTCTTTTTTGGAGTTAATTAATAGTGCATTGTCTAATTTAAAAGTTTTTATTTCCATAATGTTTATTTAGAAAAATATGTTTATTTTCAAAAACAGGCATGTTTAGAAATTTCTCTAAAAATTGTGCCCGGTGCAGGAAAAGGAAATTGTTATGATTGCACTAGAAGGTGGATATTATATTGTAAGGTTACTAATATAGTTGAAGATCTAAGTAACATTCATGGATGTAGAATATACATGGATATTATGACATGAGAAAAATTGTCGTAAAGTTTGATTGCTAACATTAACAGGAGGGGAGGGAATAGGGTTGGGGGAGGGGGGATTATCATTTTAGCCAGCTACAAGTTTCATTTTATTAGAGTACATAATAATTTTGGCGTTATATCCTAGTAATTAGAAATTCATTGTAACATTCTACATAGTCTACATAACTAAGAGCGTTACTGAAAAATACTGCTACACAAAATCTTGTTACATACCCAACTGAAATATATAAGTATTGTATACTACACACACAAAAAAGTACATAAAGAATTAAGCAAATGAAAGTGAAACGACTATTTTACTGGCTGTATAATAAATGTATCTTTTAGTATCTTAGTACCTAAGTTTTAGAAGCGCAGCTACTCTATAATTAGGGTCTGTTCGAATATTATTTCATAGGGATCCATCTCATTTGAGTAAACAAAACTTAGATCCTTATTTAAAAGTGTGTTTGTCTGTCTATTCTAATGGATCTCGCCAATTGCTGAACCGATATGGTTTTCCTTTACAATGTAGCTTCTCATGGTAAGGTTTATAAATATTTTTTTTGGAGGGTACCGATAGTGAAAAATGAAGCCGCTATTAATATTTTGTTTTTCATTTCAGGTTAGCAGTGTGGTTGTCTTGGCTTTAGTCGCTCTGCCTTCTACTTCTTATGGAAGTCCCTTCAGCCTATTTTCAGGTATGATACACTTGCAGAAGCAGCGCAGCTGCCTTACATTAGATTAGTAAGTATGTCAGTTGGTTTGCCTACACTTCCAAAATTTGTCAATACAGAGGAAAATACACAAAAGGCCAATTTTCCCCAATTATGATTAACAAAATTCAGGGTATAATCCGTTGTTTGTTCTATAAATTTATTATTCCCTTGTAACATTTCCTCTTACAAATTTAAGCTGTGATAAATGTAACAGGAAGGCTATTTATCTGTGTGTAGCGATGGAATTCACTCTTTCACGAGAAATGCGTTTAAAAAAAAAAGTAGAGGGTCGACTCCACCACCATTCCCTCTAGTATCCCTCAAGTCCTATAGAAGTATAATCTCTAGTTTATAAAGTTTGATTAAAAGGTCATCATATGCTTATTAATTTCATATAAATTTTACACCCTATACATGGGAAGGTTTTAAACTATTTTATTAAAACATGGTTTTTGATCACTTCGGAATATAGTACTTAACCTAACATAATTATTATTTTCTAATTAAGACTGGGACGGGCTCTCCCCCCGCCAGGGCAGGAACTCCAAGCTGATGACCTTTGCGCAGGACCCCACCACTGCCTCCCCCCTCACCATCAAGACTAATGGTAACCCTTCTACATACATTGAGGACGTTGTTAGTAACATTCAACAGGTAACAATTGTTTTTTTTATTCAAGTGGATAAATGTGTTAGTCTTATCATAGGTCCAGGAAAGGTTTATATTTAGTAATGATATAAAGTAGTGAGATTTTTTGTCTTAAGCTTAATACTCACAAAATTCTTTCCTAAATTTTCAGAAGGGAATTCCAGTAAGTCATACAGAGGCTGCCATCATACAAAATACTTATTAACTTTCCCACAACATATGAGAAACTACAATGTAAAAGAGAACCGTATTGTTTCAGTGTTTAGTGAGATCTTTCGGTAAAAATAGGGACACAGAGATCCTGTTATTAAAAATTTATTGTTCAGGCATTTGCTGGGAAGCCTGTTCCTGAAGAGAACCTGGGAGAACTGGAGAATGCTGTTACTGATATGGTTATGAACGAGGTTATCAAGGACATCATTGGTGGTCAGGTTGGGGCATTTATCATTTAATTGCAGGATTTAATATTCTTACAAATTTCTAATTGTTGGACAAATTTTGAGGAATTATATTTGGTTCTTTCCCTCAAAATGCATATGTCTTACCTCTGCAGGGGCCCTAACCTTGCAGGACTTATACCTACAGTGCCACAACCCTATGGGGCTATCCAGTACCCAATATAATTAAACTAAAGCAAACAAATAACTACCCTTTCCTTATTTTTGATTTATTCCAAATTAAGGTAAATGTATGTGCTCATATATACCTAATTTTCTATCAAACATTTGAGAATTTAGATATTTTTTTTGGAAATGTTCAAGATTTGGTCTGATGCAAATGATGGGTATATTTAAGACATAAATAAAATCCAGTTTTTTATTCATTTAACAACTTTGCTTTTAGGATTCCATCAGAGATCAGTTCCAGAGAAGACCTGCTGTCCCCCAGAGACAATTTAACAGACCTGCTGAGGTAAATCAGATTGACAGATGAATTGAACGACAGAAAAAATGACTAATTAAAATTTTTGTGTGAAAAAGCAGTTGGGGACACCAAACTCAAAACAAAATAAAAAGCTTCTCAATAATTTATGTATCACATTGTCTTTTAATCATGAAGTATATGATTAATTTAGTTTAACTTGCATTTTTCATACTGATATAATCAGACATTTGAATTTTGTTAGCAACTTTAAACAAGGATATTATTTTTAAGACTTATGGATATGAGGCTCAACCCCAGCTTACCAACAGGTAATTAATCTTTAAATATTCTCTTACTAGATTGTTTTTCATAGCTTTAAAATAATATTTAAATTAATATGCCATGATGAAAAAACATTCTAAGAAATCTTAAGAAATGGACTACCAAGTTCCCCTTCCAAAAAAATTAGGAGAGTAAGCAAAAAGAGACTTAGATCATTCATAGTTGAAAAAAATAAATAGGGAATATTTGACCTTTTGAAGAAACAGCTGAAGGGTAATTTCCAATCCCATTCCTTGCCTGTTAAGGTCTTGCTGGAGTCTGGATATTTAAAGGTTGAAACAATGAAATAAACAAATATTTAAATATTCAGAGGCCAGTATGGAAACCCTCGTGCTGACAATGGAATCTCTGCTGACTTTGGACCTAATATGGGAGCTGATGCGTTTGTTGACCCAGAGAACAATGTTTACAGCAGAACACCCCAGCTTGGTAAGCACCTGCATGAAAATATGATCTTTTTGAACTTTTTAATGCTTGTTAAAGTTTCTGCTCATATGCTTGATTATGTATATTTTAGTTCATATGTAATTTAATCTGATTCAGATTTGAATTTTTTATGTTGAAGATATTAGCAAGCATTAAAAAGACCTAAATTTAGTTTTAATTAAGCGTTCTTTTTTAATTATGTTTAAAAATATATTTTAGGAAAATTTTAAAAATGAAAAGCATGATAAAATATGATATTCTATTATACATTTGAAATTTTATGCACACATAAAGATTTTAGCATGGGTCCTTCAACAAGAAGCAAAAAAAAGCTTGTGAATGTAATATATGGGCAAATATATTCATTTTGGGTACAATCTAAAACTTTGTTTATAACAAGTTTGCTTAGATAACATTAAGTGAGAATTGCACCATTAACTTGATATGGGGTCAACCTATTTAGGTTAATTTTATTTTTAAAATTATTACAGGAATGGGGATACCAAAGTCTCAAACATACTCCAAGAACTAAATATCTTTGTTGATTGGATAAACAATAGTTTGAGAAAGACGATCTCTATTTCTTCAAAACAATTGCATGAATAGCTTTAATGACAAGCTAAGCTAAGATTGCATTGTGTTTACTGTTTGATTACATACAAAACACTTGCATCCAAACATAAATTAGTCCCCTGTAATTTTCCAATTCCTATTCTCCTGATAATTAGTTTTCCTAATACTTCAAATATAAATAAGTCCATGCCCAAAAATTAATATAATACATGATTTCTATATGAAAAGTTACTAAATAAACAGGATACTTTGATGTTATAGATTCAATGCTAAAATAGGTTGTGCAGATGCTAACTTCATCTAAAATAGCACCTGGCATACAATTGTCACTTGTATGTATATTTAGAGAGGTTTGCTATAGATGGCGCTGATGTCGGAATAGAGCAGAAATTACTCCTAGGCAATCAAACACAACAATAACTTTTTTTGGGATGAAGAGATTGGTTGTATTTACCTTTTTAAAAAACTTTTAATAAAATTATTACAAATAATTTGATTTTAAGTACATGGATCTAATCTCTTTCATTAAACTTTTTAAAACAAGACAATTGAATTAAATTTTATCAAGTCCATTGGACAGTCCCAAAATTTTTGAGGTAAGTATTAGCACGAAGTAAAAGTAATAATTTCTTTGCTTTACCCATAATTCTTACAATTCTACTTTTTGACATTTTTACAAATAGGATACACTTGACTTATACTAAGGACAATATTTTGACTATTTGACACTACATTTGACTAATAATACATTCATTTATTTACTTTTGTATTGGGAATGGCTTACTTACCTTAACTCTATTATAAAAAAATTTTGTTTTTCATCTTAATTATACACGATTAACATCAATAATCCATCACATTTAATCCCTTGCACTAGATTACTTGAATTAATTAGGCAGATCAATATCATTCAAATTAGCAAATTAGATGTATACAATAATATCATAATAACTAACAATAAAAATACATACAATGTAATTATGTAATTAATTATAACTAGATATTTTACAAGCTTATATTTTTCAGTTGCCTAACTGTCAAAGGTTATTGGGTGAATCATGATTTTTTGATAACACCACATGAACTTTACTGAATAGTACACGAAGAAAAATTAAGATGGAATTATTACTTTTTGGGGGCATAAAAAAGCTTATTTTATTCACACTAGATATCAAATAAAAATAAATAAGTTCTACTGATATTAAACATAGGACTTTAACATTAAAGCATTAAAAAAAATTAAATTCTTGTATTACTATGTGCAGTCCTAAAATGTTGTGCAAAAAAGTAAAAGAAACTTAGGGCCACCCAATTTTTTGTTGACATAGTAAAAGCTTGTCTTATTAAATTTTTGACAAATTCCGTTTCCTGCGGGGTCGCAACCCGAGGAGCCAACAATTTCTCCTTTTCGCAATGGTGACTCTTAGACTTAAACTTTAGTAGATTTTTTTTTGCAAAAGTGGTAAGTGTTAATTTATCCAAAGAAACATATTTCATTTCTCATTTTTATAATTAAAAGATTAAAACACACCATTTAAAAAATTTGTATTGAAGATATGCACTTTTAATCGTTAAAAAGTTAAAAATGACTACCTAATTAATTCTAAGAACTTTTTGTTTTTCTTCATAATTTGAAGCTTTATTCTTTCTTAAGCTATCTGTTTATCAGAGTACTCTATCCATACTTAGATCTTAATTCTAGTAATGAAGGTACTCTAAAGCCAACTTTGTCTGACAGTCAGTCTGTAACGCTATGGGGGAAATTAAATTTTCTTAGCTGCTATTTGTGATAAACGGCTGATTTTTTGTAAAGATTTCATAAATCCATGAGCATCCACAATATACTTTACTTTGTCCGTCGGTCTGTCAGTCAAGCAAAGTATTAAAAATTAAAAATATGTTATAGAGGTTTCGTGATTTCTATTCTTTTATTAACAAATGCTCTTGTCCGTATTTCCAGCAATGATTTTTGTGCTTTGCTTATTATGGATTTTGTCATCTTTGTTTTATTCTAAAAACACAAAAAAGAGTCTACTTTTATTTCAAAGAATCAAAACACACGTCACTATTCTAGCTTTCATTTTATTATTTTATAGTTTGGAATCAGAATCGAAAATTATTTCGAAGTAAAAACGTTTTTGCCTTTTATTTTTCTGTCTGGCAATATTCATAGGAATTGTCTCGCTCGATGTAGGGTTTCTTTTAGACCTACTTAACTAAACCTAACCTTAAAAAAAACTAAAATGATTTTTACCAAATCCTTTATGATTATTTAATAAAAAAATCTCCTTTTTCCTTCACTTTTGTAATCCTTTTTTGCATGGCAGTTACTCTTTAAAACTACACATTACAACAGCATGGCATGAAGCTTATACATATTAACATATTATGAATTCGTTCTTCAAAGAGAGATAGCTCTTTTCGTTAATTTAGGCATGTTAGAATTGTCCTATCGATTTCAAACTTTGCATGGTGATTCCTATGGTAGTTAGGATAAGCATTACCAGAATGTCCGTAGGTTCATTTTAAACATGTTGATTTTTTTACTTGTTTAACAACAAATTTTTTTATGATCTAATCATCCGATTGATCTGATTTTTAGTATATTGATTCCTGGGACAACAAAGAATAATATTATAAGCGAAGTAACTCTATAATCAAGTCCTAAAAATGTAAATATGTCCATAAACATTATCCTGTATCAAGCAGTTTACTTACAATTTTGCTTCGACTCTTATACATTTATATTCTGATTATTCAGTTCTTACACTATAGAAGTGTTAATGTCCGTTTGTCCTACCGTTTCAGTGCTTTACTTTTATGGATGTTGTCATCCTTGTTAGATGTTGCTCTATAGGTCAAAATGTTTATCGGTTTGTAATGCTAATGTACTAGTGATTAATATGCGAAGTCTATTTATCTTGGGAGGATAAAATAATTAAAAGTCTATCCCGAGATCTATAGGAAGATTCCTTATAAAAGAGAGTTATATCAGTTAAGCTGTTAGCGAGATCTTTTTGCACAGACTGACATCGAACGTATTTTATTTTAGACATCTGTTTGAGGCATTAATTAAAATTTAAATCGCATGGCATGTTTATTAATCTAATAAAATACAGTGTGTTTTTGTTATGAGAACTTTTTTGAAAGCAATTTTACCCCACTTATAGTTATTAGAATTTAATAATTAATGGCTTATTTTCTTTGTTTTTTAAGGCAATTAATAGAACAACAAAAAAATATTTCAGTTTTTATTTAAAAAGTACAGTAAAATCTAAATTTCAAAACTTAGGTGTCAACATATAAAAATGGTTTTAGCGCATTTTTCTTTAAAAAATGAATTTTCTGTAGTCGACTTTGGGCGGCCAGTACTCCCTCCCTATTTGAGATATGACCTTCAAACTTTGATATGTTCTAGTACATGTCCCTAATAGTATCTGTATACATTTTTAGCTCTATATCTCAACTTTGAAGTGTTTAGCAGCCATTCTTGCAAAAGGTTGATTATTTGAGCATAAGAAAAATGCGCTAAAACCATTTTTAGATGTTGACACCTAAGTTTTGAATTTTAGATTTTACTGTACTTTTTAAATAAAAACTATAATTTTTTTGTTGTTGTTCTATTAATTGCCTTAAAAAACGAAGAAAATAAGCCATTGATCATTAAATTCTGATAACTATAAGTGGGGTAAAATTGCTTTCAAAAAAGTTCTTATAAAAAAAAACACACTGTATTATGACTAAAGAAAGAAAATAATACCAAGGAGTGAGAGAAAATTGTAGTGGTACCTGATGTTTTATAAACACGTTCTGTCATACATTGGCTTAATAAATATAGGTACTTTCATTAAATCGTGATTGGAGGGTGTAAACTTTTAGTATTTAAACATTTCGAACAAAAGTTAAAACCAGAACAGAAGGGGTAGTTTTGTTTATGATTATTAAGTGTGGACATCAATTTATTGCCCTATCCTATAAGTTCTCTTAAGAGAAAGGCAGAAAATAGCATAAAACTATCTAAGATTTATTTAATTAAAACATTAATTAGCTCAAAACCACAAAGTGACAAATATGAAGCTTTCCCAAAATGGAGAACTCAATCGGTTCAGTATCTTTTAGATTATTAATCTGCAGAAGGAAAAAAAACATTAATACTTTGTATAGTAGGATCTATAGCTAAGGCAACCCTAACCTTAGGCTATCCTGTAGACTCATAGAGTAGCTAAACGTGAACAACACTACAATAAAAACGAGCGCATGTCCTAATACTAATTAAAGTATTTTTTACTCAATCAATCAATCATATACAAAGATGATTACGTCTAAAGAAGTCAGTCTTTGAAAAAGTCAAAAATGTAAAGCTGTAGTGCCCTTTTTAAAAATGACGTCTTACAATACAAATGACCAATGATAGCCAATACACAGGTTAAATTACCAAGAGCAGGCCAGTTTACATTTTAATTGACTAATGGCAGGCCAGTATGATTGATTTTCCATTCAAACCCCCATTTTTATTTTATTTTATAAAAGTATAGCAAGAGATTAATAAATACATACATAAAGCATTTTTAGTGCATTTATTTAAATAAATTGCATTAAATTTACATTACCATTAGATAGACAGACTAACAGAAGATAAATTTACAGAGTAGTATTGCTAACAAAAAAATACTCAAATCAATCAAAAAAAACGTCTTAAAACGTTAAATTAATGTAATCTGCCTCCTGATAATTAATGGATTTATTTACATAGACTATCATGAAACATTGGCTACATATCACTTCCACAAACAGTCTTATTTTTTAAATTTTCAAAAGTAATTCATGTCTCTAAAGGGATAATACAATGGCTGATAAATTTATGTACATCCCCAATGAAGGTACACAAAATCATTCCTTTGATAGATAACAATTAGTCGTTGAAACATTTAGACACTCAACTTTATGAACCAGGCAAGTAAAATTCAACAAAAGTCACCAAAGTTGTTAAGCCAAAAAATAAGAAAACGTTATTATTAAATGTTGGGGTCTTGTGTATAAAAACAGCCCAATGTCCCCTCCCCCCATGAAAGCAAGCATCATTGAAAATTAGGTCTACAGCACAAGGGTTACCTTCCCATCTGCATATAACACATCATTAATCACTTAAATGTTTGCTATTGTATATTTTGCTATTATTACACTTTAGCGGAAGGTATAATACACCCCTAACATTGTGTAAAATATATAATAACATACAGGGTAGGTGGATAGGGGGTTAAGCAAAAAGTCCTTCACATTTTATATTTTTTTTTTGCTGTTGACCAAAAAATAGCAGTACTTTTATTGACATTTTATCTCATTACCATAAAATAAAGAGTCGTCATAATATTTTTGGCCATATTGTCACTAGCTGATAGGTCGTCTTGAACTAAATTTAATGAACAACAATGGAGTTATTATTACTTTGATCTTACACCAGATTATCATGTACTCTAAAAAAGTAAAACTTGTAGTTGGCTAAAATAACGATCACCCAATCCACCTCCTTTATTCCATCCCATCCCCATCTAATGATTAAACGAACTGACCAATAAACAAATTCCATGTTAAAAAGCTAAATTGACGACAATTTTTCCCATTCTATATCCATTTGAATATTCCCCTAAAATATAGCAGTTTGACTACTTTGTATTGTTTTAGAAAAAAATTTATATCAAAATCTTAATTCCCAAAGTCCTGAGATTAGCATGCGTGATATAGAATTAAATTGTACTAAGCCCGAGGGGACAAATATTACCCTATTATTCTTTCCCCCCTCCCCCCCCACCCTACCTACACAATGAGTCACAAATTCCCCCTGCAATTTTTTCCCCCTCATTTATTCATTTATTGGTTTGTGTATTTTTCAATGCCATGGCTAGTCTAGGGTCGCAGGTATAGGTGACCTGAAAAACAAATAGCAGACTATGGTAGAAAAAGATTAAGAACAGATAAAATTTAAAAAATTAGGTCTTTTATCATTTTATTTCATAAGGGGTATCTTTGTAATCAAAGCCTACCTTTTTTTGGCTTTCTTGCTTTTACATAGTTTAATCATAAATTCAACATTTTAATCCTGATTATCAATACCTAATCCATGGCAAAAAATACGCTACTGTATTTATATTTACGTACGTGCCCCCCTCCTCCCACTTGCTCCCCTCCCCGTGGGAAAACTGACGTAACATGTTGAAAATGCCCGACCCTCGGGTGGTGTTCTTATAAACCCTTCCTTAAGAAATGTTTTCCCTGGTATATCCTTCTTCAAAGATATATGATGTCTTACCTTTTAACAATAAGATTTCACGAACGGCTGGATAAAGTAATTTGTCATTTCTAAAGGCATGTTTTAGGCTATTGTGTTGTATTTACAATTTTGATAAGCCCCAACCCCAACAAAAAGATTGCGGGATTAATTATTTATCATAGATTATTTCCTTTTGTTTTTTGCTGTTTTTACAGTTTTTTAGCTTGATTTCGAAAACAACCCCTGAGGGAAAAAATTGTCTGTATGTTTGTCAATAATTTTAAATGAATGTCTTGCTTACGTACATTTTGTAGCCTAAGGACATTATTTTTTTTTCAAAAGGGGTATTCAAATTTTGGTTCAAAAAATGTACAAAATTGTAAAAGAATTTGATTTTGTCTTTATTTTATAAATATAAAACTATTATCCCAATGTTATAATCAGAAAAGCGACGAAATATGAGTAAAGCTAATTGATACCAGCTGATTTCGATAATACATAAGTCATTTTAACATTTACATTTTTACAAGCTCTAAAAAAGTTTTAGCGATTCCCATAAAGTTTAGGTTTTCAATACTTTAGGTAATAATTTTTCAATGTTTTTATAATATTTTTTCTATGTGTTTCAATGTTTTTAAAATCATCGCGAGAAAAAATCTTCGAACTGAAAAATATTGAGAAAAAAATCCTCCAATGAAAACATACAATTATCATAATCTTTCTTGGGTTCCGCGTAAAAATGACAATTTTAGCAAAATATTAGAATTTTTGTATCAACACATTTTTTTTTCTTTTAAACAATATCTATAAAAGTGAAAAACAATAACCCATAAACAATAAAAATTGTTTCATTATTACATCAAATTGTTTACAATATTAGTCAAGGTAATGGATATATTCTACGTGGATATATTGACAGGGGAAAATGTGTCGTCAATTTAGGTTGCTACAGCGGTCCTTTTTATTGACTAGTTCGTTTATCCAGTAGTAGGAAAGGGATTGGATGGGGGATATCATTATCTTAGCCAGCTGTGAACATTTTTAGAGTACATGAAAATCTGGTGCAACATCCAATTTATAATATATCGAATGTCAAGGTTAAAGATTTAAAAAAGACAAATTTTTATATTTTGTAATTTAAAGTATTTCTTCAAAGGCATTGTTATTTAATATTAGACAACTTATGTTGATGTAAAAACATCATATAAGCATTATATTCATATTATCTATTTTTAGAACATTTGTCCTTTTTTTAAGATTTTAATAATAAAGCTTCCTACTTTTTGTTTTTAATTGTTTTACGCTAAATTTACAGTTTTTAATAACAACTTTATTAATCAATAATGGTCCTTTGTCAAGTTTTTTTTTGTTTAAAATTCAATTATATTTAATTATTTTAAAAAATTGAAAAGAGGCATATAGGAGGAAAAGAGAGAAAGAAAAGATTATTATTATTATTATTACGTATTTTATTGGTTTTTAATCAGTTTATGAAATAAAATCACAAAAATATTACAAAAATATAAAATTGATAATTATTTACAATTACTACATAAAAATAGATTCGGTTTCTTTCATGTGCTCCGTCGTCTAGTCTGAGTGAGGGCAATAGCATCTTTATCATTAACACAAGGATCTATGATTATCCTGATTCTCTGTTAACTCTGAGCCATCAGCTTAGAACTGAAAAAAAGAGAATGAAAGTTTAAGTTAGAAAAAATACATAGTAGAAAGAAATATTAACGGATATTAAGACAGAATTACTACACTTAAAAAAAAACAGTTTTTCTTAATGACCCTGTAATAACACTAACCCTTTTATCCTCTTATCCACTTATTATATGCATTTTGATATTTAGGAAAACGCATAAATATTGATCTATAATTCTTTAGAAACTCTTTTAACATTGACAATACAGGTTTAATTTTCTTATTTCTACATTCTAAAAGAAACCAAGCTGAAATAATAATTTCTGTATTGATAATTATAGCTTTATAGAATGGTATATTAGACGGTGCTCCCAAGAAAACAAAATTGGCAACCCATGTTATATTAGATTGGTAAAGAAAAGTGTTAAAATATTCTAAAAGTAATTCTGTATTTGATGAGCAATACAGATAAAAATGACAAGAAGTTTCTCTAGGGGTGGGAAGATTTAAAGCTATTGTACATTGTGTACATGCTGGACTAGTGTCACTAAATTTTGATAAATTTGCATTAAAATGAAGAAGATTATTACATAATTTAAAAGCAAAGTCTCTTATGTTCATGGGAAGATAGGATAATCTCCACATGCACATAAACCTTGATTCTCTATTTATATCTATTTCATTACTGAGCCACATGTTTCTAGTTTTAACGGGTTGACAATTTGTTAACATAGATTTGGATATATCTAAGAAGTATCTAAAATCTTTTGCTCTCAAATTGGGCTTTGAAATACAGACCAATATTGAAGCAGATTTTTGAGAAAATTTCGTTTTACACCTATTTAAAAATAATCTTAGATTATGTTTCATTCTTAGAAATTCATTTGGGGTTACATAACAGGAAGATTTCCTGCAAAATTCATCATAATTTAAAACATTGCCAAAGTTTGAAATAAAATTACTTAAGGTAAGATTTTTTAGTTCATTACCATACCTTAACCATGAGTTTATTGTAAAGAAGTTGTTATTAATCATATTTCCCTGATTATCCTTGATAGAAAAGATAGAAAGATGAATATTAAGAAAGACAATATAGAAAGAAAGAAAGATTTAGATAAATAAAAAAAAGATAAAACATTGAAGAAAAGAGACTTGAACTAGAGAAAAAAAGAAATCGCAAAATTCCTTTTTTTCCCCTTTGTATACAAACTGCATGTTGAACACTTAAAACCTCCACCTCATAGACGTCCAACCCCCCCCCCTTCCCCATTTAAAATTAACCCCTACCCTGGGGTTGACGTAACCCCCCCCCCCAAAATAAAAAATCTCTAATAAATTTTGGGGGGGTAAACTAAATTTACCCCTGCCAACAGATTTCAGCCAAGCAAATTTGACCCCCGAGGTAAAAATTTTGGGGGGCTTCGCGCGCCATTTTACCCCCCCCCCCCCTTAAAATTTTTTACCCCCCCCCAAAAAAGCTTGGACGTCTATGCTCCACCTCCCTCTATTTTGTGTAATTAATTGAAACAAATGGGGATTGACAGTTTTTTTTAAAAGCGAAGCTTTTCTATAATTGACGCCCGTCCGTCCGTCCGGACATGTTAGAATTGTCCTATCGATTTCAAATTTTGCATGGTGATTCCTTTAGTAGTTAGGTACGTTTTAGAAAGCGTAGCAACTCTATAATCATTACCAAAATGTCCGTACGTCCATTTTAAACATGTTGGTATTTTTACTTTTTTAAATAGCTTTTTTCGTTAATTTAGGCATGTTAGAATTGTCCTATCGATTTCAAACTTTGCATGATGATTCCTGTAGTAGTTGGGTACGATTTAGAAAGCGTAGCAACACTATAATCATTACCAGAATGTCCGTACGTCCATTTTAAACATGTTGATTTTTCTACTTTTTTTACAACAAATTTTCAAGTGTTTTAATTATCCGTTTGATCTGATTTTTGGTATATTGATTACTGGGACAACAAAGAACAATATCATAAGCGAAGCAACTCTATAATCAAGTCCAAAAATGTAAGTATGTCCATAAACATTATCATGTTTTTAAGCAGTTTTTCAACAAGTTTACCTACAATTTTGATTCGACATTTATAATTTATGTTCCGATTTTTCAGTTTAGATACTATACAAGTGTTAATGTCCGTTTGTCCTACCGTTTCAGTGCTTCGCTTTTATGGATGTTGTCATCCTTGTTTTTTGTAAAAGCGCCGAATGCTCAGTTCTCTTTTTACCTGTTCTTCTTTTTGTTTTAGTTTACATGGTTTCATGTCAAATAAAAGCGGGAAAAATTCATATTCAGCAACGTTTTGAGTAATATGGGTTACACTTGCAATACAATAAAGCTACAAATCTTATAGACGGCCATTTTTATATACCTTTAACAATTTTGGCAATGACAATGTAAGGACAATCTAAAAATGGATTTATTATTGCTTGGATGTTACATGAGATTTCCAAGTTCTCTAATAGGGTGAAACTCGCTGCGTGCTAAGATTACAATACTCCTCATCCAACACCATTTACCACATCCCCTCTCCTCACATAAGAAGAAGGAACTGACCAATAAGTGATTTCCATGTTAGCAACCTAAATTGAAAATAATAATTGTTCAAATTTAACCACATCCCCTCTCCTCATATAGGAAGAACGAACTGACCAATAAATAATTTCCCTAAATTGACGATAATTTTTCAAATTTAATTTCTTCTTTTCTTTGATATTCACAAATCTAAAGACTTTATTTTTTGCAACCCCTCCCCAATTATTGTACAATCTCAACTATGACCTCAGCCCAATTTTTTTTAAAAATCAATGATGTATGGAATTTCTTTTACATTGATTGCTTTCAGGGATCCAAAGGGATAAGACAATGGCCGATAAATACATGTCCCTTTCATTGAATTCACAAAGTATTCCTTCCTGTAGTTTACATTTAGTGGATGAAACTTTTGGACACTCAACCTAAAAAATCAACCTATCAAAATTTGAAAAAGTTCACCAAAGTTGTTAACTAAACGAATAAAAAAACGTTATCATAAAACATTGGGGACTAGTGCAATAAACTGCCCAATGTTCTCCCTCCCTAGATTGCTTTGTCTTAAACGATTTATTGAAAATTGAACATTTCATAGTTTTATCTGTAACTTCTTTGTTCAGTTTGATTGCAAAAAAAAATACATCACTTTTAAAGATTTGTTTCTTCAACTCTGTATGTTTGTCTGTCTGTTTGTAATGCATGTTTAATTAATGTTAACTGACGGAAATTATGATGGAATAGTCCACCAAATTAATGTATACTAGCAGCTACGCTCCCTAGAGGCCTCTAGAAGCACTTGAGGTAGGGAAAAGGGGGGGGGGGTAAGTTCTAGGTTGCACTTTCACTTTTAATTAATTTTTTTCAAAGAAAAAGTACCCTATAAATTTAGGGTGGGTTACTTTCTCGAAAGGGGTGTGGTTTCCATCCTTCAAAATACAAAGTAGTTTCAAACCTTCCCTACTTTGATATAAAAAAAAACTGTCTCCTATAACCTCATATGAACCACAATATGAGATTGTTAAATGAAGAGAAAAAAAAAAATTTTCGCTCGAAATTTGAGACAATTTCCTTAACGATTTTAATGGACTGTTAGCAAACCAATCCACCCCAAAATCTGCTCTGTTGATCTTAATTATAACATTATAAGATTAACATATAAACTGCAGGGAGGGCGGGGACATGGACTGAAAATTACACTGGTACCCACATTTTATAACCAAGTCATCTTATCCGATGGATCAAAAACATTGAGTACTTTTATTTAATTATGATTGGTTGGATAAAAACTTGTAGTTTCTAAACTTTTAATTATTAATTTTAATCAACGGCAATGGGGTAGTTTATATACCCCCCCTCCCCCCACTAAAAATTAATATTTTTGGGGGCTTTGCAAAGGGTTCTTTTTTAATATTACAAAAATTTGATAGATACTCGACCCAAATTTCTAAGAATCCGAGTTCACATTGACAAGACCTCATTCAAATTAATTTGACGGACGGGATTTTGGTACACGAAGAAAAATCATTATACTCTTTAAAAATATTTGTTACTTACTTGTGATATAAATTTCTATAATTCTTCAATTTTAGTTTTTGCAGTGAATCTTTAAATTTCGTGTCCAGGAAGGGAGGGGAACATTAATTATTTCACTTGTCCCCAAAGTATTAAAATAACGTTTTCTTATTTGTTGGCTTACAAACATCTTGGGGACTTTTTATTACATGATTGTTTACGCGTTTCAACCACTAGTCATTGGGGATGTACATTCATTTATCGGCCACTGTCCTATCTTAGTAAAAATCAATCATTTACATAATTACATTTCAAATGAACACTATGCATGTTATTTTTTTATGGGCATGAATACATATTTAAATGTACATTTTGCAAGGTTTGGAGAAGCGAAGCTTATCTATAAGTTTGTTTCTTAACATGTAGGTCAGTCTGTATGTATGGTATACTTACTAAGAGATATAAGTTTTTGTAATGTAGGGAGTAGATTTGAAATCTGCATCAAATTTTAAGGATTTTTTATAAAATTCGTTTTTTGTATAATTCTTTATCTAAAAGCGGAAATACAAATTAAGTTAAATAATTTTGGCATGTGTGATTGGTGGATTTAAAAAATCTGCGCTCTGATTGGATGTCGTACATCATTCAACCAATTAGAGCGCAGGTAGTTTAAAATCCACCTATCCTATTGGTCAAAATTAATTAACTTAAAATGTATTTTCGCTTTTAGATAAAGAATTTTACAAAAAACGAATTTTATAAAAAATCCAAAAAATTTAATGCAGATTTCAAATCTACTTCCTACATTAAAATTCCGGAAAACTTATATCTCTTAATACTTACATCCTTACATAAAAGTAACAGGATCTGTGTCTGTACGTCTGTCAGTATTGAATGATCTATGTAGAACTGCTGAACCGATATGGTCCTCCTTTCTCAAAAGTCCAGGGAAGTTGGAAATTATTTTGGTGGAGGGTAGTTCTACTCTTCCAAGGATAATCACCCTTAGGAAAAAATCGACCCTCCCCCCCTTTTTAAAAAATGGGGCATCGGAATCAACGTCCACCCCTCTCCCCTCCAATCTTAAGTGCATCTAAATGCATCTAGAGCCGAAACCAGTATTAAATTGTTGCTTAATTTTTCATAAAACAAATATTTCTGTATTATTTCAGCATGATTTTTTTAAAATTTCAATTATTGCATGTAAAAAATCATTTTGTATTTTATATATTTGTAAATAGATGTTCATTTACTCTTCTAAAATTTTCTAATATCTTTTTTACTTTTTCTAATAACAACAAGATTTTCTAATAATATTCTCATAGAAAAATAGTAGAAAAAGACAAACACAGATTTAGAATTATATTTTGCAATGGATATATTTTTACCTGGATCTTACGCCAGATTTTAAAGTCTCATAAATCTAATAAAGTAAAATACGCAGTAGGATAAAATAACGATTCCCCCCATCCAACACCTTTCCCTAATTTTCTTCCCTCCAAAGGGATAACGAAACGACCAATAAACGAGTAACAAGTTAGCAATCTAAATCAACGACAATTTTTTCCCTGTCATAATATCCACGTATATTCTACATCCATTATTTTACACTCAATATGTAATGTCTTATTCTACTATTTGTCATTTAATATAACAATTTATTTCGTATCTCTTTGTCTCCTTCTATCTATCTTTTTTTCTCAACTTTTTGCAAAAATCTTGCAAGAAGGAACGCTTACGAAATTGTGTTTGGTTTCTAGATCAGGAAGAGCTTGGATTCCGTCAAGGAGAAGAGGTATCCACTGAAAACCCAACCACTGAAAGCGACCTCACCGCCCTCCCAGGTAGTGTCAATCAATCAATCAATTTGGTGCGATGCTACTCTACAAGTCACAAAGTCAGAAGCCTTATTTATTCTTGTATTTTTGCTTGTTCTTTGTTCAAGTTTACTCCGTCGTTTACTTCCTCTTTTTTCTATAGGGTTTGGAGTGTCATGTATCAACATTCTCTAAAAATAGCCTAAAACTTTCCAGGGTTTATCCCTTTACACCTTTACTATTATAGATGTTATCTGACCTACAAACATACCTTTAATTAATAAAAAGGTGTTCTCTAAATCTTTTTCCCCATTATTATATCTGTGTATATGTAACGAAGGGTTCCCTAGTAAATCTTTTTTTTTCGGCAGTATTCTTTAATTTATTGAAGTTGTTTATATTTTAATATACTTTGTTACTTTTGTCACCTATTCATCCCTTATTTTAGGCATTTTTTTATTTTTTTTTTGCGTGCAATGACCGTAAAAGGTCTAGCTTATTCTAACAACCTACTTTGCTTTTTCAGGCTCCGTAGATAGTGGAAGTGGAAGCGATGATGAAGTGAGATGTGTCAACAAGGTTATGCAGGTCAGTGCTTTTATTCAGGGATCTTAGGGGATAAGACGTTTTTCTTTCCCACTTCTCCCACTCATCTCCCTCATTATTATAACCTCACATGGCTGATCTTTGAAACACTTTGTCAAGCTAAGACAATGGCCGATAAATCAATGTACATTACCAATGATGATACAGAAAATTCGTTCTTTTGTAGATTACAATTGTAACGTTTGAACAGTCAACTGAATAAACAAACCAATCAAAATTCATGAAGTCCCCAAAGTTGTTAAGCTAAGGAATAAGAAAAACTTTTGGGACTAATAATAAACAGCCCATTGTCCCCTTCCTTCATGACATTTATTTTGTGAGCGCGCCAAGCCACGTAATTAAACAACTCTTTGATATCACGTTCTTTGTCTTGTATAGCATTAGTAGATACTTTTTTGCACGTCTCTGTTATGATGCAATGTGTTCTTGAAAACTGCTAATAAATATTTCTTTCAATAGATATACCATAGGCCTAACCTATTTTAAAAGAGTTTCTAAAAATGACAATTTCATTTTAAAGAACAGTCATTCCATAAATAAGACATGTCAGTTTGTATCTATTTTGAATATTGGCGGATTTTAAACACTAAAAGATTATAAAATGCTGAATAATTGTATGATATTTCTCTATATAATGATTTAATGACGATGCCTACCTATTCTAGGTTGAAGAGACTGTTTATGAGGAGAGAATCAAGTGCCAGCATACATTCCAAGGTAATTTGATAGATAGATAGATTGTCTTATAGATAAATAGGTTGGCTAATAGATATAAAATTGTTTAATAGATAGGTAGATTGATAATAAGATTGTATATTAGATTGATAGATTATCAAATAGACAATTGGATGATAAAATAGACATTTATGTTAAAGATACGTTCAATTTTAATTTGAGCTTTAGTTTAATTGGACGTTAGAACATTAACAACAAGCAGTACTTAAGTAATTAAATCTTAGGTCAAAATTAGTAAATGTAAGCTTAAAAGACAAAAGTCCGAATTTTCGTAAACATAGTTCATATACGGATATATGACAGACCATATCCTGTAGTCATAGAGCAGCTCTGCACTACTTAAAAAGGCGGAACTAAAAGTGTAATATGAAAAAGGTATGCGCCTAGCCAAAATTTGCTATAACTCACTTTCTTCTAACCTATTTTTCGCTATGGTGTTCAAACAAACACACGGATCTTTGAAAATTCTTTAAAAGCTGTTTTATGGTGCCCCGCAGTGATAAGTTGCAAGGAATTTGGCATAGGAAAAAAACTACCCTTTCAGAACTAGTGGCTACGCCCTTAGTGGCTTCTAAGGGCAAAACTTGAGAGGGGAACATAGTAATAGTGTCGGACTGATTATGACGTAAAAAATAATAGCCAATGAGAGGCCACTATAAATTTTACCATTGGTCAATAATGTCCTCTCATTGGCAAGTTTTTTTTTACGTCATAATCAGTCCGACACTATTACTAGGTTCACTCATAGATATCCTGTTACTTTATTATATGGATAATGGAGAGGGGGGAAATCAGCGCTCAACTGACACTTTGTGTTAAAGTAACAATATTTTATTTACTATTTCGAAAATTCTTATTAAATGGTATTAAATAAACCTTTTTACTTCCCCTTATAGGTATGACCTTTAAAATTGCATTAGCCAAAAAGTATGGCATCCAAAATTATAATCAGAATCTTCTTTTTCTTTATGAACTTTTCAACCAATGAAAAGTTAGAGTTTATTTACATGATATATTTTTATTCGTGCTATTTTAATAATTTGATTTGTTGAAAAGTTTGAGTTTTTCTCAGGATGAAACATATCCCACCCCCCCTTGGTAGTATAATATGAGTTAAGGTTAATTACTACCCCCTGTGGGGCTTGGAACGGCCCACTCAAAACAAATCAACTCAAATAGGCCTTCCTAAAATAGCACAATGGAGTTATTATAAATAGATACATGGTTTAATAAAATAGAAATTTGTATAAACACAGAAAAAAAAATATTTGAAAATCCTTATGATAAAGTAACATGATGTTTGTCGGTCAGTCTCTACCATTGGATCTCGCTAACCGCTGAACTGATATGGTTCTCCTTTACAAAGTAACTTCTCATAGGTCCTGGGAAGCTTTTTTAACTATTTTGGGGAACGTAACACCACCCTCCCAAGAGAAATCGCGCTCCCCCCCCCCTTTGACGGAAATGAATAAAAAATTGTATGTAAAAAGAGAAAATGGAAAAAAGATTAAATGAAATACGAAGAGAGAGAGAGAGAGAGAGAGAGAGAGAGAGAGAGAGAGAGAGAGAGAGAGAGAGAGAGAGAGAGAAGAGAGTGAGAGAGAAAAAGAAATATATGGAGAAAAATACAAAAAAAAAGAATGAAAGATACACTGTAATATATTATCCTCTATTTCTATAACTCGAATACCTTAATTACATATATTAGGCCCTATAAGATAAAAGCTCTAAGAATTTGGGAACAATTATTTTAAAAAGTAAAAATTAGAGAATAATTGGAAGTGAAAATCCTTTTTGGAATTGGTTGTATCTTTCTTTTTTTTGAAAACTAGTTGCTGCGCCCCTGAATTTAGGAGATCTGTATTTAAAGGTGTAAGAAGCGGGCATAGAATAGCCTAAACAAATGCTCAAGTCTAAAAATAAAATAGCCAAAAACCTAAATGTGAGGCTACCCTAAATCAGAAAACTATATCATTCCAATACTTAGGACACATTTTAAACTTGTAATCTTTAATCTTGTGATCTAATCTTTGGGTATTCTGTTGGGTATACTTTTTTATCAGAATTCCTGTCCCTACCCTTCTATAGGCACTAAAGTAAACCCCCCAGGGGGAAATTCCTTATGCCCTTATCCATAGATGTGTCCACAAAAAACCGTCAAATTCGAAGTTGATATTTTCAATAAGAGGGTGGTAGAGGTTATGGAAAAAGGAGTAGAAATTTTTTAATGTGGCTCTTTTACTAATTTTTTTGGGAAGGGGGGGGGGGTGATTATTATTCTGAAATATTTTAGCTGTCTTTATACAAAAAATTGGTTATTTTTATTGAAACTTTAGTTAATCTATTGGTATGTTAAAGCATTATATATTGTAGTATGCAGTAGAAATCAACTATCTTTTTTATGTTATCAGAATTAACAATGTATTGTTTTATACAATTTTTAAGCTTCCATACATTGCCTACATAAAAGTTTTATAACAAAAATTACGAAGGATATTTAAATTATTCTGAGCTACTATGGGGAATACCTTGACCAAATAAAGGACGAAACTCATGACAATACAAAGTTAGAAAGGCCAGACAATGGTCGTGCAATCAAATGGTTGAATGGTTGGTTGTAGTCTTAATGTTTTTTTCCAGCCTTAGTGGAATTAATATTCCAGTATTACATCGAAACCGATTTATATCCGCTGGATTAGAACCGGTTCTCATTCATACTGAAAAATCATGTTTAGCATATTATTACAAAAAAATTCACACAAATGTTATAATAAAAATCATAATATTTTTGGCCTTTGGGTCCTTTTTTAAAAATAATTTTTCATTTTAATATCGCGGAAAGCTGCCTATACTACGATGTGATAAATAACTATTCCTAGGCCTCTTAAGCCAATCTTCTACTTCAGGAAATAGATAAATACAGTTAGTCCTCCTTCCAGTTTTAAAAAGTTGTAATCGTTGCCTTTTAAAGTTAAATTTAGCATAAAATTAGATATTGCAAAAATGTTTTTTTTCTGCTTGGTTGATACTCTTAGCAAAATTGGGGAATTTACCGAAAGTATCTCAACAGAAGTCATGAATTTAAAAACTAAAAAATATGGTTTCAAAACCGATTAATATCTGGTGGATTAGAACCAGTTGACAGCCTTACTTTAATCTTTATAACTTTTCATTTTAATATCTGCGGAAAGCTGTTTACAAAACGATGTGATAAATAACAATTTTCATATTTTTCTTATTATTTTCTTTTTTGATAATAATTACAGGATATATTTCAATTTTCCTTTGATCATAATTTAAACAATATTTTAAATAATATAATAAATATTTGTTAAATATCAATAGTTTAAACAATTTTAAAGGCCAATTTTTTAGATGCACTGATAGCTACATTGAGATCATTTTAATTCCAAGTTACTAACTACATGATAGACATTGCAAAAAATTTCCCTTTGAAAACATTTTTTGCCTTTCACACAATTAATAATCATACAACTTAAGTGATAAGACAATAAACAATACCAATAACATTAACCAATTGTCTCAACCATGACACTTTGGTTGAGCTTGACTTCCGAATTAGCGGGAAGTTCACGAGATCAGTTGGCGAACATACAAACCCCCAATACCAGGAACCATCAAGTTTCAACAGCAGGTTTGAATATAGATTTATTGATGAAATTATTTCAAAGACCTGAAATTACAAGATCAATTAATAAACAGAATAAATATTATTCGTTATCTTAAAACTTTGAGCACTAAAAAAAATCTTTTTCTTTTCTTATGGTTAAAGAATCTTTGGAAACTTTGGCTTTAAAGGAAAATTATTTGGTTTAATAAATCCTTGTTAAATGCAACAATAAGGCACATAAAAATTACTAAAACATATATTAATCATAATTAAGTTTCATGCTTAGCTGGCTAAAGCCTTTTTAAAACTACATATCATCGTCCTATACACCATACTTCTTAATCAAATTAACAAATTCTACCTGAAGCTCTTATGGTTTCAAATCCCTGATATACTAGGGTCGTTCACACTCAATGAGACCAATGATAGGCCCAATTTTGTTCTCCGAAATCTTCACACTCTCATATCTCATTCAAAAGTAAAGAACGTGCGCATCCAAAATAAACAAACACTCTATGCCGCGCCACATTATGAAAGGAAAGCCCTAAAAGACGACATTTGCGCTTTGATTTTGGTTTAATGATAAGGAATTTAATTTCGAACTTGATAAACACAAAGCTTCCTCGAAAAGAGGTTAAGACACACCCCCCGTTTGAAAGTCAAATTAACTTCCTTAACGAGATTCAAGGTTTTTTTTCGCGCTGAGCATTAGCAACATTTCTCACTAAACTCAACTCACCATAATCACATGAGAATGGCCACATCCCGAAAACGTGACAATTTTGCTCCTAACTAAATGAAACCCCGTGAAATGCATACACAATATTATACTCCTCACTAGGACTCATGATACCTCACAGTTTAGGATAGAAGGATGGGGATTGGTTTGTACCATAAAACATTCCATGCACATGACAATCACAAGATCACATACACAAATCCTAAAATAGATAATCCTATTAATCATGATGTTGTAAATATAACAACTACACTAATAATAATCATTTCATAATCAATAGGTAATAAATCATTATTAATAAATCAATAAGTACCTACGAAATCTGGTTGAAATGTAAATGTAAACAAATAATGGTAAAAATAAAACGAAATAAATCTTAGACAAGAAAATTAAGATTTATAGGTACTTAAAACTAAATTTGTTAAGCATCAAAAAGAGTAGTAAGAAAAAATTTTTCAAAATCCTTGGGCAGAAAGTTTTTCAAACCTAATGAATAAGAACTGTAATATCTTAATCAACAATAAAACTTTTTAATACTTAAAGAATAGCAAAATAATAATATCTTCGTTAGAATTTTCATTGAAATTATGAAAAAAAAATACCAATTTTTCTTTGTAAAAAAAAATCAGACTTTAAATATGAATTTTCAATCATTCCTTGATCTGAATAAAATGTTTTACTTGATTGAAATTCATATATATAATTTTAAAAAAAATCTGCTAAAAAAAATACTTGATTTTTTCTTAGAATAAATATCGAATCACGCAACCTCGACACATTTATTCTTTTTTGTTAAACTTTTCAGGTAAGTTTTAAAATGAATTGTACTTTTGAAAAGAAATTAAACTCAATAAAATTAAATTTGAGCATATGAAATAGAAGAATATTTAATCGCATTTCATTTGATTCTTATTTTAGGCATAAAAATAGGCATATGAAAAATGTGGCTTTTTGCTAAAAAAAAATCTCAATTTCCATAAAATAAGAATCAATTATTAATCATAATTTTTAACAACTGCCTGACTGATACAGCATGTTCTTCTAGGGGAGATTTTTCTGTCAGTCTGAACAAGACTCTTGCAGTCTTTCTCCCATCCTCAATTCTCGTCACTCGGCCCATCCTCAAACATCTCATCAGGGGATTGGTACTCGTAACCAGAACTATATCTCCGTCAGCTAGTGGCTCTGCCATCTCATCCTTCCACTTGGACATCCGTAATATCTTCGGTAGGATCTCCTGGCGGTAGGCAGTCCAAAACTGGGCAGATAAATCTTCCAACAACTTCAACCTGGAGGAAATTTGGTCCTCCGGTTTCATCGCCACATTGCACAACGGCTGGCGGTCAACATTTCCCAGCAGCTGGCCAGGGGTAATCAGCCGCCAATTCTCCACGTCGTTCGCAGCTTCAATCGTCAGTGGTCTGCTATTCATAATTTTGCTGACCTCCGCCAACAGCACCAGGAGCTCGTTGAAATTAACAGAACTATTCACCAACTTCTTGGACAGCAATCTCTTGGTTAATCCCACCATTTTCTCAGCCTGCCCAATATAATGGTGGGCTCGGGCCGGGATCTGAGACCAAGAAAACTCTACCTGGCTGCCCAACTTCTGCTCTAAAACCTTGCGAGCACCGGATAATTGTGTGCCCATGTCGCTTACTATGATCTTCGGCAGACAATGAACAGCTTCCAACTTGCGCAGGGACAACAGGATACTGCTGGTATCATACTTTTCCAAGGCATCTAACCACAACGCCCCTGAGAATCTGCAGACCACCACGAACACCCACACCTTCTTCGTTGCTGTCTGACTCCTCGTTTTGGCGGCAGCTCTCCTCGTAACCAGCGGACCCATCAGGTCGACTTGCACAGCTTCAAAAGGCCTGCTCGGGACCAACTTGTCAGGTAACACCTCCTTCATGGTAGCACGACATTCCTTAGCCCTCTCAACACTGCAGGGCCAACATTTCTTCACTTCCATGATGGCCAACCTCCTTGCCTTCACAATCCAGCACCAACGGCGGCTCTCAGCTAAAGTTCCACGGACACCAGAGTGAAGCTCAACATGCGCTTCTCTCATAAAAACAGCAGCTAACCAATTACCAGGCTCCAAAATTATTAAACCTGGCATGTCTTCAAATATCATTTTACGGCCGCCAGTAATGGCGTCAATGACTGGCTGTCCTCGACCAACCATTTTAAGAATCCTCATCTCCTTGGTCACATAATTTCCACCGGGACCAACGACAGGCCAGGTCAATGATACTTCATGCACTAATGGATTTAATGACGCATAATTGCCTTTAGCATCATTTATCCACTCATCCTCTTGGCTTCGTGACACAATGAAAAGTTCCGCCGCCGCCATAAAATTGTACAAAGACGGCTTGTACACAGAATCTGCGGCTGCTACATGACTACCAGCGGCTGTAGCCTTACCTTCTTGTCTGCTCTTTAGCTTCTTCAACCAGGTGTTCGCAACTTGCAGGACAGCTGCCATAATACGTTTGGCCTGTCCAAATGATCTCCTGTGCTTAAACCTAAAGACATCTTCAGCGGCTTCTCCGGCAACTTTCATTGAACATAACTTAACCATTTTGGTATTCAACTCCTCTGGGGGTAAAACCTGCTTGACTTCCTCGGCAGTTTTCACCGGCCACGCACTTTCATCCTGGCGCAACCATTCTGGGCCCAATCTGTACCTGGAACCTGGTCCCAAATCTGATACTTTGCAGGTGCTTCTGGTGCCCAAATCTGCAACGTTTTGCGTCCCCGGGACCCACCTCCAGTCATCCTTGTTGGTCGCAGATTGAATTTCTCCAATACGATGAGAATTAAATGTGTTCAACATAGCACTGTTGGAAACTATTTGTGATAAAACACACGATGAATCAGTAAAATACATCACTCTGATAATATCAAAGGGCAGGGCATCTCTGACGGACTTTGCCAACCTTGTGGACATCTGGCACCCCATCAACTCAAGGCGTGGAATTGATTCACACTTGACCGGCGCAACTCTTGACTTGGTGGCTAGCAGAAACGTTTCAAATCCTTGTCTAGTTGGCCACCTCAAATATGCATTAGATGCATAAGCCTCTGATGACCCATCCGAAAACATCATCAAGGATGGAAGGCCAGTTGGTTCATCCGGGACCACACAACGGTCAAACTCCAATTTAGCGACCTCAGCTCTGTCCTCCAGCGACTGAACAAGTTCATCCCGTAGACTTTTTGGAATGAAATCTTGCCAGCCCAAATTCAGCAAACATGTTTTCCGCAGGACAAGTTTAATTCTCAACAGAATAGGGCTGCAAAGCCCGATCGGGTCGAAGGTTTGGGCGGCGAACCTGTGAACCATCTTTTTTGTCAGATTCTCGTCCAAGGCGTCCTGGAGGTTGTACAAATCAGCATCCTCTTTCACCTTCCTTCCCTTGACTTTACCATCTTGGTTGACTCTTGTGGCGATGGACAACACATCGGTGGCTGGCTTCCATATCAGCCCGAGAACCTTGGTAGGCTGGCAATCATCTCCAGAATAAATGACTTGTTTGAAGGAAAAACTACCTTTGCCGATAATCCTGTCGGCCTCTTTCATCATCTCCTTGGCTTCTGGCTTCGATCCTGCTCCCGAAATAACGTCATCTATGAAGCTGTGCTTCTCAAGCTTGACTGCAACTGGAATCTGAGGTAACTTGAACTCCTCATCAGGGTAGGTAGGTATTTGTGGCTCCTTCCATAATTCAGGTTTGGCAACAATTTCACTACCGTTTATTTGTCCCTCTCCATACATCTCCTTGACCTCTGCTTCACTCTTTCCGCCGAACAGGCGGGACGTCAACTTCAGGGCTGTAACTGCCAAATTTCCCGCAGCTAACTCGCCGAAATTTACAACTTTGGTCAGGTAAATTTCAAGTGGACCATCTGGCGTCGGGGAAAATAAAACTCTCTTCATCTGGCTGTCGAACTCTGTGGCCAGGATGGAGTTATAAAACTTGGAGATATCCGCGGTTATACCAACCTTGTAACCGCGGAAAAGCATCAAATGATAAAATATCTTCTGCATTGGCGGCGGGCCTCCCAGCATTATGTTATTAAAACTGGTACCCTTGAACGTCAGAGAACTATTTGCACACAATCGCATGGGTGTGGAACTTGAATCCTCCTTGAAAGCAACCACTATTGATGAACAAGACTTAGGTCCTTCATACTGCAATTCTTCAGGCGTGGCTTTTTGAAAAACGCCTCTTCTTATGGCGTCGTTGAATACCTCCACATACATTCCATAGGTACCTTCCTTGACCATCCTGGCACGATCCTTTTCAGCAATTTTGCGGGCTAAACTTTCATTGTAGGGTAAAGTGTGAGGATCTTCAATATAAGCATATTGACCTGTCCACTTGTTGGACTGCAAGTCTAGTGTTAAACCTGCCTCAATTATCCTCTGCCTCTCACGCTGGTCCCAGGTAGTGCCGTCGGCCATAGCCTTGCACTCTTGACAAGCAGTACATCCTGGACAAAGTGCCTGCGGCTGTACGCCAAACGATTCAGACGTCAGAAAGTCTGGCAAGGTGCCTCCACTGACACTGACAGCCTTATAAGCCGACTTTTGATCTCCAGCTCCACCATCAGCACTCGTACAGATAAAACCACTACCAAAAATGGTTCGCCACAACATAGACTGGCCCACTTTCTGGTAGGTTGAAGGAAACACGTCAGGATGTGTATTTCCAATGATGATATCTAAGCCTCCACTAATATATGTAAACCTTTCTGGCGGCATTTTAAATATCTCGGCGGCAGTTTCGGGGTGGACCGAGCGCATCTCGTTGGCCCCGCCGAGGGTAGGCATGACAGCTGCCTCAAACTCCCTCAGATTGCCGTCCCTATCCTTCAGATAAAACACAACATTGCGGCAGGAAGACTCACTGCCATCAGCTACAGAAATAGTTGTATATCTGCCAGTAGATTTCAGCTTCAACTTGTTGGATAACTTCTCAGACACAAGTGGCAAATTTGCCCCGGAGTCAAACATTACCGTGGCGTGGCAGGTGCCGCCGCCAGGTGCTACAACAGGAACTAACTGAAGTAAGAAGGTACAGGGGCTGGGTGCAGAACTTGACTTGTAAACTGTATTCACACCAGCACTAGCCTCATGGAGTAACCTGGAATGGTATCTGTCGCAATTATTGGTACCACAAACACCAAGCTTATCCGATTTATTACATTTGTCAGCAGTATGGCCGTCACACAAGCAGAGTTCACATAACTTCTTCTGCTGGACAACTTTCTTGCGGTCAACCACATCCATCTTCTTAAACGTGAGGCAACGGAAAATCGGGTGCTTCTCCTTGCAGCTCTCCACAGGACACGCACTGTTCCACTTGGAAGCCTTGTCCTTCCCAGCCTTTCCATTCTTATTGTCGCTGCGGCCAGATACTTGCGCGGCGGCAGCTCTGTCACGATTTCTCTTGCCGGCTCCACTGTCATAGGACATATCACCGGCCAACATGGCACCCCTGGTCCTCTCCAGCAGTTCAACAATCTTCGGGATGTTTGGTTGGTTCATGCTACCTAGCTCCATCATAATTTTGTCTCTCAAATTTTCAGGGCACTTGTCTTTAAAAATATGAATGAGAGTTAGGTGGTTGTAATCCTTAGCTGCAGAACCAACGATGGCTTCTACCTCCTGCATCATGCTCTTGAAGGTAGCAATTGCGCTAACCACGTCCACAGGTTTATCCACAGGTTTCATCTTGTTCAACTTAGTTAAAATCCTCATGAACCGGCGAGTGTTTGATAAAAACATCTGGTCAAGAAACGCCCATTGTTCATTGTGATCTCTAATCGCTGACACTTGCTTGCGTAGTTCCGGGTTGGTTATCACCTTCTCCATACACAACATCAGACTTAACCTCTGGTCAGCAAATCCATAACCAGAACATAGATCTTTAAAGACCTGTTTAAAGTTTGGGTAATCCGTGTCAGTACCGTCGAACGACGGCAACAAACTGTTGTCCCAGCGCCCATACTGCGGGTTGGAACTCCGAATATCCACAGCAGACATACTTCTGGAGAGCATGGCAGGTGTCCCACTCTCATCCAGATTCGATGAACGACGTTCCATCTCTCTAAGCCTTCGGTACATATCACGTACTTCTTGGCGCAACTCCACGGAAATTTTAAGCACTCCCATGTCCATCTTCACCTTCTCAATGACGTCGAGGTTCCTGGCGACAGTGCTTGACCTCGCGTCATCTGAATCATTGTCAAGCCAGTACAGAATTTTTGTGCACTGCTCCAACGACGCATAAACTTTGTCTGCAACAGTTTTCTGCTCACTAGCTTCATCCAAATCACGCTTAAACTCGCGCAGCTCACTAGTCTCCACGGCAGGTTTTAGACTTTTTATTAGGTCAGATTGGTCCTTGACCTCACTAAAAATGTCACGAATTGATTTTACAGTCACATTTTCACATGAACTAAAACTTTGGCAGGCTTTTAGATTGTCATAAAACACTTTTAACTGTTCATCAAAAACTTCTAGCCTTTCACTGCCAATAGCGATAGCTCGCTCAATTTTCTGCTTTTTGGTTAGTGGCATATTGATTCACTAGGTACTTATTTCACAGAAAAATTGTCACAGTTTATTGCATCAATAATTCACTAGATGCTATTGATCTCTTGATGAATGCTAACGCCTATTCATCAGATACTTTGAAATTGTCTCAACCATGACACTTTGGTTGAGCTTGACTTCCGAATTAGCGGGAAGTTCACGAGATCAGTTGGCGAACATACAAACCCCCAATACCAGGAACCATCAAGTTTCAACAGCAGGTTTGAATATAGATTTATTGATGAAATTATTTCAAAGACCTGAAATTACAAGATCAATTAATAAACAGAATAAATATTATTCGTTATCTTAAAACTTTGAGCACTAAAAAAAATCTTTTTCTTTTCTTATGGTTAAAGAATCTTTGGAAACTTTGGCTTTAAAGGAAAATTATTTGGTTTAATAAATCCTTGTTAAATGCAACAATAAGGCACATAAAAATTACTAAAACATATATTAATCATAATTAAGTTTCATGCTTAGCTGGCTAAAGCCTTTTTAAAACTACATATCATCGTCCTATACACCATACTTCTTAATCAAATTAACAAATTCTACCTGAAGCTCTTATGGTTTCAAATCCCTGATATACTAGGGTCGTTCACACTCAATGAGACCAATGATAGGCCCAATTTTGTTCTCCGAAATCTTCACACTCTCATATCTCATTCAAAAGTAAAGAACGTGCGCATCCAAAATAAACAAACACTCTATGCCGCGCCACATTATGAAAGGAAAGCCCTAAAAGACGACATTTGCGCTTTGATTTTGGTTTAATGATAAGGAATTTAATTTCGAACTTGATAAACACAAAGCTTCCTCGAAAAGAGGTTAAGACACCAATGATGTACATAGCCAATGATGATACACAAAGATACCACTTCTGTAATTGCAATTAGTGGTTGAAATGTCAGGACACTTAACATAATGAACCAAACAATCAAATGAAATAAAAGCCCCTTAAGTTGTAAAGCAAATTAATGAGAAAACGTTTTTAAAACTTTGGGAACTGGACTAGTGTATTAAACAGCCCATTATACCCTCCCTCCCTGTTTATAAATGGTTTTAAAAAGAGGGTTATTTAAAGAATGGGTCATTGTGCAATTCAAGAGATATTGTGAACATTATGGTCTTTAAACGGATTAAATACGGATTGTTGGGTAGCTGACTAAGGGTAAAAGTGGCTGGCAGGGTGATCAACAAAAAATACCATTTAATTTTTTGCTTCTCAAATATTAACGCTTATAGGATAACTTTTTGTCGGCATAATTGTCTTATACCTACTTGTGGAATTGAATTAATTTACAAAACTGTTTCAAATATTTTATAATTACAAACTTTAAAAAAATATAGTTATTGCAGTTTTGGGGGAGAAAAGATTAATTAATAGCTAGTATACTATACCTCTCTCTCTCTCTATCTATCTCTTTAAGGTAAATTGAAGGAAATAGATACAAACATTTTTTGGAACATCCCATAACTCTTTTATTTTTCGTAAAAAAGGGGAGGATGTGGAATTTACCAAAAGTGTACACGAAAAGAGCGTTGGATGGAGAGGGGGAGGTCATATTGTACCGAAATTGCAGAGATCAAAACAATGATCAAAATTGTGCAAATAACTGAAAGGGAAAATTTGCAAAAATTAATTCAAGACAGGATAAGTAGAAACAAGGATGATAGTATCTTAAAATTGTTCATCAAATGAAAGAAAAGAGACATATGCAAAAATTAAGAAGCTTTACTGACATTTAGATAATCAATTCATTTATAATTAGCGACAACGTCCCTGGCCTCTAGGGGCTCTGTATTCGAAGAGAAAGGCTAGAAAAATAGCCTAAAACAGTTCCAAGACCGAAATATGAGAATTGATTTGCCTTAAACCATTAAATGAGCTATGTTTAGCTTCCCTAAAAAAATAACTCTGTAGGTTCAGTAATTATTGAGATCATAAGCTTCAGACATAAAAAAAAACTTACTGCTTTATATAATAGGATATCCTTTTTTCTTTGTATATAAAAAAACACTTATAGAGTAGCTGTGCAAAAAAAAGGGTTTGCTAAAAATATACTTGAGTTTTAAATCCTTTTAGCATGTTAATAATTATTTACGCAATTTAACTTTTCAATCAAAAAAACTCTTGAATTAGAAAATTGACCTTATTTTGATAACCCCCCCCCCCTAATTTAATTTCTATTTTTATACTTTATTATTGTGGGGTGGGGTTAGTCCTTAATAAAAATTAAAATGAATTATTTCACGGATTTTTTCCTTTTCAGAGAAGTGCCATGATACATTCATCACCGACTATGTTCCATCCCAGGAGAAGAAGTGTGAGACCAGCTTCAAGAAGAACTGCCACATTTACTACAAGCCTATGGTAAGTGATACTTTCATAAAAGCCTATACAATTTAATTGTGTTATTTACTATTAGCCCATTAGCAGGTAATTTTCTTAATGCTAGAGAACTGAAATATTTACCACAAGCCTTTGGTAAGTATTACTTAAATATAGGCCCAAATAGATTTTACATTAGATATACTATTTACTTATTTACTATATGCCAAAAATCGATTAAATAATTGCCTAGAAAAAGCAACTTTTACTGCAAGCCCTACTTGTTTATGCTACTTTACTATAAGCCATACTTAATTACCTTTTACAAAAATTATCAAAAAAATTAATAATACTTCTATTTACTGATTCTATATATTTTTCTATAAGCCCATGGTACACACTAAAAAGTAAAAAGAGTAGACTTTTAGATATTTATTATAGCCAATCGCAAGGTTTAAAAGAGTAAAATGATAGCTTTGATTTTTTTTAACAACACACAAGAATTATAGAGTTGCTTCATTATGATAAAAAAAAGTTGTTCAATAATTTAAAGACAAAAAGCTTCCAATTTACTTCATACAGAAATAGTTATTCTTCTTGTATCCTTGGCTAAAATACCAAAATATTAGAAAATAGATGTACATAAATAATTTTAGTTGAATAAATCTTCACATGTGTGCCTCTAAAAGTATTTTATAAAATATAAGGATCTGGGCTTGCAGGATCATACCTGGAAAAAATAGCAAGATTCTTGTAGATTTTTAATTTCTTGAAGATGTTCTTTACCTGAATGGTATAGCAAGGTTTACTTTTTATTTTTCTTTATTACACAACCTTTATTAAAAAATCCTCGAATTTAGAACCCAATAGTTGTGATGTTAAAAGAGATCAATCATATTATCTTATTGATTTTGGTTTTGATAACTCTCATGTCCTTATCATCAGGGAGGAAGGGGGCACTTGGCTATTTATTCCACTAGTTCCCAAGGTTTTATAAGAACGTTTTCTAATTCGTTGGCTTTACAACTTTGGGGACTTTTATTGAATTTCGATTTGCTGATTTATTGAATGTAGTGTCAAATCCTTTCAACCATAAATTGCAATCTACAGAACGTGTAATTTTGTGTATCATCATTGAGGATGTACATCAATTTTTCGGCCATTGTCTGACGAAGCCCAATCTGTCTTTATTTTAATTCCTGTGACGTCATAAAAATGAGGAATTATCCATCTCTTTTTTAGGGGTTTTCTTTCCCACTTCTCTTCTCATATACCTTATTTTTATGACGTCAAAGGAATCAAATGTAGGACAGATTAGGCTTCGTCCATTGTCTTACAACTTGAGATCCCTGTCTTTCCATGGAAATCAAATCTACATTCAAATTTTCCAGTCTATTTACATACCCTCTTATCCATTTTTTTCATTGAAGTCACTAGATTTAGTCAGAGAGGGAGGAGACATTGGGTTGTTTATTACACTAGTCCCCGAAGTTTTAGAAAAAAACGTTTTCTCATTTGTTTAATGGTTTATTCTGGTTGGTTTATTAAGTTGAGTGTTCAAAAGTTTAAACAACTAAATTTATGCTACATAAGAGATAATTTTGTGTATCATCATTGGGGATGTAAATAATTTATTGGCCATTGTCTTATCCCTTTAGATCCCTGAGATATAGTTATATCAAGAAAATCGAAAGTTTTTTTGGGAGTGTTTTCTTAAAATTGTTAATTTAAAAAAAAACAGCGAGGGTCCTTTTTGTTTAATTTTAGCTATTTCCGTTGAAGGAAAATTGACCTGTTGTCATGAAAAAGCACAAAATCTTAGGACAATTACAAAGCTTTAGCAAAAACTGCACATTCAAACATTTTATAATTTAGAATCTTTTTGGCAATTTTATGGGATAGTTATTATAGGGCAATCGGTCAAAAAGTAGTTCTTTAAACCTTTTGGGCTTACGTATATTATCTTTTTGTCGTTTACCTTTTCGGATTATGATAAAAAATTAGATATTTTTGTAAAAAAAATAATTCGTCTGTCTCCAACTCATCCACCTGTCAAAAATGATCCTTTATAAATGAAACTTACCCTCATAGCTGATGTTAACTTTAACATTATAATAGTTTTAAAGATAGTTTTCCGTGGCAATTAAAAAAAAAAAAAGAGTAAAACTAACTGTGGTAGCCCCGAGGGGCCAAAGGCCCGAGCGAAAAACGGATATTAAGTTTTACGATCTTTATTCGTGGAAAATTTTCTACAATACGTTGCTATACATGATTTATAGTATAGCTGAGCACCGGTTCTAATCCAGTAGATCTATAAATCGATTTCGAAGCCATACTGAAAATAAATTAAAAATATATGTTGGATGGCGAAAAATTTCAAAGCAATACTTTATTTTCAGATTGTCCTTCCCTGCCCCTTTATATTCAACGGCTGTTAAGAATTGTTTGATGGATGCTGACATCCGACATAACTTGTTAAAACAAGGACCAATATGTCAAGTAATTTCGCAGCTGACTTCAGAATCGTTTCATCTAGTTGCCGAGTCGAATATGGATCACATTGTTACATGCTAAAGGTCTTTAAGATTGTTGCCATTGCTGCTTTGTAAGACGCTTTAAATTATTATTTGAACAACAAATTGGCATTAAAAAGCAGAAGAAAAAAACAATGAATTAAATATTTGGTCGTTGGTAGGATGTTGATAACTTGCAGTTTCTTAGAATTATTAAGTACCAGACTGTTGCCTGTTATAAACTATGTCTGTTACTTTCAATAAAGTAAACGACTAAGGTTGAGACTACAATAGAATAAATTACCCCCAGAATTATAGAATAGCTACATTACTAAAATAAATGTTTCAAATATTTCTGTAAAATCCAAGATTTCATATCTTGATAAAGAAAGAAAAAAAGTTTTTCCTGTTTATTTTCCTATATTTTCTACATATCCTTCAACCTATCTAACTTGTATATAACTATATCTACCTAACTATATATCTAACTATCTATCTTACTCACTTTCTAGCCGTCTATCTATCTAAAAATCAATCTATCTATCTAACTATCTATCTATCTATCTAGATGTTTGAAGAGAATGTCGAGATCTGTGAGGAGCCCCTGAAGAAGGTTTGCAATGACGACATTGTTGGAGAGGACATCTGCAAGACTCATTATGAAACTGTCTGCGAAACCAGGTAATAACTGATGGACTTGTTGATTAAAGATTTACTACATACAACCTAAACAGATGGCTTAATTAAAAACTTTGATTATTTGTAGACCTTCTTATGCCGCTTAAAATGGTGTGCGGGTATGATCTGTACGTTCAGCCGTTTGACAGCTAGCAGTCTTTAAAATTCATAGATTTTTGGAAATATTGCTTACCAGCAATATTTTACCGTGAACTGCAGTAGATCCAAACTTTGTATAAAACTCACTTATATAGCCTGTATGAAAACAATGTGTGAATTTACATTACTGCTTACTTCCTACGTTTTAGGGGAAAAAATATTCATATAAAGTAACCATATCAATAAAATTCGATTGTATATATTAATGTATAGACTGATAGATTTACAGATAGATGGATAATTTAAATTTTGTTTATTCTCCTTTGCAGATTTTTATTTGGACTAAATTCCACTTTCCGAATATTGCTTAAATTCCATCTTGCTGTCCTTAACACATAGCTAGAGCCGGATCTTTGCTTTAAACCATAGGCTAGGGAGAAATGTACAAAAAAAAGTGCGCATTTTCGGTAGAAAAATATTCTTTAGATTATAGGAAAATTTAAAAAAAAACACTGAAAATCATAAGAAAAATGTCACAAAGTTTTAAACGATCTTTTTCTCCGCTTAATTTATTCTTAGAGGTCGTTTGCATGGATATAGAATATACTTGGATATATCAATTTATGTTGTTAACATGGAACTCATTTTTGTCAGTTCATTCATCCAGTAGGAGTGGGGGGGATGGGCTAAAACGAGTGGATGGGGGGTTTCATTATTTTAGCCTGCTGCAAGTTTAACTTTATTAGAGTACATGAAAAACTGGTGCAATGTCCAAGTAATGATATATCGACTTTTTCACTTTCAATATTCTTTTAACCCTGTGGATACCGCCCTAATTTTGCAAGGTCGCACCTTGGCAAAAATTGGCCCCCTTTTGTCACATTATTGGGCAGGAATTGGCACAGTTTTTGCAACCATTTACAAATTTACAACCTTTACTACATGTGGAAGTGTTTTTCAGATTAAGCTAAACTTTAAAATATATATAAAATAGCACATGACCTAATAAAAAATATAGTAAAACTTCAATGAAAAGCACAAAAACTAATTAAGAAATATATAAAGACTTTTTCCATAAAACAAATATACTTTTCTTAAGAAATTTTTTTCGGTAGTTTTTGAAAAATATCTTATGTTAAAATACAACTTGTATATTTTAATAACATGACATTGAATATTTATGCTTTTCTTAGCGAAGAAAACATTTTTACATCAATATATCGCTCCAATAATCTCTTTCAATTGGAAAACATGAAAAGGAATCAATTAAAAGCAAATTAAACTGATGTAAAATATGATTCCTTCCTATTATATTGATTTGGATTATTAAATGTATGTATAGATAGTTTTAGTGTCTTTCATGTGAATTCTTGAAAAATTGAACGTTTGTTGTGCCACTAATTGTCCTTGTTATCAACCTGACTGGGACATTTTTGCGACGAACAAGCATTTTTGCACGGGTTATAAATCAACAGAAAAGAATAGAACAAAATCTTTTAAATTACAGCAAATATATAGGACACAGTGATGGGGTAATTAAAGGTAAATCTTTCCCCATCCCAAATTCTATTAACTCATTTATGCATTCGTTGCGTTATTGAAAACACATACAGTAACACAATTATTGAGACGTTTCAAAAACAGCAATTAATCTTATATATTAGCTGTTAAAATCAAGTTTCCTTCAAATGTTTCAGACATACATACAGACTTTTAAATTCAATTCAAAATAAATAAAAATCCTCCAAAAGTAGTTTTAAAAACTGAACGTTCTTAAACATTTTTACTAAGAAAGTAAACTTGAATTTAAGTATTGGAGTAACTTATTGTTTTACAAATTTAACAACTTCTTAGGTTACTGCAGGGATATAAGGATAGGAAAACCAATGATAAATTAACCACTCACTTCCAAATATAACTTATATGGGGGAAAATTAGGAGAATATTATTCGGAAATCGTAAGGTTTTGTTCCCTCCCAACTGGCTAATATAGTAATTCCCATATCCCCTCCCCTTACCATAAATTAATGTATTGATCAATATCTGAAGACTATATTAGCATCCTAAAACGACGACAAAGATTTCCATGTCACAATATCAAAGTATTCTATACCCATTACTATAAGAGTTTATAAGTTTTTGTTTATAAGTAGAAGTTGTTTCATATTTTCTCTGTTTTAGTACAAAACGACATAAGAAAATACACTACATCTAACGTAGGTTTGCAGCAAAAAAGTACACGTTTTTCCTATGTTGAAAGCCAGACATCAAATGGTTATATTTTGAATAAAAAATCAATTTTCGTCTCAAATATTTTGATTACTTTTACCAAAACTGTACAGAAAAAGTACTGGAATGTTTGTCTTTATGTGTGTTTTATTTAAAATCTTTAAGTATTTTCAGACAGACACAATCATTTTTTATTCCTTTATAAGATACTAGCGGCTACGCCCCCTAGAAGCCTCTAGGGGCACTGAAGAGGAGGGGGGGGGGGGGGAAGTCGACCTCATTCCATTATAAATTTGAGTTTCAAGGGAGTTAACAAATATTTTTCGGGGGGGGGGGGGGAGTGGTGAAGACACCCTCTCCAAACATAGTTTAAAACTGTAAAGGAGAACAATATCGGTTCAGCGGTTAGCGAGATCCTCCTTCGGGACAGACAAAAAACGCTTATTACTTTATATAAAAGGATATCAATATTTGATATAAATAGCAAAAGGAATGAAGGAAAAGGGAAAATATTAAAGTTTTTTCTATTAATTTGAATTTTTGTAATGTTTTTTGTTCTTTTTACCCAACCATTTTTTATCAGTATTATAAGGTTAAGACAAACACTTTCTTATTAATTGATACATTTCAAACTAAGTATTTGTTTATCCATGGCACTGAAGCAATACATAATCTAATTTTGATTTATATCGCTTCATTTATAAAACTCTGCATGATACTGCTTCGGAAGCGCAGCTACTCTATAACTAGATCATGTCCATACGTACGTCCGTCTGTATGTCAGAGTAAGATGAGCCTCTCTGGTACACACACACGCCAAAAAAAACAAAATTTTCTAAATCTAATTTAATTTCTTTTGTAGATATTCACTGTATGATAATTTATTGTTCTATTTTATTTATTTCAAAGTATTTAACTTATTTCTGCACTATTTAAAGCTTTTTTGTCCTTGTTTTTTTCTTGTGTTTATAATTAAGTTTAATAACTCAATCAAGAATTGGCTCATTGTTATTTTTTATCATCAGGGCTAAAGGATTAGTTACCTAACTAAACTTTTGATTGCAAATCCTTCTCTGAAGTAATTAATTAAAAATAGGGTTGGCAATCTGAATCCGGGATCCGGAATCCGGAATCCGCCCAATTTTTGGTCAAATTTGGAATCCGAATCCAAATCCAGAATCCGTTTTTTTAATAGCGGATTCGGATTCTTAATTGGTAGGCTAAAATTAGCTTCTTAAGTTTTTTCTTTCAACTCCCCCTTTTTGAAGGCAAAGATTTTCATCATTATTTATAAAATCTTTTAAAAATAAATTATATAGAACACCAAGAACATTGATTTTTAGGACATATATATGTAGCACTTATTTTTTTAAATTTTTTAAAAAGTCTTTTAAAATATTGCTAGAATCCGGAATCCGCCAAAAATAAGAACCCGGAATCCGCTGGAATCCGCCATTTTTTGGAAGGATTTCTGTAAGAATCCGAATCCAGGCCAAAAATTTGACGGATTACCATCCCTAATTAAAGGTCTATCTTTGTATTATTTAGACATAACTATTTTTCTATGATTTTGTGCTTATTCTGACTTAAAAACAAAAAAAAAACGTTACAGGCCAAAAAAATGAAAAACTAATTTCCTCAGATAGCATATCCTTCTATCCCTGCAAATGACACTTTAGGCAAATTTAAAGACCACGATCGAAAAAAAAGAACATTGTCATGTTTAATTTTGATTCATAATGTGATTTGTTTTAATGTGTCAATACTTGCTTATAACATAGCATTAATTAGTTTATTAATCTATCCTATCCTATTATATAAAGTAGTAAGCGTTTTTTTGTCTGTCCCGAAGGATCTCGCTAACCGCTGAACCGATATTAGTCTCCTTTACATTGAAGATTCTTATAGGTCCTGGGAAGGTTTTAAACTATTTTTGCGGAGGGTATCTTCACCCCCCCCCCCAAAAAAAAAAAATATTTTTTTACTCTTTTGAAACTCAAATTCAAAATAGGCTGAGGCTGACTTTTCCCCCTCCTACCTTAAGTGCCCCTAGATGCTTCTAGGGGCGTAGCCGCTAGTCCTTATAATAAAGTAACAGGATCTAAGTGTGTGTGTGGCCGAAGGATCTTTTTAACAGCTGAACCGATACAATATAGCTTCTCATATGTCCTGGGAAGGTTTATAGCTATTATGATAAATCACCCCTAAAAAAGAAAAACTATAAATGTCTTTTCTTTTCATAACTACAATTGAAAGGGGGTGACTACTCTCCACCTCAAAGGCCTCTAGGGACGTAGCTGGTAGTCTATTTATAAATCAAATTATATAACTATTCATATATCTAACTATCTTTTATTTTTATATGTCTAACTATCCATGTTTCTAGATACCGCGAGCACGAAGTTGAGCAGGACGAACCCGTGTGTGAGATGGTTACTGAAAGACGTTGCAACGGAGTTACAGGTAGAAAATATTTACCAGGGCTCGACAGCCAAGCATCAGCCGCGAATAAGCTTTAAGTTTAAAACCATTTACATATATTCTTTGAAAATTTTCTGTGTCAGGTTTAGACTTCTAGCTGATTTTAAAATTGTAAAATTTGATTTCCCTGAAGCTTACAGGCGGCTTTTTGAGTCACTTTGTAGGGGTGGAATTTTCAAGATTTTTACTAGTCCTTGTATTAAAGGACGAAAAACATTTTGAATATCTGTAACACCAAACTTTTTTTAGTTCCCCTGCCCGACAGCTCTAACAGCACTGAGTTCAGATACAAACGTCAGGCTGTTGATGATGATTCTGGCAATGGACTCAATGCCAACCTTGGATTCCTCCAGGTAACCAGGAAGGGAAGGGACATTGGACTGTTCATTACACTAGTCCCCAAAGTTTTCTTATTTGTTGGCTTAACAACTTTAGGGGTTTTATTGAAATTGTATTGGTTGGTTCATTTAGTTAAAAGGGTGAGAGAGTAGGAGGGGGGGGGAGGCAGATTTTCGTATGTTTATTTATTTCTGTAGGTCAGGTTAGGTTAGGTATAGGCTCAGCTGGGATTACGCATTGGGATAAAAACTAACCTTCATCTCCTATTTTGATTTTTTTTCTAAATTAGGTGGAAGGAAGGTTGTTGGTTGTCTGTATCATGTTACCTTAGTCTAATGCCAATAACATATTGTTAACACTTTTAACATGAGATCAATGAAACTTTTTGATTTTTTAGAACAACGAATTCGTGAACGTTGGTGCTGATTGCGAGGAGTGGCCTGTACAAAAGGTTTGCTAATTCTTTGAATTCAATATGCTATTTTTTATTCATTTTATTCAGTTCAAGGTTACAGGAATAATCTAAAAAAAACTTACATTGAAGCGATGGAAAGTATCATGTGTAATGTCATAAAAAAAGGAGGGATAAGAGGAAAAGTGGAAAAGGAAACCCCTAAAAAAAGAGATGAATTTAGATATGCTTTATGACGTCACATATGAAACTTTCCAGGACTTCACTTACATTGGAATAATTAATCAATCAAGTTTAATTATCTATTCCTATATTCTTGATGTTTAGACATTTAGCAGATGGGTATACCTAATGGCTAATTTACATTTTGTTTTTGCTTTATAGAAGAAACACCATATTTTTCCCGTTAATTGAGAATTCTTAATTGATTTTAAACAAAAATTATATGTTTTAAATGTAAAGTTGTACTAAGTACTTGAATACATTTTAGTTAGATCAAGCCATTAAGTTACAGATTATAAAATGAATTAATTAAAGCCATACAAATTCTATATACATCCAATATTTTTAACCCTTAACGGTCGGGGGGGGGGGCGTTGAACGCCCCCCCATCCGGTTTTTTCTATCTCATTTTCTGTGTGTGAAAGATAATGAGCCCAAACTGCTTGACTTTTTAAGTATGGGTATGACACATGACTGAGAGTTGGAATTTTTTGAATATCTCCATCCTGGCGGGCACAGGATGCCAGCAAACCTGGCAGGGTCATCCAGGTAAAGAGCAAAAATATTTTTTTGACTAAAACAAAGCATTTTATCATACCAAAATACTAAAAAATCCTTTAGTAGTACATCCTTATATGAAATACAGGTGTTCAAGTCACTTTCAGGTTCCAGGTATGATCCTGCAGGTCCTTATCCTCCAGGTCTCCAGAAATCTTTAAAAGGCTCCTGTGGCCGCAATTTTTGACTTAGAGACTTCAAATTTTAAACTTAAGCTTTTCTTACATGTCTACATAATGCATTAAAATTTCATGAAGATCCGCCGCCGTTTTCCCGCCGACCGCCGACTGCGGCGGCTGGCAGCTGCCAAGTACAGCTGCGGCCGCTGAAATTTATATTTTGATATTTCTAATGTAAAATTTACATAAAAATAAACATTTTCTGGGAAAAAATTTTTCTTCTAGCTTCAAAAATAAGAAAATTACAGCCGTTTGAAATTTTTAGATAAAAAAAGACCTAAAAACAAAGGTTGTTAAATAAAAGGGTGAAGGAAGCGAAAATTGACTTAGACTTATAAAAGGTCGGAAATTCATTATGAAACAGGGGATTTGCACAAAAAAATTTAGCCCTCTAGCTCTAATAGGAACTGAGATAATTAGGGGGGGCGTTGAACACCCCCCCCCCCCCCGACCGATTAAGGTGCGGCAAGGGGCCCGACTGTAAAGGGTTAATAAAGAAAAAAAGATATTAATCTTTATAGCTATAATTAAATCATTTTTACATATATTCAAATTATCACATTTAAAAAAAAAGACAATTTAAGCAAAATGGTGACCTGTACAAATTTATGCAAAAGATATTTTTAAAGTTATCTAACATACATATTATTATGTATGCATATTTATAAAAATCATTTATACTAAGTAGTTGAGGAAAAAGACAATTTAGTTAATGATATTTTAATATAGCAGTAAAATGGTTGGTTAATCTCAGTTGACTTATTAATGACAGGGGAAACGCTCTTTTCCTTAATGATTATCAGCTTAAGTATGTATCAAATTCAATAAAGGATCATAAAATATCAATAGTTAATGTTTATTTTATGTAAAATATTGTCCATATTTGCTTAAATTGTCTTTCTTTTTTTATAGAATTTTTATATGAAAATCATTTTTAAGCTAAAGATTGAATATTTTTTATTACTTTAGATGAACGAAAATCTTTAGTTTAAAGAATATATTATTTCATTATTTTATCAGTTTGGACCCTAAAAGAGCTAAATTATTTAAACATTACCATCTAATTTATTGAAAATTAAAGCACAATAGCAAACTATTGTACTAAGATATTCGCAATAAGGCTGAAAAAACGATTATTATCCGCTGGATTATAACCGGTTATCATTCATACTGAAAAGTCTTGTATAGCATCGCATTACAGACAATTTTCTACAAATAATAAAATATTAATCAAAAAATTAATGGCAGTTTTATTATCCTGAGCATTCTGCCCCTCGGAGCTAACAAAACTGGTTTTAATTTTATGATTTTTAAATAAATAAATATTCCTTTGTCAAATAATTTAGCTTTTAAGGAGTCCCAACATTTTACAACAAAAAAATCATATACCAACACATGGATATGTAAATTGACCTAATGTTTTATAGCTTCCAAAACTTGCTGAAACAAAATTCTTTCAGTTAAAATTATTGAAATAGGTCATTTTACTATTCTATGAAACAGGGGTAAATGGATAGGTCTACGAAAAATGGCCACATTTTGGCCTATTTGATTTATATCCATCTACCCCTAAATACAAATATACAATATGCTAACTATGACGCTTTTATTTTTTTTCGCTGGATGCACTGAACGCCGCTCGATGCTGAAATTATCTTTGGATTTACTTTTAGCAAAAGGTATATTCAAACAACAACAAAAAACATAAAAACAGTGTTCTTATAAATAAATAGTAAAATTGGAAACATAAAAAGATTAGGGTCGCTGCATCGCTGCCTCACTAAAATTGTTATTGTGAAAAATCTTCCAAAATTGCATAAGAAATCTACAAAAATTAGATAAAATTTTATGTTAATAACCCTTCTATTATTTTATTTAATTTTCATAGATTTTTTATGTGCTTTTGGAGGATTTTTCACAAAAACAATTTTGGTGAGTCAGCGACCCTAATGTTTTATAAGAATTAACCTCTGTTCTCTACACAAGGAAAAACTGTTTTACCCTCATTATTTTCATATGGCAAATAAAACATTTGTTTAATCTTTGCGTGTTTTTCTTACTAACTATTTATCAGAATAATTGTTGTTTTTCTTATTTTCAAAAATCAAAATGAAATAATAAGGGATTAAACCAAAATTAACTGTAATATTTGTTTTAAAAAAATATCTTAAATTTTTTGTTTAATCTTTTTTTATTTCTTACTTTTTTTAACAACCCCAAAACCAAATAGATTTTGATGCATGTTGCTTAAAAGCTTTTTACTAACGCTTATTGATTTAGGTCTAGATACTAACAATTCTATTTTGTATAACCTAACCTTTTTTTGTAAAGTTTTCAATTTTTATTTCTAACTCAAACCTATACTATTGGAAATAGATGAAAAACTTGTTTTTTGCTTATTTAAAGTCTCAACAAGTTAATATAAAATTTATGTTTTTATAAAAAAAATCTATGAATGAGTTAAAAATCATTTTGCTTCATTGATTTTGGTAGAAAATGCATTTAGGTCATAAAAATGCTTATAAAATTGATGTTTACAATTTTTGTTATCAAAAAATGCAATTTTTTTAAACCTTCATGAAAGCAAGGAATTTAGGAAATTCGGTTTTATTTTTATTAGTATCAAAACTACTCTACAAAGTTGATAGTTTGTCAAAATAAAGGATTTTTGATATATTCTTTCATGAAACTTAGTTTAAAAAGCTTTAAAACATTTTGCCTTGCACTAAAAGAATCCAAAAATAATTTCCTTATTTTATATAAAATGCATGATAAAAATTTTACATAAAATAGATTTAGAAAAAAATGCATGATTATTCTATTCAGACATGGAAAGATCTTTCAATATTATAGTCTAAAATAAATTTTTCAAAAAAAAAACTTTATCTCGACCAAAGGGCAAGGTTCTTTTTTAAACAGCTTATAGTGCCTAATAAAGAATGACGTCATACAATACAAATGACCTTTGATGGGCCAGTATACATTTACAATTGGTAAATTGAAATGTATACTGGCCTATCATTGGTCATATTTATTGTAAAATATAATTTTTATTAGGCACTAGAAGATATTTCTCTTTTTTGCATGTTTCTATCATTTAAACTAAACTTAAAGATCCAGACCATATCAAAATTCTATTAAATCAAACAAAATTGTATTCAGAGGATAGCTAATGATTTATTGTTAAAATTTGTAGTGCACTCTGGAGAAGAGAACTGTGAAGAAGGTTAACCCCGAGACATCTTGCGAGAAGGTTCCCAAGGATATCTGTGCACCATCCAACTGCGAAATCAGAAAGGCAGATAAGGTAATAATTCAACAATATATTATATAGTATTTTAGCTTTCCGCGGTTATTAAAATGAAAAATTATGAGATTAAAACCATTTTTCTTAGTCCTAAGGGACTGAAGTCGCGGGAAAACAAAATTAGTATTTATTTTATGATTTTTATTTTCATTTTTGAGGAAAATTGTCTGTATAACGATGCTATACAAGTTTTTTTTAAATTTATAGAGTGTGTTTTTCTGTAGGAAATTTTAAAACCGATGCATTATTTCATTTTTTTTATCTTGATCTTATTTTGTATTTTGTGTTGACAAAAGTGTCATTAAAGTGAAATTAGTTTAATTAGGAATACAAAAAGGCATCATTAAATCTGTCGCCACTAGTTATTTGTATTATAGATAGATAATAGATTGCAAATAGAATAAGAGGTAAAAAGTAAAAGTAAAAAGTAAAATTAGAGTAAGAATGGGGGAAAATCGAAAGAAAAAGATGAAAATAAGGCAAAAAAGATAAAGAAAGAAAGTAAAAAAAGACATATGAAATATAGAAAATTAAAAGAAAATTCTTTAAGTATTGAAATACATAAGAAAGGTTTGGTTATTTTTTCTTTAATAAATCAATTCTTAATGCTCTTTAAAAAAGTGTTGTCCATATTCTTATCCACGTTTTTTATGCTTATGAATATTGTCATCCATTTAACTCCCCCCCTGTCCTATAAAAATTAAAATTATAGGGTTGACACCTACCCTCCCAGACCCTCCATGCTAATGGCTCAGCCTGTATTACCATAAAAAGTAATCACGTAGTAAAAATACCAAAACATCAGGGTCAAGATTAAAAGGGGGTGATATCACTTCCACATCAGAACAAAAAATTGTTAAAACAGCACAAAAAATTAAAAATCCTTCTTAATCTTTTTGCGAATATGTAACCCCAACCAATGGAAATATTATAACTTGGATGATACACCAGTTTTTCATGTTTTCTAATAAAGTGAAATTTGCAGCTGGCTAAAATAACGATTTCCTCAATCCCCTTCCATCCTACTGTATTATCAACCAACCAATAAACGAGTCCAATATTAGCAAGCTAGGGTGACGAAAATTTTTCCCTGTCGTAATATCCACGTATATTGTACAACCATTCCCCAACCATAAGTGATAGTATGCGTAGATGAATGCACACTTATCAGAGCATGCCTATATAAACACATACAAAAATTAAAACAAGAACCTGATTTGTTATTGCTCTTCAACTAGGGTCTGTCTATACGTCTGTCAGTAAACTAGAAAAATGAATAAAGAATAAACGTGGATATTATGACAGGGGAAATATTGTCGTCAATTTATGTTGCTTACATGAAACTCTATTATTGGTCTGTTCGTTCATCCAATAAGAGGGAAGGTGATTGGGTAGAGGAGGTGGAAAGGGGGAATCGTTATTTTAGTCTGCCACGAGTAACACTTTATTAGAGAACATAAAAACCTGTTTTTAAATTAAGGTAATACTTAATCCATTTCTAGAAATGAATATTTGCAAAGATTAATTTTAAGCATAAAAAAAGATAAGTTAATACATATGATTAATAGGTATACAAAGTTAAGAAATAGGTACATCTATATTAAGATTAATACATACATATGAATTTGCATCCAGGGTTATAAAGGGATAAGACAATGGACGATAAATTGATGTACATCCTCAATGATGATACACAAAATTACCCTTTCTGTAGATTACAATTAGTTGTTGAAAATTTTGAACCAACCAATCAAAATTGATCAAAAGTTGATAAGTTGGGAACTAGAGTAATAAACAGCCTAATGTCCCCTCCCTCCCTCATGTGCATTTGATATATTATCAAAACTTTTATGTATATTTGTATTGTCCCATTTCTGACATTTAAACTAACTTTAGTCATTCTTTTTCTCAGACTATTTGTCCATGAAATAGAAACCACTTTCCCTTGTTAAATCATAGATTTCACAAATAAAAAGACACATTCCAAAAATATTTTATACAAAATTCTTACGTTTGTAAGATTTTTAAATTTCTCTTATTTTTATATATTTGCTTTAAAAGCGTAGCTACTCTAAAACGTTTATCCGACTCTAAAATTCATTAATTTCTGAAGTAAACATTTATAATGTTCTTTTTATGGAGATACACGTCCTTGTAAACGCATATTTTTCGCAAAAAGGGCGAAGGAACATAAAGTAATCATCACGTAAATTCACCCCTAGCTTTTTTGCTATTTCACCCCTTTTTACAGCGTAATTTTATCTGTCTATCTAAGTTTTATGATCTTCCTCTCAACCCCGGTCCCCGACACCTTCCCCTAATGGCCTGCGTTTTTAAGTTATTATTATTTCATTATTTCATGTAAAAGAAAAGTGGTGTTTCAATTTTCTCGTTAATTTTTCTACATAGCTAATAATAGGCTAGTCCTTCCTATATTTTGATTTTATAGCATTTTGCTTCTACTTCTAAACAAAATATACTTTTAAATAATTTGTCATTTGCTATAAATTATTAATTTTACATATATCACGAACACCAACGCTTTTGAACGCTTTGAAATTACGCCTGTACGTACGGGCTTAATTAATTTTTTGCTAAATTTTCTTTGGATTTATAGTTATGTAAATGCTTGATATAGATTATTAGAAAAAGTAGAAGCTTAATATACCTAATAGAGATAGTTTTAATATCTAGTAAATACAAAATATTACTAAAATCATATGAAATGATACCTATTTTAAGTCATTCTATTAACGTATTCCTTTATTCTTGCAAATTAGCGAAGGGTCGTAAAGGTCGCCCTGGGGTACCCCGCAGATTTTTTACCCCTAGACCTTGCATTCAAGGAGATGTTTATCTATTTAGCTAGATAAAACATAAAATAGCAAAAATTAAAAATTAATCTACTCCTACAACCCCCCCCCCCCCTCCACCTCAACAATTTTGAGCAATCAAAGACAGAATCAATTATATAATGTTTGGGATAAGAAAGATAAATCGTCCATTGTCCTCTCCCTCCCTACTAAACACATAGTGTATTTTCAAAGTCATCATTACGTAATTTATGCAATTTTGGCGGCCTATACGTGTGTAATTTTAGAGTATAAAACAAAATTTAAGTGAATATTAAAAAGATATCTTGAAGACGCCTTGCACTATGTTCGACAAGAATGATTATTTTTAAAATTAGCAACGTTTTTTGTCTTTCTTATTTTAAGCGTGTTTTCTTCAGTCAAGCATTTACTATGGATCATAAGATTATTATAGGACTTAAAACGCCGTGTATAACAATGTGCGGGAATAACATTTATGTTCAGTCAATGGCAGCTAGTAGCAGCCTTTAAAGTTTATAGGATATTGGATATAATCGATCCAAGGAACATTTTACTGTGAACTGCACCATAGTTATCTAAAATGAGGGAAATTATCATAAAAATAAATGTATAGTGTAGATATATAACCAGACAACTACATTGATCCCCATGTTAAGGCCTATTTCGTCTGCTAGCAAATTGCTTTCTGCTTTTTTGAAGCGACTTGGCTGTGTTAATATTTCCGACGATATTGGTTTCATTTTAAGGAACCAATTGAATGTCGGCACAGGGTCCTTTGGAAGGGGACATACAGTTTAACCTCTCCCCCCTCTAGTGTTTTACTCTAATAATATAAACATTCATTGTTAAAGAAAAAATTAAAAACTTACCACCCCAGAGAATTTAATATTAGCTCAGCTCCTAAATCCTACGCTTAGTCGCAAAATTTTCTTTTCTTTTATATCATAAAATGACCTTTTTACTCCCACCTGAAAAACATTTATTGATACTAAAACATGTCATAATTATATACTTTTCTTAAAACAGCCAACATTTATGTAAATTATGTGATGCTTCTACTTTTTTTTATCCCTTAATTTAACCTTTAGGACATCCTCCTTTTAATGTTTTATTATTTGTGTCCTACAAAAAGTTAATAACGACTGCATTACAGACAGACTAACATGCATAACGACCCAAAAATATTTATTTCGTAATCAACGTATCCTTTAAGACAATATGGCGTATGGTGACTTCAACGATCCATAGTGAGGTGTCTGTTTTTGTTGAAACAGTACACCTTAAATACGTTTAAAAAAGAGTCCTTATTAATTTACGGGTCATATTTAAACTATTTTTTCTATTATGGCTTCGAAACTGATTGATATCCGCTGATTTTGAACCGGATTTCAGACATACTGAAAAGTCATATATAGCATTGTATTCAGTCAATTTTCCACGAATGATAAAATAATGATCATAAAATTAATACCAGTTTTGTTAGCCCAGGCCTTCGTCCCCTCGGGGCGAACAAAACTAATTTATAATCTTGTATTTTCACTGTAATATCCGCGGAAATCTGTCTATTATACGATTCGATAAATACTTTTGCCCTCGGATTTATACCTCCCCTATTTTTGTATGGCTAAGGTCATGCTAAGGAAATTATGTTTTAAACAAAAGCTAATGACAAAACGATATTCACATACACACTTTACTGAAATGTAATTACGGTTATTTAGCGTTACTACTGAAAACCTTATTCTACAATTTAATCTTTTTTTCAAAATAAAATTCAAAAATATTTTGTGTTTATAAAATTTGTAAAAACAAAAGTACAGTGAAATCATCGTGTTAAAATCTACGAAATAATACAATTCCATTGAAACAATCGATAATTGGTGGAATGACTTTTTAATATTTGGATTACTTTTTGACAATACCTCAATTATGTAATGATAATTGCTATAATTTTAGCCTTATATGCTTTATAAAGAGTAGCTCCTTAACTCAATGCGTCTAAGTACTATATTAAGAATTCATAACGGAATTGTCTTATATTCCTTTAAAAATTTAATGATTTGTGTAAAAACAATGGTTTATTTACTTCAAATGCCCTTCGAGCACTGAACACAAGCCCCCATATTCTTTAGAAGATTGAAAATGGTTGGGGTGTCGTTTTTCCCTTGTCTAGACCCTGCAATGGAGCCTGATCCTTGAGCCCTTACTTGAAGTGCAGTGCCCAATACCAATCTAATTTAACCTAACCTGACCTAAAGTAATAAATAAACAAAGAAATCCTCCCCCCCCCCCCATTTTAAATCTATTAAAAATGGGGGAGTATATGTACTCGAATAGCCACTTTAAGGGAAACCGCAAAATAAACTGATTAATTGTCAATATCTATCTAGGCTTGCAGAACTGAGACCAGAAACCTGATCCAGAACATCCCCAGCGAACAGTGCGACCTGGAGCCACAGGAGAGCTGCAAGATGGAGACCGTCCTCGTCCCCAGGTATGCAGATCTTTTATTACGACCGACCAAACAAAAAAAAGAACAGATTAATAATTAGTCAGATAAAAAGTCAAACATAGCCAGGCGTCAAATAACAGATTAATATACAGATGGACTAATAAATATACATAAATTCAAATAAATAGACATACTATTAGATAAATATATAGACAGACATAGCTAGAGACATGCAAAAAGACAAATGAACCAGCTTATACCAATAACTAAATTAATTCGGGAAAAATCACGAAACCTATACGTGTTTTTCAGCTGTCGTTGGGGGGCAACACATCGTAAAATTGACGACCTCTCCATTTGCCCCCCAAAAATTATTTTAGATTTATTTCGCTTGTTGGTTATACCTTATACCTGCAAATGAACATAAAATAGACAAAAACACAGAAAGATAGATGACTAAATAGCTAGATAGACAAAACAAAATAAATAGACGGATAGATTGTAAAATAAAAAGATAGACAGATAGATAAAAAGACAGACAAAAAGCCTATTATATAAACGAACAGACAGTAAGTCAAATAAGTATATATAAAGATATGAAAATACACAGAAAGAAAGACAAATAAATTGACAGACAGATAGATTGATAAACGATTAGATGAACAAACAACCATTTACAACTGGTGACTTAAATAGAAAACAAGAAATGATTAAAATAATACAATTATAAATACAGCTTAGAGTGATTTATTGAAAATACCTTCTCTATTTTAGACTGGTTCAACAGCCCAACTGTATCAAGGTCCCCAAGGAGGTCTGCGTCAACGCCAAGACCAACCCCAAGAAGGTAGGCTTGATCATAAAGATCTTTAGAACGGCAGTTTTTTTTACATGAACACTATTGTTTGCACTGTTCTTTTCATCCCATAAATATCAAAATTTAAAGTATTCTTAATGAGGTATCGAAAGAGATAAGACAATGGCTTATAAATTGTTGTACATTCCCAATTAACCCTTTGGTAGATTTTAATTAGTGGTTGAAACGTTCGGACACTCAACTTAATGAACTAACCATTCAAAATTCAAGAATAGTTCCCAAAGTTGTTATCATAAAACTTTAGGTACAAGTATAATAAACAGATCAATGTCCCATCCCTCACTAAGGCTTAATTTGATAAATATACATCAAGTAATTCAATTTAAGATGTAAATTACACAAATTGTAACTTAAAAATCCCACCTCCTAAACCCATCAACAAAAAGTACCAAAAAATTTAAAATTCAATTTATTAAAAAAACGCGCTAAAATGCACTAATTTGGCAGATTGCAAAAAATACATGTGCAAATTTTTTGACGCCTAAATTGGCCAATATTAAAATAATATTAAAATCGAGTAGCATTTTTTTCGCACTGATGTTTTTAGATAATAGATTTTTTTACAGAAAAAGGGAAAGTGGTAAAAAGGTTGGGTATCAAAACAGCCTTTTATTGAAATGAATATTAATAAAATAAGTATGAACATTGATTTTTAAAAATGTTAAAAAAATTACAATTAGTCAAAAATGAAATACGGCCGAAATAACAAAATGGTAGTTTCTTGTTACCACTGAACCAATTATAAGAACTCCCCCCCCCCCCTCCCCGTCCATCAAACATGATTTCCCCTCTATATTCTTGTATGTTTTATAAATGTTCTAAAAATATATAAATAATCTTTTCTCTAAAAATTGTGATTAAATTAGTCGTGGGGTCAGATTATCTACTTGTAAAATCCACGAGAGAAAAAAAAATAACTAATTGCCTATTAAAGAGAAAGGTTGAATTAATTGGCCATATCACGCGAGATTCTCATTAATAATTACCAAAATTAAAACCTAAAGAAATTCATCAAAAAATAGACATCAAGTTAAAGGATAAATTAGCGCAAGTAAAATTAATTGGTTTTAAACATAATGGCCATTTAAAATAAATCATGGCGGTTTTAAAATTTATTTATTGTTTAAAGATATGAGTTTGTAAAATATTTATTAGAAACCTATATATACTGTACGTCTAAACGTCATTGCTTAAAATCAATGTCACATTTTGCGATGGCTTCGTCGTGCAAAAAATGCGCAAAATTCAAATACTAAACAGCAAACACATCAGATTTTAACTTTGGGCCTGTCACATTTTGTAAATAACATTTTATTTATTCTTACCTAAGATAAGAAGATGAACATTAGACTATGAATGAGTTAACCTACTGAAGCTTATTTAAAAGTATTCAACTATCGATTTTTTGTACTTTTTCTCTACCCTAAGAGAATTTTTTTTTATTACATTTAGGACGAAAATTAGTTCGTGGTCCATTGCTTATCACTTTTTTATGACCGCCTGTATTTGCATAATAAGTCCATTTAGATCTTAGGAACTTTTAATAGCTAAAGAAAAAAGCTCAAAACCCGATAGACTGACCAACTCGTAGTAAATATAATGTTGCTTACTTTCAAAAAGAAATGTTATTACATGCAAAAAAAAATGCCTACCACTAAGTTTTGAATATTATCTTCAACGTGCATCTATTTGAATTTTTCACAGCAAAGCTTTTCTGTAAATCGTTCGCTACTAAATGACGAAAAAGGTATGTAAAAAGTTTTTTTTAATGATATAGAATATATTTGTCCTTGTTTGCTATACGAATATTTAAAAAATATATATTTTTATTTGAAGTCAAATTTAAAAAGAAAGATAATATAGTTCTTCTATTTTGTACATCAACTTAAATTTACTACTAATGGCATTCGTTTGAAAATATTATTAGAGGATATTGGTTTCAGCAGAATAGCTTTTTGTAAACCTTGAATAACAATGTAAATTTTTGAGAAAAAAAACTGCTTAAATCAAATACCAAAACCTTGTTAAAACTGTTAAAATTTTTTGACTATATTGCTTTAATAAAAATTGGTCGTTGCTGACTTAATAACTTAATTATCAACAGTTTAATAGTATAATATGATACAAGTTTTGAAAATGAGGGAAATTTAAGTCAACAAGAGAATACTGGGTTTAGCAGGATCTTTGCTGGTCTTAAACTTGTCCTTCTGTCATGAACTTCAAGTCCATTAAACTTGACATATTAATTTAATGTCTGTCTGTCCTTCTATCTGTCCGTCTGTATGTCTTTCTTTGACAATAGAAGAAAAGTTGAAGAAAAATGACAAATTACCAAATTTAGAATCTGTATTGTGTGTCTTGTCTGGAAAAGAAACAAGGATGATACCATCCACATGTTGATATAATTAAACAAGGATTTTATATTTTTAAAGTAAAAGGATAGAGGGGACATGAGCTATATGTAACAGGGCAGGAACCCTGTCCCGATTTTTCATCCCTTCGCAAAAATAGTCTTTTTATCATCATTTGGTTTATCTTTAGTTTTTTTTACAATTTTATGTATTAATGATCAGAGATAATGCAATGGCCTATAAATTGATGCGCATACACAATGATAATATACAAAATTACCCCTTCTATTATTTACAATTAGTGGATGAAACGTTTGAACACTCAACTTATTAAACCAACCAATCATATTTTAATAAATGTCCCCAAAGTTATTAAGCCAACGAATAAGAAACTAAGCTTTACAAAGTCTCAAAAAAAGCCGTGTGACGTCATAAAAATGAGTGATTATCCATCTCTTTTTTAGAGGTGTTCTTTCCCACTTCTCCTCCTCTCATCCCTCATTCTTACAACGTCACTCGGCTGATCTTTTGAGACACTTTCTAAAGCTTCTAAGAAACGTTATTATAAAACTTTGGGCGCTAGTGTATAAATACACAGCCCAATATCTCCTTCCTTTCTGATTTTTGCGTCTAACATTTACATAACAAGGCATTTTTAATGATAGAAATGTTTTTTTTCTATAACTGTCATATCCCTGTGGTAAGAAATTACTTGTTATGAACTTGAGTTTAATATTATTAATATGACACATAAAGGACACTATTTAGAGGGGATGCCATTACTCACGCAAAAAGTTTCAAATCATCAGAACAGCAAATATTAATTAAAAGAGCAAAAACAAACTCTTTTGTATTGCTTCCCTTTCATTATTAAACTAGCCTGTAATTTACCCGAAATTTGTTTATAGTGTCCAAAAAATAAAATCATACTTGCAAATAAAGTGTATACTGGCCAGCCATTGGTAATTTAGTCAGTGTATTGGCCTATCATTGGTCATTTGTATTGTACGTCATCATTTTTTATAGGCACAGCTTCTTATTTTGTTATTTTGCGATTTACGGATATAATAAAATGTTAACGTAATGAAACACCTATTTAAGGCCTCATTTAGGCCTAGCTAAGGTCCAATTCAAAAGATTTACATTACTGATGTATGTGTTAACAAATGACTCAATATATTAAAAAATAAGTCATTTGCATGTAGATTTAATTCTTGATAATAACAGCCTTTTTTTCTACATATTTCGTTATTTTCTTTATTGTTAGCAATGGGAGCATGCTATTTGTGCTAAATGTATCCTCCTTTTCAATAATAGCTTATTTTATTTCCTTTCAACCGATTTTTTTTTAAGGATTGCGCCCTATGACAGAAGAATAAATTGTCTATAAGGAACGTGCTTTATTAAGTGTGTCCTTAACACTCTTTATAAATACTTTTGAGAAGTACAGCATTTCTAAAATTATGTTTTTTGTCGATCATCCATCGATTGTGAGGTAGCCCCGTAGGGTTAGGGCACCGCATATATAAACCTTGCAGGATTAAAGCCCCCCCGCAAGGGTTAGGCCTAGAAATTACCATCTTCCCCCACTCTTATTTTTTACATTCCTTTTAAAATCAAATGGCGTCAATTTTCTTACTACTTTGCGTTCGTTTTTAGATATTGAGTCATTAAGTTACTAAATGACACTCTACTACATACAAACCTTAATAAAGGAGAAGTATTTCCTTTAAAAATGAATCATCTTTCTTGAAATATATCACAAGGTCATAAAATAGCATTTTTTAATGATATTTTTTCTTATTGTTATATCATTTTAGTGGGATAAGTAAGTTGGAATAAAAAATAATTACAGACATTCCAAGAAAACTTTTACTAAATATACAATAAAAGTTTGGATTATTGATCTTTTTATAAAGACTATAATTAATTGTAATTTGTTGCTCTATTTTTGTTGGTTTTTTTTTGGTCTGAAGCTTAAGATCTCAATAACTATTAAACTGATAGATTTAGGTTTCCTGATGGTTATAGGCTATTTTTGCCCTTTAAAACCCTTATAAAATTAAGCCCTAGAAGCTAATGGCGCATCCACTAGTATTTATTTCATTTAATTATCATTCTTTCTCTATGCATATGTACATAAATTCGAGACATCATTAAAAAAACATTAATTAAATAACAGAGCAGTAATTTAATCATTAAAATTGTAATTTATTTCTTAAAATTATCTGTTACTGTTAAGTTACAGAGGCGTAAACAAGATTTTTTTGGGGGTGAGGGGTAAAATTTGTGCAAATTATTTACCCCTCTTTAAATTTGTTTTTTTTTAGTTCAGATTATTGCTATATTATACTATTTTTCTCCTGTTTAGCAGCTGTGCCCCTTAAAAGCAGAAAAATCGACTAAAACAATTCCAAGACTAATGTAACAACAATATTATAGCCTAGAACCATTCCTTGAAGTTTTCCTAAAAACAGTTTAATGGGTAGAAAGATCTGAAAGTCAAACTAAAATTACTTTTTTTATATTTTAGAGTATCTTCTTAATTGATTCAATTAGGTTTCAATGTAATAATACAATTCTATTTCCAGATGAAGAAGCCCGTGATCAAGGAGTGGTGCTACAGACCCTCCGACCTCAAGTCCCCCACCTCCAGGCTCGCTCTCAGCCAGTTCTTCAGGAACTAAACAAGTTTTCCCGCCACAGTAATTCTCCAAGTTTTTCACAGCTTCATTATTTATAAAATACAAATGTCGTCTGATTGTTGGGAAATGTCGTCTTTGTAGATACATTTCAGTGCTACGCCAACAAAATTTTACAAGCAAAATAATTTTTTTTAAATGATTTTTATATTAATGCCTTAACATTTTTCATTCAATGACAATTACAAATTACTTTTTAAAAGATTAAAAACTTTAATTTTATGTTATCTAAGTCTTAATGTTGTTTGTTTAATAGACTTTTAACATTTTATTAAAGTTTTTGATATAAATTTTTCAAATCAATTTTGAAGCTGAATACATTTGTAGCACAAATAGTAAATAAATTTAATGTAAGTTTTCTGTAATGTAAAATATACTGCATATAGATAGCATTGAGCGAAAAGCAAATTTTGCATTTTTAAAAGAAAAAAAATGCAGAAGCTAGCTCTTCAATATTGAACCTTATGCTTTCTCTAAATGCCTTCCAATAATCATAATATTGTAAACTTATTGTTGAATAGTTTGGTATCGTTAACTTTTTTTTGTTTCAATTGTTTACCACATAGCAATTTTGATCAAAAAACGGTTTTTGAATCTCAATATTTAATCAATAATAGCATATAAGTAACCTCCCACTAAAGAAAAATGTTTGAATCTCATCTACACCTAAGTGTGTAGACTTTTCTCCGAGCTAATCAAATTTCCAAGACTTTCTATAAACCACACTGCTCATTTTTCTAAATATTGTATTTTTCTGTACTGTATTATTATTATTACTCATATATACTCCACCATAATGTATGATCATATATTATTAGTGCTTTCCTTACACAATTACTTTGAATTTCATTAGGAACAATAATAAAGCATGAATATGCCTTTTGTTCCCCGGCCCTACCCACATTCATAACTTTTCATGACAAGGTTTAAAACTAAGGTATCTCAAACATAAAAAAAATACAAAATAAATTGTATGTAAATTTCAAAATAAGAATAATCTTCAATAATGGTAAAAAAAACATGAAAACTCACCAAATAAACGAAATTTTTAACCAACTCTTTGGGGGAATTTTTGATACCTTTGAAATAAACCTTGTCATGTATTCACAAAGCACAGCCATTATAAGGGCAATTTATCCTACATTATGGTCTTTACTCAATTGATGAAAAAATTGCACACATCAGACTTGGGATGGGGGAGAAAAATATGCAAGAAACCCGTGTTTTAGGTGCCTTATATGGGCATCATTTGAAATACAATCCAGTTCATGAAAAGTAGAATTTTTAATATTAAAATTCTTATTTGCATTGAATTAATTTCAATAAAAGAATCAGCAATTTTTTCTCCCTTAAAAAATACCAAATCTAAATTTTACGATTGAAAATAGTCTATAAAAAAGCACAAGGAAATCCAATAACTTAAAAGGCTATATAAAGTGTAGTTATTAAGTTTATTATTTTTTCTTGAAGGTTAAAAAACGCCCGCGGTATTGATTGTGCTTTATATCGGGGACAGGGAATTGTTTTCTGAAAATTATTTGTAGGATAATTTAGATTAGGGTTGTGTGGAGATATGAATTAAGTTCTAAAAGACTTTCTGGCTTTTGGTTCAATACTCTTATCTATTTTTCAACAAATTATTTTCAGAACACTAGTCTCTTATCCTGATTGTGCTTTGTTATTAATGTCATAAAAATCTATTTATTTTGTGGCCTTTTTTTCATTGCAATTTTTTTCATCATGAAATGTAATCAATTATTTTTTTATTTCCCTATTTATAATGTAATGGCATCTCATTTGTTTTGAAAATTCAAAGCTTTTCTTTTGTAAATAATGTATTTTATGTAAAAAAAAGTGTGTTTAGTCGTTAACAATTACCCTTAAAAGGATCACCATCTAAAACTGAATTTTTAATAGCTGAATATACTTTTTGATATAGTTTATTTTTTGTCCCGGTGTTAATTATGATTGTGATATAATTAATGTAGGTGTTGGTTTATACTGTAGTATTTTATTACTTTCATATATAAGCAATAAAATATTCGAATTGTATTCTTTATGTTATTTCTTTCTCAAAAATTGTGTTAATCATCGTATTATTAGAATAACGTCCTGTGTGGATTATGGTTTTAACAATAAGAAACAATTTTATTCATAAAATGTAGAAACATTTTATTATGCTAACAAGCTTACTTGCGGCTACATCACTAGAGACCTTTTGGGGCACTTGAAGAAAGTAGGAGGGGGGGAAGGGTGTGCCGATCCTCGACTTAAATATTAAAATAAAATAAATTAAATGCTATGGGGGATTTCTCATGGGAAAGATGGTAACCTCACCTAATATAATTATAAACCTTCACTAAACATATAAGAAGCTTCACAGTAAAGTAGAACCATATAAGTTTAGCGGATAGCGAGATCATTCGATACACACAGACAGACAAACGTCCTGCTATTTTTTATCAAATCATACCAATATTGACTACTTTCATCCTTTTAAGCTTTACACATCTATTTATGCACTTGTTACAGTTATGACGAGCTTATACAATAGAAAAAAGGTTTATAACGTCTATGATATAACAAGGATGACAACATCCATAAAAGCGAAGCACTGAAACGGTAGGACAAACGGACATTAACACTTATATATTGTCAGAACTAAATAATCAGAATATAAATATATAAGAGTCGAAGCAAAATTCTAAGTAAATTTGTTTTAAAAAATGTCTATACAGGATAATGTTTATGGACATACCTATATTTTTAGGAATTGATTATAGAGTTGCTTCGCTTATAACATTATACTTTGTTCTCCCAGGAATCAATATACCAAAAATCAGATCAATCGGATGATTTGATCACATAAACATTTGTTGTTAAAAAAGTAAAAAATCAACATGTTTAAAACGGACGTACGGACATTTTGGTAATGATTATAGAGTTGCTACGCTTTCTAAATCGTACCTAACTATTAAAGGAATCACCATGCAAAATTTGAAATCGATAGGACAATCCTAACATGCCTAAATTAACGAAAAAAGCTATCCGTTACGGACGGACGGACGGACGGACGGACCGACCCTAATTATAGAAAAGCTTCGCTTTTAAAAACATGTAAATTGAAACAAGGATAACGATGTCCTTAAACGCAAAGCCTAACAGTATAAAGGATGGGATAAATTAAAGCTTACAATTCTTAAGAAATAATTGGTTCAAATATTGGGTGGTTTAAAAATATTCCGGTATGGCTTCGAAACCAATTAATATCCGCTGGATTAAAACCAGTTATCAGCCATACTGAAAAATTATGGAAAACATCATAATACAGACAATTTTTATTTTGATGTCCTCGAAAAGATGTCTTTAATACGATGCAATACATAACTATAACAGTTACGTGCACAGACATTGCAATGCACATACTTTTAAACCATTAAAAAAAACTCAAAAACGCGCGGCTAGAGCTAACTACACAACAAGAACACACAGTTTGCAATCAACATGAAAAAGATGCGCCAAAATGAATAAATTACCCAGGAAGATAGAGAGAAAAGATAGACAGACAAAAAGATGCCTAGATTTATAGATGTCTATGTATGCATGAGTTGTGGAAGAAAAGGGAGGAAGATTATTAATAACGTTGTAGATTTAAACATACACAGATTTAAACTCTATAATATAACACAAAGATTATGTCTCAACCATGACACTTTGGTTGAGCTTGACTTCCGAATTAGCGGGAAGTTCACGAGATCAGTTGGCGAACATACAAACCCCCAATACCAGGAACCATCAAGTTTCAACAGCAGGTTTGAATATAGATTTATTGATGAAATTATTTCAAAGACCTGAAATTACAATATCAATTAGTTCATAATTCCAGTTATTTATAACCACGTAATCTTATTTGCTTTTTAAAAATCATTTTTCTCTACGGTAAAATCTTTGGAAACTTTGGCTTTAAAGGAAAATTATTTGGTTTAATAAATCATTGTTAAATGCAACAATAAGGCACATAAAAATTACTAAAACATATATTAATCATAATTAAGTTTCATGCTTAGCTGGCTAAAGCCTTTTTAAAACTACATATAATCGTCCTATACACCATACTTCTTAATAAAAATAACAAATTCTACCTGAAGCTCTTATGGTTTCAAATCCCTGGTACACTAGGGTCGTTCACACACAATGAGACCAATGATAGGCCCAATTTTGTTCTCCGAAATCTTCACACACACATGTCTCATTCAAAAGTGAAAAACGTGGGCGCATATAAACAATCCATGCTGCGTCACTTTATGAAGGGAAAGTCAAAAAAGACGACATTTGCGCTTAATTCTAGGATTAATGATAAGGAATTAATTTTGCACTTGATAAACACAAAGCTTCCTCGAAAAGAGGTTAAGACACACCCCCCGTTTGAAAGTCAAATTAACTTCCTTAACGAGATTCAAGGTTTTTTTGCGCTGAGCACTAGCAACATTTCTCACTAAACTCAACTCACCATAATCACATGAGAATGGCCACATCCCGAAAACGTGACAATTTTGCTCCTAACTAAATGAAACCCCGTGAAATGCATACACAATATTATACTCCTCACTAGGACTCATAATACCTCACATTTTAGGATAGAAGGATGGGGATTGGTTTGTACCATACAACATTCCATGCACATGACAATCACAAGATCACATACACAAATCCTAAAATGGATAATCCTATTAATCATGATGTTGTAAATATAACAACTTATACTAAATAATAATCATTTCATAATCAATAGGTAATAAATCATTATTAATAAATCAATAAGTACCTACGAAATCAGGTCGAAATGTAAACAATAATGGTAAAATAAAACGAAATAAATCTTAGACAAGAAAATTAAGATTTATAGGTACTTAAAACTAAATTTGTTAAGCATCAAAAAGAGTAGTAAGAAAAAATGTTTCAAAATCCTTGGGCAGAAAGTTTTTCAAACTTAATGAATAAGAACTGTAATATCTTAATCAACAATAAAACTTTTTAATACTTAAAGAATAGCAAAATAATAATATCTTCGTTAGAATTTTCATTGAAATTATGAAAAAAATACCAATTTTTCTTTGTAAAAAATATGAGACTTTAAATATGAATTTTCAATCATTCCTTGATCTGAATAAAAATGTTTTACTTGATTGAAATTCATATATAATTTTAAAAAAATCTGCTAAAAAAAAATACTTGATTTTTTTCTTAGAATAAATATCGAATCACGCAACCTCGACACATTTATTCCTTTTTGTTAAACTTTTCAGGTAAGTTTTAAAATGAATTGTACTTTTGAAAAGAAATTAAACTCAATAAAATTAAATTTGAGCATATGAAATAGAAGAATATTTAATCGCATTTCATTTGATTCTTATTTTAGGTATAAAATAGGCATATGAAAAATGTGGCTTTTTTTACTAAAAAAAAATCTCAATTTCCATAAAATAAGAATCAATTGTTAATCATAATTTTTAACAACTGCTTTTATTTTAATATCTGCGATAAAAATGAAGGAAAGGTTAATTTAAAATATGCATAGTTTATCTTAAATTAATTCTGTGATATTCATATAAATAATAATCAATCATTTAATAATATCATACATCGTGTTCATTATTATAAATGCTTATTTCATAGAAAATAGAGTTACATTTTTAAACATGAACGAAAATATATGTACCTAGGAAATAATTGCTATAAAATACTTTCTCAAGGTTTAAAATTGTCCGAAGTCGCTAGGTACATATATTACTACGAATCTCTGCTCTCGGAATGAAGAAAAATCTTTGCGCGTGGATTATTAGGAATCCTTGCCTCCGGAGTGAAAGAAAAAACTTTATTTGCTTACAAATTAAAACAAATATCTTGATTTTTTGCGATAATCTTTTTAAAATAATAATAAGAAATATTTTAAACATTATCATAATAATTTTACATGTTGTGTTCTTTACTTTAATGCATTATCTCATATGAGAATCTGAGAAATAACATTTTTTAAGCAAACGTGAACCATGAAAAAAATACCTCGAAAAATAATTTTAAAAAATCTATTTTTCTCAATCTAAAAAAATCTGCAAAAATCATTTGGTAGTTAATACACACAACTTTTGCTTTTCGAAGTCATACTTAAAGAAACAAAATCTTTTAAAATCTGCTTTTAAAGTCTAAACAATTTTGTAGAATTTTTGTGCTTAAATATGAACAATAAAATTAGTTGAATAATGAATACTTATTCTTTACAGAACCTTTTTAGGTTCCCTTCACAAGCTTAATATATAACTTGTATTATTTTTTCTTTAAAAGATCATTTTCACACATAAATAGTTTATGTTGTAAATTAGATTTGTGGGGTTGGTAGACTTTCAATAACTTTCTGGCGGCAACACCCGCCATATTGCAGGCCCTTTACCCTGTGTCGGGCGGCCAGCCTGGCAGCAGCCAGGTCGATTCTTGATTCACAACAGCACCAACCTCTATATCAGAACCGGCTGCAACACAACCAATTTCAGCATCATCATTGTGAACGGCTACAGCCTCACCTGCCGTAGCAATGTTATCAACAGCTACGGCAGCATCTTTAACATCAGATTTGACTGCAACACAAACAACAGCGTCAACTGCAGAAATAACAGGTTTCTCAATAACAGCATCACAAGCAGAACCAACAGGTTCATCATTAACAGCTACGGCAGACCCAACCGGTTCATTATCAACAGCTACGGCAGTACCAACCGGCTCATTATCAACAGCTACGGCAGTACCAACCGGTTCATTATCAACAGCTACGGCAGTACCAACCGGCTCATTATCAACAGCTACGGCAGTACCAACCGGTTCATTATCAACAGCTACGGCAGTACCAACCGGTTTATTATCAACAGCTACGGCAGTACCAACCGGTTCATTATCAACAGCTACGGCAGAACCAACCGGCTCATTATCAACAGCTACGGCAGTACCAACCGGTTCATTATCAACAGCTACGGCAGTACCAACCGGCTCATTATCAACAGCTACGGCAGTACCAACCGGTTCATTATCAACAGCTACGACAGAACCAACCGGCCACGCACTCTCATCAACAGTTACGGCAGCTTTATACGCAGATTTCTGCTGACCAGCTCCATAGTCAGCACTTGTACAGATAAAACCACTACCAAAAATGGTTCGCCACAACATAGACTGGCCCACTTTCTGGTAGGTTGATGGAAACACGTCAGGATGTGTATTTCCAATGATGATATCTAAGCCTCCACTAATATATGTAAATCTTTCTGGCGGCATCTTAAATATTTCGGCGGCGGTTTCCGGATGGACCGAGCGCATCTCGTTGCCACCTCCGAGGTTAGGCATAACAGCTGCCTCAAATTCTCTCAAGTTACCATCCCTGTCCTTCAGATAGAACACCACATTGCGGCAGGATGATTCACTACCGTCAGCAACAGAAATGTTTGTATATCTGCCGGTAGATTTCAGCTTCAACTTGCTGGACAACTTCTCAGACACAAGTGATAGATTTGCACCAGAATCAAACCTGACGGCGGCATGGCAGGCGCCGCCGCCAGGTGCTACAACTGGAACTATTTGCAGCAGGAAGGTACATGTGCTAGGCGCAGAACTTGATTTGTAGACTGTATTCACACTAGCACTAGCCTCATGCAACATACGACTATGATAACTGTCGTAATTATTGGTGCCACAGACACCAAGCTTATCCGAGTTAGATGAACGACGTTCCATCTCTCTAAGCCTTCGGTACATATCACGTACTTCTTGGCGCAACTCCATGGAAATTTTAAGCACTCCCATGTCCATCCTCACCTTCTCAACGACGTCGAGGTTCCTGGCGACAGTGCTCGACCTCGCGTCGTCTGAATCATTGTCAAGCCAGTGCAGAATTTTCGTACACTGCTCCAACGACGCATAAACTTTAACTGCAACAGTTTTCTGTTCACTAGCTTCATACAAATCACGCTTGAACTTGCGCATCTCACTAGTCTCCACGGCAGATTTTAGACTTTTTATTAGGTCAGATTGGTCCTTGACCTCACTAAAAATGTCACGAATTGATTTTAAATTCACATTTTCACATGAACTAAAACTTTGGCAGGCTTTTAGATTTTCATAAAACACTTTTATCTGTTCGTCAAACACCTCTAGCCTTTCATTGCCAATAGCGATAGCTCGCTCAATTTTCTGCTTTTTAGTGAGCACCATATTGATTCACTAGGTAATTATTTCACAGAAAAATTGTCAATGTTTTTTGCATCAATACACTATATGCTATTGATTTATTGAAGAATGCTAACGCCTATTCTTCAGATTCTTTGAAGAATGCTAATGCCTATTCTTCAGAACCATTTGAAGTTGCTTGTGCAGCTCCTTCAACCATCAGGTTATTTGAAATTTGCTAATGCCTAAACTTCAACCTTCACTTCTTTGAATTTCGCTTGTGCAGCTCCTTCAAACTCCAATCATTTGAAATTGCTTGTGCAGCTCTTTCTTTTTTGCATCAATAATCTAGATGCTATTGATCTCTTGATGAATGCTAACGCCTATTCATCAGATACTTTGAAATTGTCTCAACCATGACACTTTGGTTGAGCTTGACTTCCGAATTAGCGGGAAGTTCACGAGATCAGTTGGCGAACATACAAACCCCCAATACCAGGAACCATCAAGTTTCAACAGCAGGTTTGAATATAGATTTATTGATGAAATTATTTCAAAGACCTGAAATTACAATATCAATTAGTTCATAATTCCAGTTATTTATAACCACGTAATCTTATTTGCTTTTTAAAAATCATTTTTCTCTACGGTAAAATCTTTGGAAACTTTGGCTTTAAAGGAAAATTATTTGGTTTAATAAATCATTGTTAAATGCAACAATAAGGCACATAAAAATTACTAAAACATATATTAATCATAATTAAGTTTCATGCTTAGCTGGCTAAAGCCTTTTTAAAACTACATATAATCGTCCTATACACCATACTTCTTAATAAAAATAACAAATTCTACCTGAAGCTCTTATGGTTTCAAATCCCTGGTACACTAGGGTCGTTCACACACAATGAGACCAATGATAGGCCCAATTTTGTTCTCCGAAATCTTCACACACACATGTCTCATTCAAAAGTGAAAAACGTGGGCGCATATAAACAATCCATGCTGCGTCACTTTATGAAGGGAAAGTCAAAAAAGACGACATTTGCGCTTAATTCTAGGATTAATGATAAGGAATTAATTTTGCACTTGATAAACACAAAGCTTCCTCGAAAAGAGGTTAAGACAGATTAAATAAATTACCAAATTATAATTATTTAACCTTATCAAAGTTTTTAAAAGTGTATCTTTTTTTCCTAACTTGAAGACAATATTAATACCAATGGGCACACAGAGAATTGTCTAGGACAAGATTAAGACTTTTTTCGAGGGCGCAATACAAGAATTAAAACTTTGTCTGAACTGGTCTTCTATTTGTTATTCTTTAAGGTTTATCCTTATCTAATTCACACCGCTACTGTAAATGTTTATCTATAATACAAAGTAGAACGATGTCTGTCTGTCCGTCTGTCTGTCTGTCCCTTAAGATCTCGGTAACCACTGAACCGATCGGATTCTACTCTTCAGGGTATATACCTATTGGTCCTGTGCTGGTTTTAAGCTATTTTCTTGGGGGGTGGGACGCCCCCAACCCCCCCAAAAACAAAAAATCCCCCATTTTTTTTTTTTTTTTTTTTGCTTAAGATTTCCTTGGTCCTTTAACGAATTTCGCCCTAATTTTTTTATCACCCCTTGGGGCAAAGTCCCTAGAGGCTAGGGGCGAAGCCGCTAGTACAATTCATATGATATCATATGAAAGCGATTAATTCCCCCACCCCCCTCCCTCAGTTTATAACGTTTGGCGAGCCGTCAAATGTAGGAATAATTAAATGAAATTAATGATTGCATTTATTTGTGCATGATAATAAGTAACGTTATTGTTTGACTTAGAAGAAGAAAAAATATTCAGGATTCGAACTCGTCACCTCTTCAACATCTAGTGAACGTAAGGGTTGTTTTGTATGCACACTGGGGACCGGAAGCCAACTGGAGAAAGTTGTTTAGGTTCTTTGGCATGACCTTAGATGCCCCCGTGGGGTTAATATAAAACAACCATTTATTTGAATAGGCAAGAACTAAATATGAATAAAACTTAGTTTTATCTCTTATATTGACTACCTCTATCCCCACATAATAGCCTAAAACCTGGCCTTGATCAATTTACGTCTTAGGGCCGAGGTTCTCTTTGATTTTAAGCGATCGTCCAAAGGCCTCTCGGAATTATTGCCCAAGGTATCCTTATACTAAAGTAACAGGATGTTTGTCTGCCTGTGTGTCTGTCTGTGTGTCTGTCTGTGTGTCTGTCTGTGTGTCTGTACCGAAGGATCTCGCTAACCGCTGAACCGATCGGGTTATCCTTAACAGGGTAGATTCTCATATGTCCTGGGAAGGTTTTTAACTATTTTGGGGGAGGATACTACCACCCTCCCAAAAGAAATGACAAAAAAATTGAAAATTTTCTTAAAATCTGGGAGACTTCTACGTAACATTAAGAGGTATCCGTAACATAAAGAATTATTGTAGACTTTAACAAACAAAAACATTTAAAGTGCCACTAGAGGCCTCTAGGGGCGTATCCGCTAGTAATAAATAAAGTAAAATCCAAACAACCCTTTGATTGCATAACTCTTATATGTCAGTCCTTAAAGTGTATGTCATTGAGTTGTGCTTGCTGTATAATGGGCCATGTTATTTCCTATTCTGTGAATATCAATGTCAAGCACCAGACATAAAAGCAGTAGCTGCAGACAAAATAACTCAAAAATAACCATACATCCGAATATTTTTCCATGCCAAATCTTTACCTTAGCATAATATTTCTCGTTTTTGATAAAACACCTTTCCCGTATGGAACCATAGCTTACCCCAATTTACAATTGTTCTTATTTTCACCCTTCTCCTTACCATGCCATACGTATTGCCATTCCATAATTTGCAAGCATATATTGGCGTGCAAAAAAATAAAAAGGATTGTTATAAAATGATAGGTTTTTTTTTAAAGTGCCAGTTTCAATAGCAAATTGAATCTACCATTTCTTTAAAAACTTCAAAAGGGACAATGTGAATTGTTCAAAGTCATTTTAGAATAACTGCTCTATATTCTATATTCTATTCCAAATGACTCTCTGCATGCTATGTTTCAGAAAACGTCATTTTCTCGGCTGATTGTAAATATATATGTTTGATATTTTTCGGAAAATTTATATGGTCAATGCATATCTACTATATGACTTACTCTGTGCATAACCTGATTTAATCAGTTGCTATTAAAGATAGACTTCTCAAAACTGTTTATTTATGTCAAACAATTGTTTTTGCGTTTTGCTATTTATGGATGTTTTCATCCTTATTATAATGGTCAGACAGACAAATATACTTTATATAGAGGAGCTAGGCTGCGGCAAAAGTGTATGTCAAAAGGAGAACGAGTAAGATATTGCAAAAAAGGACAAATGAGCATTGTAAAAAAATGTAGGAGTTTGAGAGGGAGGGAGAAATCCTATTAATCTTTGGAGATGCCATTGTATCATCATACCTTGTAATTTACCTCTAAATGTTGTCAATGACACCAGGAATCTAAAGAGATAAGACAATGGTCGATAAATTCATATACATCCCCAGTGATAATACACAAATTACCCCTTCTAACAGACAAGAATATATAAGACAAGCAGTCAACGCCCATCAGACAACTTACACTTACTCTTTAATTGTACTATCTTTGTATAGAAGTCTTTAAGTGATTTATAATGAGTTGCACCAGTTTTAGCGCCGAGGCATTTCCACTACCCTTAGTTTTGATTTAAAGCACCCTTAATAAAAAGCAGTATAAACCATTATTTGCGTGTCTTCTATAACGTGTTATATACCTAAAACCAAAATTAGAAGCGGAGAAGGTAAAAGATTTCATTATTCGCATGTATTACATGACTTGGTATATTCAAGACTTGAACCCGACACCTACCCCAAGGCAAGCGGGGTTCATATGATTACATTTTCGAACTATATTCACTTTTAACAGCTAAAATATAGTCGACACAAACCATTGATATTCTATGTCAACACAATGCTTCCACATTTAACAGGGCAGCTTCCAGGAAATGGGTGAAAAAAATTGACGATGTCTTCTTTTCTCTCTCTTCTTTGTTGTCAGACGTTTTTTTGATTATTGTTTATAAAAACTACGGGACCTGCAATTGCAAATTACATTTCAAGGTGATTGCAACAGTTGGATTATTTAAAACGAGTTGGCATAGACGTCCAAGGGGGGGGGGTAATGGGGTGAGTACCCCCTCCCCAAATGAATTTGGGGGTGCCGTAGGCACCCTCAAAATTTTGGATTTTCAATTTTTACCCCCCCCCCCCAAATAAAAAAAGTGCATCTATAAAATAAAGATTCCCCCCCCCCCCCCGAATGAGCTTAGGGGTGCCGTAGGCATCCCCAAAATTTTCATTTTCAAAATTTTACCCCTCCCCCCCAAATAAAAAAGCTTGAACGCCCCTGCGATTGGGGCACGTAAAATGATCCTTAAATTAGATTTAGTTTTGTCCGGAGGTGTAAAAAAAGGGAATTGAATCAAACTACATGGCAAAATTAGTGTGGTTGGTTATAACCCCCTACACCCTTCTGACAAGAGCCTATATCGCCCTGATACACCCTGCTGACACTAAAATTACACCAAGTCTTGTGGTCTATTTTACACCCCGTTAAAGCTCATACACCCCTCGATTTTTTCTCCATGGAGGTGTCAAAATTTTGTGTGCACTTCGCGCATCCTACTTACAAAATTCTCTATAAGCACTGTTTTTTGTTAATTACAATACATAAATTATAAATGTCCAAAACTTGCCATGGCCTATGATAAGACAAATTACGTAACATATTGAAAATTGACGTCAAAGAGTGGGGGTAGAGGGGTGTTTGAAACCCCTCAGTTTACCCCCTCAAAATGAAAGGATTTGACGTGAATCCTTTTGACCATATGATTTTTTAAAAAGATATTAGTAACTATTTATAGACCAGAGGTGGATTCTTAAAAAAAAATTTGCCCCACTAATTGCTTAGTGGGGCAAAAATGTTTTCGTGAAAAATCCTCCAAAATCACATAAAAAATCTACAAAAATTAAATAAAATCTTAAGTTCATAACCCCTCTATGATTTTGTGGTTTTTTTTGTAGATTTTTATTGCGATTTTAGTGAATTTATGCTGAAAACAATTTTGCCCCACTAAGCGATTAGTGGAGCAAAATTTTTTTAGAATCCACCTCAGGTACTTTACAATAACATGTCTTCACTTCAGCAATTGTGGACGAATTGCAATAATAAATCTACCTGTTTATACAACCTTGTTATAGTCTTATGCATTGTATTGTATTACATTGCGAGGTTTCACTCGCAGAAATGGATGTAGGATCTAGGTGGATGTATTGACAGTGGAAAATTTTTTAATCAAGTTAGCTTGCTAATATGAACCTCATTTATTAGTCAGTTCGATCAGTAGTAGGAGGGGAGGTGATGTGGTAAAGAGCTAGATGGGTTGTATCGATGTTTTAGCAAGCTGCATGTATTACTTTATTAGAGTACATGAAAATCTGGTGCAACATCCAAGTAATAATATTTCGATTCTCGAGATGATATACCTAAAGTTTAAAATCATGTTTTAATGACATTACCTTTTTTTAAAAAAAATCATTTTATCTATTTGTGAGTCATTAACATCAGTTGTTTAGCCCAGAATAAAAGAAGTAGCAGGGCTCGGCAGTCACTTCTCAGCCTTAGAATAAGATTTTTTAAAAGCTGGATTGTCTGTTTAGAAACAGGTTTAGACATTTAGCTGAATTTTAAAGTTTTAATATGCCAATTTCGATGGGGCTTCACGCAATTGCCAAGCCATAAGAAGTAGGATGTCTGTGTGCTGATCTACCTGTTTTATAAACCGCTGGACCGATTAGCTCTTCTCCCCATGGAACCTGTATATTAATCCTGTTTTTGTGAGTCAGAGAGCGTAGGTCAACTCTCAAAAAAAAGAAAAAAAAATACTATTATTATCATTATTTTTATATTTTTTAGAAAAAAGATTGGGCTTATAAAAAAGAAAAAAAAATATTTGTTGTTCTTCCTATCACTTAATTAACAATCATTTCATTGTCCATCCTGCATAATAAGTTTAACCACAGCCAAAAGTACCTTCGTCTGTAATTTTCACACTCTAAGTAAAGACTCTTTGCATGAACCAATATAGTTAATAATCTGTAATACAAAGTAGAACGATGTCTGTCCTTCTGTCTGTCCGTCTGAAGCTTAAGATCTCAGTAACCACTGAACCGATTGGGCTCTACTCTTCAGGGAATATACCTACTGGTCCTGTGATGGTTTTAAGCTATTTTCTTGGGGGGTGGGACACCCCAAACCCTCCCAAAAAATGAAAAATACCCACCCCCAAAATATTTTTTTTTTTACTTTTTCTTTTTAAATCTAAAATACGAAAAATTAGGTTGATCAAACCTCTTGGGGCAAAGCCCCTAGAGGCTAGGGGCGAAGCCGCTAGTAAACTAATAAACCATCACAAATTTAGTGTTTACTGAAACGTTTTAAATGATAAAACTTAGTACAGTCTATCTTGTCAAATATTTTACGTGTGTATATCAAAAATATTTAGGGGAGGGAAGGATTAAGTTAAATTACCCATGTCTTTTATGTTTTACATATCGAAATATTTAACAACGAAATTGAATAGTAAGGTTGCGTGATTTTTTGATACACTAAATATTTTTATATAGAAAACAGCAATGTACGTAAAATGCAAATTGCAGTTTATTGAAAATAACTTATATAAATCAGTTCATCCGTTTCGAGATCTTAATTAGCAATAATTCCTCGACAGTAATTTTTTTGGTGCTGCCACCACCACATTTTAAATTAACTGCTTAAAAAAATTTGGAGGGGGATTTTTTGGAGGGGTGTCCCAGGCCCCAAGAAAATAGCCTAAAACCACCACAGGAACAGTAGGTATATTCCCTCAAAAATAAATTCCGATGAGTTCAGTGGTTGCCGAGATCTTAAAGGACGAACAGACAGACAGACGGACGGACGGAAAGACACCATTATACTTTGTATTTTAGAAGGTAGAAGTACCAAATCGCTATTTTTATATAAAATCACATACAATTACACAAAGATATGTTTTTGCATAAAATGCTCAAAAGACCAACGGACCTAAAAAAATAAAAAAGAATTAAATAAATATTATAGAATTTTGTAATATAAGTTTTTAGTGTTTTAGATACAACACTTAAATGTTTGGATAAAAAAGTAAAACTCTTTGAAAGATTTTTATCTGTTTACAGGTCAGGATATTTTCCCTTCTTTATGTCATTCGTCTGACATAGAGGCAGTAGGTACCACATTACTGCCTTTTCATACAAACACTATTTTCGCAGATTTTTCTTAGCAAATAAATAGCCGCCATAATGCTCCCTGTCTACGTATTAATGCCCTAACCTTTGAGAATCCTTGAAAAATTGAATTGAAAAATTGACTCGGCATGGTGTCATTAAATTGTTGAAAAGGACACTACGCGATTATCATATATTACTAGCAACGATACTCTATAATTATGATGTGTCCATTTGGCTGTTCGTCAGTATGTAAAGTGTTTTAATGTACAATTAAGATTTGACCTTTAAAGGTTTGGCTCCCTTCTGGACCTTCATTGGGGGCGTTAAAAGCCCCTCCCCCTTTCATTTTGGCACTATAAAAAAATTGCAGGCCCATTTGCTCATCAGAAGCTAATTTAACAGGTGCAGCAATAGGTACAAAATATTCGTGGATACTATGACAAAGGAAAAATGTGTCACCTTTTCAGATTGACATTATGAACCTCATTTATTGTTCACTTCATTCAGTAGATGAAGAAAGGATGGGATAAAGGGGGGAAGATGGGTGGTATCGTAATTTTAGCCAACTGCTGTGAGTATCACTTTATTAGAGTACATGAAAATATGGTGCAACATCCAAGTAATAATATATCGATTCCTTTGCTATAGAAGAAAAAGGCTTTAAACTTTATCATATGAGTGTCCTTTAAATTGTTTAAGATGATTTTTTATCACCTTTTCATAATCAGGAAAAGGAAATGGTTTAATAAAACAAAATGTATAGTGAAAAAAGACAAAAAAAATTTTAAGAACAATGTACTGTCAATGTCATTTACTAACATTTTAAGAAGAAGTCAGGGATCTAAAGGGACAAGACAATGTATATAATTTTATGTACATTCCCAATAATGATACATAAAATTACCCCTTCTATGGATTAGTATTAGTGGTTAAAACGTGTAGATAATCATCTTAATGAATCAACCATTAAAAATTAAATAAGAGTCCCCAACGTTGTTGAAACAACGAATAAGAAATGCTATTTTTGAACTTTTGAGAATAGTGTAATTTTTACTTTATTTTACTTTACGCCTTATAAATTTGCTTTTTACAGTTTTTTCTAATTGATTTTGTTTGGAAATTTTTTTTCATTATGATTGTCATTTTCACTGCATGGACATAATAGTTTAACATATATTTGAATTTAAATCCTTTTTCTCTAACAAAGGGGAACTAATTTTAATCATCATTTTATTGATTTTTAGCCTTTTACTTTTCTTTTCTATTTCTCAATTTTGATTTATTAAAAGAACAAGGATGACAACATCAATAAGTAGCGATATTGATACTTACATCTTACACCAAATTTTCATGTTTTCTAAAAAAGTAATACTCGCAGCTGGCTAAAACAACGATAATCCTCAGGGAGTAAGGGAGGGGACAATGGATCGAATATGCAATTTTTAAGAGTCTCAGACTTTGGGTACTGGCTTAAAGGAAATGTGCAAGAATTCAGCAGGTACTGACTGACTTTGGGTACTTGCGCATCAATGGCCCGCTAACTAGCTGAGTTAGTTTTGAATATACCAGACAGAAAAATTTGTTTTCCATGGCTGGTTTTAACAAATATTTTTCCCAAGAAAATGTCATTTCATGTATAGAAATGTGGTATGCGGCAACTCTGGACCATGCAGAAACCAAGACATTATAGTGATGCTACGCACCCAGCTAAATCCTGTTATTCTACAATTGTAAAGCCACCTGAAAATATGTCAGATAACGGTATTGATTTCATCTCTCAGTTGTCCTGCAAATGGAGGGAGGGGTGTTACCCCTCCCTCTCCCATCTTAAGCACCGGAACCTTCCCCTTCAACCACCAAGTTATCAGCACCACCTCAACCCTGAGGATAAAGGATCTAAGCCTTCCCTCACCTGATAGAATCACCCCCCACACAGACTGTTGTTGTCACAGTAATCATCAAACCTTCCCTCTTTAGTACCCAGACCTACCACTCAACCCCTCTATGCTTATCTACCTATTGTGCTGTTCCATGGGCTATCCTGCCTTCCCCAGACAGGGATAGCTATCTACCTAACCATTGCAATTATCTATGTTTTACTTGTATGATTTATCTTTAACTATCTTTATTCCTAATCCATATGTATTTATATTATGTTGTACAACTTTAGTAACTCTTAGACCTTCAATAAAGCAACAACTGAATAGATGCTGTTTGTTATTTAGTGATTGTTAGAGAAGCGTAGCTTCTCTATAGTAAGGTGTCCACGTCTGTTCACACTGCCGTAGTCTTTATTCGAACTCTGGTGTCTGCCATTTACCCTAGGCGGATACCACAGAAACTCTACTATGATATTTATGTATTAAACAATCTAAGAACCTCTTGGATTTATGTGTCAGTTAAAAATATATGAGAAGGGTTGACAAAGTTCTAAACACGATTTTTCTAGTGATTAATTACAGAATGTTTACTACATTGTGATGTATTGATAATTTAATTTTCAAGTAAATGATTTTTTTCTTAGAACTAATTTTGTTCTAAATATATTATATTACCATGATACCTTTACAATTTTGGTCAAATTTTCTGGATAAATCTGGTTTTCATTGCTTTTCAGCGAAAACTCTTAAATTGAATTAATTGCCCATTGTCTCCTCCCTTAATCCCTGATAATCCTCCCCCCAACATCAACACCCTTTCCCCTTTCCTCTTTCCTTTTACTAAATGAACTGACCAGTCAATGTGGTCCATATTAGCAAGTTAAATTAACGACACTTTTTCCTCTGTCATAATATCCACGTATATTCTACTGTTATTTTTTCTTTTAACTTGTCCTTGCGTTTCACAGTGAACATTATTAATGCAAGAAAGTCCTAAATTATTGAGTTTGGCAGAATCAATACTTTTAAATATTTACAGGGTGCCATTAAAAAATTGTCTATCCTATTATATAAAGTAGTAAGCATTGTTTGTCTGTCCCGAAGGATCTCACTAACCGCTCAACCGATATTGTTCTCCTTTACAGTGAAGCTTCTTATAGGTCCAGGAAAGGTTTAAAACTATTTTTTGGGTGGGTGTCGTCACCCCCCCCCCGAATTTTTTTTACTCTTTTAAAACTCAAATTTAAAATGGGATAAGGTCGACTTTTCCGCTTCCTACCTTAAGTGCCCCTAGAGGCTTCTAGGGGGCGTAGCCGCTAGTCATTATATATAGTAAAGGATATAGTTTAAATCTTGGAGGGAGGGAACTTTGGGCTGTTTATTACACTAGTCCTCAAAGTTTTATGATAACATTTTCCTATTAATTGGCTTTGGGGACCCTTATTGAATTTTGATTGGTTTATTAATTGCAAAACGTTTAAACAACTAATTGTAATCTACAGATATGGGGGGGGGGTAACTTTGTGTACAATCTATTGGGGAAGTACAATATTTTTCGGCCATCGTCTTATCTCTTCAATCCCTGAGATAAACTTTATTTGAAAGACTGAACATAAATTCATCAACAGTTCATATTCATTTAATTTGGCAAAAATCAAAGTTGTTAAAAGAAAACAAAAACTCTGCTGCCACAGTAATTAAAGAATTAAATCTATGATATAAAAACTTTTTTTTGACACATTACAAACTTTCCAGATTTTGTATTACTTTTGAGGAACATGATTCTAGTTAGTCATATTTTTCTTTCCCGAAAAAGGGAAGGGGGGAATAAAATTTCTTCAAAAGAGATGGGGAAAACTCTCTTTTCTCCCATCTCTTTTTTCTTTCCCCCTTCCCTTTTTCGGGAAAGAAAAATATGACGCAACTGGAATCATGTTCCTCAAAAGTAATACAAAATCGGGAAAGTTTGTAATTTGTCGTTTTTTTTTTCAACAAAGACATGCAGAAAAAAAACTGAGCACCCAGTACTACAGACATGTAACCCATGATATAAAAAGTGCAAGGTTTGAAGCTAGACGTTAAAACAACCCTGTTTGGCGATTTGCCATACCAATTAGAAATATAATTACATACCAATCATTTGGGGGGAGGAGGGGAGGAAACTGAAGATTTAAATTTTCTCTGAAATTTTGAGTGATAATTAATATGAACCGAATTTAAAATGCCTCTTATTTGTGTTTTTGAAATTTGTATGACAGTCCTTTTCCCTGTGAGAAAATGACAGAAAAATACGGGTTAATTTGGACATTTTACATAAAATAAAACCTTACTTTAATGACTTGAAACTGTAAAATAATCTAAATAAATGGCTTTCTTTTATGAATGTTGTCATGCTTGTATTTTGCATATAACTATAATGATGAATAGCTAATAGTATATTTAACCTCCTTTCTTATAATTTACTTGGCTAGAGATAACATTCATATAGATAGATAGATAGATATATAGATAGATAGATAGATAGGTAGGTAGGTAGGTAGGTAGATAGATAGATAGATAGATAGGTAGGTAGATAGATAGATAGATAGATAGACAATCTTACTTGATTATTGGCAGCTTCTAAATTGCATTACTGACTGACAGTTAAATTATGGGATTAGCATCTAGCTTGTTATCATTTAGTATTATTGTTCAAAAACAGACAAATCTTAAGCACGACAAAATTTCCCGGGGGAAAAATATGTCAATTATGTCAATATTTCCTGCTGTAGCAAGACGCAAATTGACGCATTTTTCCTCAATCTTATGTTTTTTTTATGGTTGTTATAAAGCCCATTTACTCTTTTTTACAGTCAGACTAAACAAGGATAAATATGCCAAGAACACTTGATATATTAGTAATTAGTCCGTCTGTCAGGCAGTTAGTCCGTTAATCTGTATCTTTATTGGGAAAGTTTAATTTTCATGGCTGATATTGAAGATGGACAGTTGAAACTTTTAGTGAATATTCCTATGACAAATATGCATCAAATCTTTACACTTCTTAAGTTTTTTTTTGTCTGTCTTTAAGTCATTTTTCATAAACCTTATTTTTATGTTTTTGTTTTTGTAATGACTTCTTTTTTGCAATGTTTTAGATCGAGTCTAATTGTAGACTGTAGAGTAGCTGTAAAAAAACTTATTTTAATCCAAGTTTTGCCAATATATACATGTTGCATCTCAAGACTTATGGGCAACCCAAATTAAAATCAAGAACTAGAAAAATTTAGGCTCCATAACAGACAGTATGACCAATGAACATTAACAGTTGTAGAGTGTCAGTACTCAATAATCAGGATATTAATTTAAAGTTTCAACAAATTTGTTGTAGAATTCCTTAACCCATTAGTGCTAAACCAGTTTTTATTGCCCAGTTCCAGAAAACCAAAAAAAACTGGTTCCTAGTTTCTTAATCGCATCATTTGACAGTATGAATCCCCCCTCTATTACCCTAGTTTTCATTCCCCCCTGGAGCAGGCAGTTTTGCTTTTGTTGAGCGTTTGCTGGTAGAGCTCAACAAAATTGGAAAATCAAGAAAAACGAGGTGATTTTAAAATACCCCTTCTAACTTTTTTGTTTCTGTAGTAAAGTTGCTGATTTTTTTCGTGAAATTTAAAGTTTATTGCCAACTACATCCATTTGTGAATTTGTTTAATTCAAATTATTATTTTTTATATGATTTTTGTATCATTTTTTTACGTTCTATATAGGCCTGGCTCGGCTTGGTTATAAATGCCCATGGCACATAAAAACCAGGTAAATACATGTTTTAATGGGTATTTACCCGGTTTTTACAACAAAAATGGGTTTTATTAACCGAAATGGGGTGGTAAAAGGGTGGTACCTATAGCCAAAACACCAAATGTGATATAAATCGTTTTGTATCTTACTTGTAGCTCTATAGATTACATGAGGTTATGTAGTTTTCAATTACAGTATTAGAAACTGTTCATCTCACTTTGGGCATTCAAAAATTACATTTTTAATTTTTGGGGCCAAAAAACCGGGTATTTAGAAAAAAACGGGTTTTATCGCTTTGGGCTTTTATAACTATGCCAAACCGGGTTTTATCACAACTTTCCTGTGCACGCCACTAGAGCAAAAAAAAATTGGAATTCCATTTTTACCATAATAAAGCTTTCCTGAGATTTTCAGCTCGATCGGTCCATAAAAGTGGCGCTCGGCACTAATGGGTTAAGTACTGTTAAGTGACATACTTAATTTTAAGATGTGTAATAGCATAAAATCATTATTCCAAATTAAGATGGACGGACGTACTGACCAACCCAAAAGTATACAAAAGCTTCGCTTTTAATAAAAGAGTTTAACATATAAACTGAATACAAAAATCATATGAGTAAAATCTTAGTGTGATCACCCATTGTTCTGGATGACGCAATAACTTATTAGAACAGTTGTACAAAAGTTAAAAAACAAACAGGTTTAATTATAATACCTGCTAATATATTGTTTCTAGTAAGACTAACAAGGATGATATCATCCTTAAGTAGACCGAAGGCCAAAGAAAGATATTGTGCATAAGCTTATTGATCAGAAAAATTTCAACCATGGATTTTAAAGGGTAAGACAATGGACTATAAATTGATATACAAAAATATTGATGATTGACAACAAGAATAACTCTCAATAGAAATTATTGGTTCAAAAGTTTAAGCACCGCAAGGGTAAATAAAAAATCATGATTGTCAATATGTTGATTTATGTAGATTTTTAGCTCAAAATTGCCAACTCACATTTAATTTTTAGCCATCATTGTCAGGGAGGTAGGAGACATTGGTCTTTTTCTTACACTAGTCCCCAAAATTGTATGATAATGTTTTCTTATTCGTTGACTTAAAAACTTTGGGTACTGTAAATTAGTTTAGCTGGTTGGTTCATTAAGTTGAGTGTTCAAACGTTTCAACCATTAAATGTAATTCATAGAAAAAGTAATTTTGAGTGTCATGATTTGGAATTAATATCAATTCATCGTCCATTGTACTATCCCAGCATATTTGTCTAAAAATTTAGACAAGTTCCATCTCTGTATATAAAATGTATACAAGTATTTAATTTTGCAACCTTAAGTCCTTGTCCTTGAATTAAAGCGGTAAAGATATGAGTGCATCTATCAAAGAAAGAAAGAAATTGGTAATGGACTAAATAAGTTTCATAGGTTTTTAATCATTTTTTCGTCATGGATCTGAATTTGATTAATTTTCAATTGGTTTCAAAATTTTCCAATAAAAGACGTGAAAACCGAAGGGGCATTTAGGTGCAATTATTCCCCCCCCACCTGCCGCTGGTATGCTCATATTTGATAAACCCTCCCCCTTTTAAAACGCCGACCGCTTCGACTAGGCAGGCAAGGGTGCCGAGCGCCGTGGCCAGAGTTATTACTTCTGTCGGGGGTGGGGGGGGGGGGGGAAGGTACTTAAATTTTCAAAATTAAAAGATTTTTCTAAGAGGATATTACCAAATCTGTTTAGTAAATCAAAAAGCTTCCCCTATTAAATCAAAGTGCTAGGGATCTTTAGTGATAAGACAATGGCTGATCAATTGATGTACTTGCCCAATGATGATCAACAAAATCACCCCTTCTGTAGATTACAATTAGTGGTGGAAACATTTCGATAATCAACTTTATGAACAAACAAATCAACCCCCTTGGCCCCTTGCACTTTGAAAGACCTTAGTGGATATAAATACAGGCATAAAGACATTTTTATAAAAATAAATGACTATCTAATAAACTATATTACATCTACTGTTACAAAGACAAGAGAAAGGGTACGCAGGGTCGTGATCTTTTTAATTTGGCATCAAACATTTTATGTTTCTCAATATTTTCCCCGTCACATCCTTTTTAATTCTTCTACAGTTCCGGTCCTAGCATAAACAGTCAGGGAGGGGACATTGGACTGGAAAGGTTGCTAATATGGACCTAATGTATTGGTCTGTTCGTTAATCCAGTAAGATGGGAGGGAATGGGGTAAAGATGTTAGATGGGCGTGATATCGTTATTTACCCAACTGCAAATATCACTTTATTAGAGTACATGAAAATCTGTTGCAACATCCAAGCAATGGTATCGATTGAGGGAAAGATATTGGACTAAAAATTAGCCTATCCCCAAACTTTTCCGCCAATAACTTTGATCTACCAAAAGGAATACTTTTGTTTATCATCATTTGGAAAATAATTTATTGTTTATTGCCCTATCCCCGTCTCCCTTTGTTTTATTAATGACACAAAAAAAATATTTCATCAATTTTAAAATTGGGAACTTCAGGGAAGGATATTGCACCTGACACGTTCCTATTCTTTATTTTATAATTGAAGTAATAGAATAGAGGGTGCATGAGCAATATGTCAGTCCGACCGGATGTTGGGGACCCTGTTATAATTTTGTATAGGGTATTTGAAATCAGATAATAGCGTATAGCCCTACAAAAGAATAAAAATCAATTTGCTAGCAGACGTAAATGGTCTCCACACTTGGGCCAGGTAGTAGCCTGGATTATACATCTATACTTTTATTATCTTATAGAAGCGAAATAATGACCATATCAAATGACACTCTAAAGGACATTCTAATTTAAAACAATTTTGCTATTGATTAACCTTCTAAAGTGTAAAACTTTTGCCTTAAGTTTGCCAATAACCAACATAAACATTTATCTAGTCGTTCCCAAGATCTTAATGTAAACACACATATTTACTTTAGTAAACGGAATTGCATATCTATCTTTTTTATCTAGTATGGATGAAGTTGACAAAAATGTAAAAGTCTCAGGGCACGTAAAACTATTCCAAAATTCAAAAATTACATTCAAAGAAATAGATTAGTAGTTTAGCAGTCAATATAATATTATTATATGGATGTTAATCCAGATTTTCATCTACTCTGATAAATTGATGCTTACAGCTGGCTGAAATGACGATACCCCCATCCACCTCCTTTACCTTACTACGAAATTGAGACAGGGCCCCCGCGCTGTGGGCAGTGTTACAAAAAGCTCATGCCCCCTCTATTCTTTTACTTTAAATATAAACTGTTGTTGTTTAGCTTCTCCTGAACTAAAACCACGAATACGGAGAACATACCACTTTATTTCTGGTAATTAGATTCCTAGGACTATTGGGTATACTGTTGTTGTAAAAGCATCTCTAATATCTTGTCTTCAGATGTAAGTATGTCCATTTTTTTCAAACTTATAAGATCGAATGCGTTGTTTTTCTATATTTGTTTGTGTACATGTTCGTTTGTCTGACTTTCTGCTTCACTTGCTTGGATGTCATCTTTGTTTCAAAGAAAACTTGTCTCCATCATATCGTTTGTATAGATCTGTTTAAGATAAATGGGTACATGAATAGGTTATGTCCCCTGTCTGTAGATTGAGATGTTTCTAACCATGGATAGGACAAATAAGCACAAAAAAGTTTTGTATTCTCTAAAATTTCACTAAGGATTCAAATAAGATAAGCAATGACATCTTATTTGTTTACCAAACATTTTTTGTATCAAAGATTTATTCTTAGATCTTGAAAAGTATCCTTTTAATGAATATGCATATTTGATTTAAGAAGCTGGAAATTGAACAACAATAAAATTCAAACTTTTTAATGTGCAAGTACTGAACACATTTAAAATTTTAGGTACTTTTTCCACTTTTATTATTTTTGTTCTGTTGTTTTAGTATAGAAGCCAACCTAAAATTCCATATGTTCTTCTGTCAGTCAATATGAAACATAACTGGTTTTCTGTGATTTAAGATTTATTAATATTCTCCATTACAATCAACACCATGTGGTTTGTTGGTCTTTCTATGTTTGTTGATATAATATTCACAGTTATCTTATTTTTTTTTGAAAGAAAAGAAAATATTAATGTGCAATTAACTTCATGAAAACCTCATTGTTTTTTTAGGATACATTACCTGGATAGCAGGATAGAACAGGATAAATCATTAGTACAATTTTGGTGTGTCTCTGTACCAAAACTTGCTAATAAAGTGCATTACTACAAGGCCAAACATTCTTTATAAAAGCAACTATTAGATTGAACAACTCTTATCTGGAAGAAGATATGTGAATTTAAATGCCTGTTTTAAGCCAAGGTATTCCCTAATTCTCTTACTATTTATGTTGTTAATCAAACTATAGGAATCATTTTAGTGTCTATAGTTATGGCATCATGTTGGACCAGGATTCAAAACCATTGCCTACCCAACACCAAGCAAAATCGCTATTTGTTATGCAACTGTCTCGGGTTATAAAAATGAAAAAAATATCAAATCAATAAAAAATGCAACTTTAAAATAATATTCAGTTGTTATTTTGCCAGGTCTCCACTTGTGCGCGCGCATAAATGCCACACCACATTATTTACGCGCATGACCGAGAGAGGATTGCAAACACAGCGGGTCTTCTGCAAATACATCTTGCCAACAAATTGCCTCCAATATGCAAATGATTACAAATTGCTAGAAAGGTTAGAATAGTTCTATGTATACATAATGGAGTTATTAGAATTAGAGGACTACTAAGTGATATGAAGGAAAAAAAATTGTAACTTACTTGACACATCATCAACCAATTTTGTATTTTACAAAATAATTATATTATCAGCATATCCTTATACTAAAGTAACAGGATGTTTGTTTGTCTGTGTATCTGTGTATCTGTGTGTGTATCTTTGTATCTGTACCGAAGGATCTCGCTAATCAAAAATATTAAATATTTCCGCCGCATAGTGTTGCTAGCATAGTCGCGCTACGTAGTCGCGCTGCGTAGACGCATGAATTTAACAATTGATAACATAGACAAGATATTTCTCAAATAAGATATTTAAAATAAAAAAAAAACATTTAAAGGCCACTAGAGGCCTCTAGGGGCGTAGCCAATAGTATATATATATTGTGTGAAAAGATTATAATAACAAAGTATTACATTAGACAGTGATTAAACAATAACGATAACGTCAAAAGTAGGCGGAAAGAATAAAACATAGAATAGTTGTCCATGTTTCACTAAACAGGATATAGAATTTCAGCAAATCTGAGCTGGATCTTTAAATCATTTCAATGGTGCGCCAAATCAGGGTGCGCCGAATTTCAGCCAATCACAGCGCGGCATTTCATAAAATGCTGTGCTTTCATTGGTGGAAAATTGGCTCACCCCGAGTTGGCGCACCATTGAAATGATTTAAAGATCCAGCTCTGTAATAGGTAATGTAAAAAGTATGACCCATAAAAGATTAATCTTATTATTGGTTAATTTATCTTAAGAAGTGAAAAAGTAATGAAATAGTAATATAAACTTAATGGCTTTAGAACAGATAGACAGACTGACATTTTGATTTGTTTAGTATATTTGCGTTTGACAAAGAATTACAAGTTGAAATCATTTTGGAACTGCAAAATTTGTATTTACCCTCTTTTAGATTTTTTTTGAGAGATTCAGTAAGAGAAACTTAAAGAAAATGTTTTGATGAATAAGACAAGTATTTTAGAAATGAGGGTGTGTTTTTAATTCAAGGACAGACAGACAGACATTTACATATTTGGAATTATAAAGTAACATTGCTGCAATAAACAATTTATCTGTTGCTATATTTGCAAATCTATGGAATATTGAAAACTAAATGATTTACATCTGTGTATTCGCTTTGTTTTTAAGGTTGTTCTATAAAACTAACCTATTAGTTTTGATGGAAACATGATGATATTTAAAACTTCATATGTTCATTAATCAGACAACTAAAATTATAAGCATCGATACTAGTGTAGTTTTAAATCTTTTACTAACAAATTTTTATTCCAAACTATTCATAGTACAGATATACTCTGTACCACTTTAAAAATAGATGTGATCTGTGTGTTCTAGAGTTGTTCTAACAAACATATAGATTTGTTTTGGTTTATTACATTAATCAGTAAGGGAATTGAATCCATTTTTATAGAAGCAGAAATATAATCTATGATTACGGTTTTGACCCTCTACCATTCCACTTTACCCTCTCTTGGTGATAATATCATCAACGCCGATATGATTTTTGTAATCTACCATTCCAATTTTGCCTCTCTTGGTGATGATATCATCAATGCCAATACGATTTTTGAAATGTAAGATTCCACTTTCAAGAGAGGCGAAACTGGAATGGTGGTTTATACTTTTAACATCAACATAATTGAAATCATACATACTTCTTTTAAATTATGTTAATCATAGGAATGTATAAAATACAATTTATAACTAAAAAATTTTTAAGTAAAATAAAAATGATAACTAGAATATACTTTTTCTATTATGTCGATTTAAATCAGGAAATCAATGTTTATGAATACGCTGATATGTAAACATAAATGTACCATTCCAGTTTCATCTCTATTGAAAGTGGAATGGTACATTTCAAAAATCGTATTGGCGTTGATGATATCATCACCAAGAGAGGGGAAAGTGGAAAGGTAGATTACGGAACACAGTAATAGTGTCTGACTGATTATGACGTAACAAAAAAAAATTAGGCAATGAGAGGCCGTTATTGACCAATGGTAAAATTTATAGTGGCCTCTCATTGGCTAATTTTTTTTGTTACGTCATAATCAGTCAGACACTATTACTGTGTTCTAGATTACGTTTTTTAGAGGGTCATAGATTATATTTCTGCTTTTATAAAAATGGATTCAACTCCCTGACTGTTAATCTAGTTATAATAAGCTACCAATAATATGCTTAGCTTTGAAAATAGTATAGTAAAAAAAATATATTTACCGCTTTAAAAACTAGTTTCAAAATGTCTATCAGAACTGCTATTTTTTTATTTTTATGAAATTATGAAAAACTGTGTTCCTTTTGAATTTTGTTGCTCTTATTTATTTTTTTCATTTTAAAAACATTATATCATTTTTTGCACTTTGAGTCTGTAACATATTCTTATGTATGTAAATATGTTAATGTTTTTATGCAACGGGTTTATATTTAGGTCAGATATATTTCATAAAGCTTATATGTTAGACAGAACAAGGCCCAGTAGAAGTTCACCACCATAAAGCTGACACATCCCTTGATATTAGAGTGCGTTGTAAAAAATCGAAAGAGGATGTAAATATTCTCAGATGGGATTTGCGCAACCTCCAGGCAAAACAAAGTGCACGCCCTTACTTATTTTGTGTTTTTATGATATAAAAATACCTCCCCAAGGAATAATTGATGTATCCAAATAAAAGTACATTTGTTCATACGTAGAAATTTTAGTGTAGAGAAACTTTGCTCCAAAACCAAAATATTTATACATATTAGATAACTTTTGTTACAAATGGTGTTATTAGTTGCGAGGTTCCTCTATATTTCTTTCTTAGAGTATGTCTTTTCCGCATTATCTATAATACAAAGTAGAACGATGTCTGTCTGTCCGTCTGTCTGTCCGTCTGAAGCTTAAGATCTCAGTAACCGCTGAACCGATTGGGCTCTTCTTTTCAGGGATTATACCTACTGGTCCTGTGATGGTTTTAAGCTATTTTCTTGGGGGGTGGGACACCCTCAACCCCCTCCAAAAAATGAAAAATACCCCCCCAAAAAAAAAAATTTTCTTTTTAAAACAATAATTAAAATAGTGGGGTCGACTACCCCCCCCCCCAAAAAAAATTTTTTTTTTTTTAATTTTTCTTTTAAATCTAAAATACGAAAAATTGGTTTGATTAAACTTCTTGGGGCAAAGCCCCTAGAGGCTAGGGGCGAAGCCGCTAGCTCAAATATATAAATTTAAAGAAATCTTGATCTTTTGCAATTAGAATTGATTTCAACCTAGAATAAATCTTTTCTTTTTGTATTATATAAAGTACTAAGGTTTTTTTGTCCATTGAGATTTTGATAACCACTGAACCATTTATTTATGTTTTAGGCTATTCTATTTTCAAATGTATATGCCTTGAGATAGTTTTAGGCCGCCCCACCCCACCCTTGGAGTAAATAGCCTCTAGAGTCTAGGGGCGCCGGTGTTTACATTGTTATATAGCTGCGCTATTTATGATTTATGATTATTGTTATCCTTGCATACTTTATGAGGGATCATAACAGATATTGGACAAATAGATAAATGGAGTGTGAAAAAATTATGTCAGGGTACAGGGATCAGACAATGGACAATGAATGAAATAAAAACTAGTCAATCCAGTCAGTTATTACCAGTGTTCAGATGATGTTAGCCAAATACATGATATACAGTTAGCAATGTAAGAGGGCACTTATAGATGTTCTTCTCATTTTAAAAGTTGGGTAATATAAGTTAGCTAGGGCCTTCAGCCACTCAGTGGTAACAAAACTGGCTTAAATCTTTAAGTTTTCCATTTAAGTATCTGCGGAATGCTTTCTATAAAACGATGCGATAAGTAACTATTAGTCTATAAAATGCCACTCTATTAACTCTTAGACATACAAACATACATATCCTGTATATAAAAGTTTCTTGTCTGTAGCTATAGATCTCGGGAAATGCTGATCTGAAAAGCTTGTCCTACTTTATATGAAAGGGGCGAAAAAAACACTACTAGAAAAGTAGTACAGTTTTATCATATGGCCTAAATAGGTTGTACTTTTTTAGGGAAGCACTTAAAATATTTTAGGGTGGTTTTAAGCTATTTTTCTAACCTCTCCTTAGTAACCTAACCGTGAATCCCTGTAAAGCGATGCAAATGGGCGGAAGAGAAAAAATTATACAAATATTGGAATAAATATCATTTTTTATCAAAAACAGAAAAAAATGGTTTACATTTGTCTTTCTTTGTACAATTACTAGAGGCCTTTAGTGACACTTTAAACATTTTTTTATTGGCCGATTTTTCATGGGAGGGTGGTGTTTCTCTCCCAAGAAATAGTTATAAACCTTCCCTGGACTTAAAGAAAGCTTCATTGTAAAAGGAGAACCATATCGGTCCATGTTTAGTGAGATCCTTCTCAACAGACAAACACACACATGGATAGATATCCTGCTACTTTTATATACGGATTTATTCTATAAATAGTACAGCAACATTTAAGATTTTATATTTTTCTTTAGAATCACGAAACCTCTTATTTTCTTTCAAATTTGTATTGGAGTTAACAGTAATTATATCCTTTTCAGTATGGCTTCGAAACAGATTAATATCCATTGGAATAGAACCGGTTCCCAGCCATACTGGAAAATCAGTTTTTAATTTCATATTTTTTTATTTAAATATCTGCGGAAAACTGTCTATAATCAATGCGATACATAACTATTCAAAATTCAACGTTATTTTTTTTATCTTTTAAATGTACTAAAGTCATTAACATAACTGTTCTTTTTTTAGGGGGGTGGGGGGTGGGGATGGGAGTTAGGATTGGTGAGGTCTTGTGGTCCATTTCCACAAATCTGGAATTGTTGGAGTAAATTTGATTTGGATTCTAAACGTAGTTTGGAAACCTTCTAAGTGAAAATTAATTTCCTTTCAGTATATACAATTTTCAGAGATAGAGGAATAGAAAAAAATGTAATAACTTGGATGTTGGATTAGATTTTCGGCAGCTGGCTAAAATAACTATACCACTCATCCCCTCCCTTCCTCCACACCCTTTACCCTATTCCTTTTCCTCCTACTGGATGAACGAACTGAACAATAAACGAGTTCCAGGTTATCAACCTAACTTTTGACGACACTTTTTCCATTTCATAATATCCACCTGATCAGCTGAAATAAATTTCCTATTCGAGCCCTAGTTTCCTAAAGTGTACAGCAGATAACCCAATTATTGCAAACCCTATTTTCAGCGACTCCGGTCAAATGGAAAAGCGATTTAATGTATAAACGATTTATACATTATACATTCAAAAATTTTAATTTTTCAAAGAAGGTGTATCAACTTTTTCACTTTTTATTTAAGATAGCTAGCTGGTTCTTTTAGTAAGTAGTAGATGTAAAATTTTTCATAGAATTCAGATATGCAATCGGTTTTTTTGTAGACCGCTTATTTTTTAAGTAATTTAAGTTTTTTAAAAAAATAATTAAATCGGTTTTAAGGTACTAAAACGCAACAAAATAAAAGAAGAAAATGGCCAGTATGAACAAAAATAGTAAGATCTTTAATTTGACACCTTACTTTTAAAATTATGTTGAGTAATTATTGAAAAAATATATTTTTTTAACCTCGGTTTAATCAAAACTTTGAAGTAAAATATAATCTTCCACAGGCATAAAAAATATGGGTTCATATATAACTTTAGAATCAGAAAAACATTATGAATCCATTGTAAGCTAAATTGAAAAAGTTTTATAAAACTATAATAAAAAATATAAGTTTATTTTAAGAATCATAATTTTCGGCTTTAAAGGGTTGAACAACTTGAAAACTTGAAACTTGAAATAAACCGAAATAAATATACATACAATGTAACAGATATTTTTTAAACACAAGAAACAATAAAGCATTTTTAACTGCATTGTTTTGAAGTTTATAAACAGATTGAAGCATATTTATTCATAATTTTTTGTTCTTTACATGTTATGTAAGTATCACTATTTTCATTGTAGTATCTATTGTATATATTCTATGAACATTATCCTTTTTTTTGTCAATTCTATTGGTTGAGGTTTTGAGGTTAAGCTTCCTGATTAGTCAATTTTTGAGACTTGTGGTTGGCTAGTTTAAAAGTTACAATTAAGTGTTACCTGTAAAAAATAATACGTTAGGCCATTTTTATTATTTATTTTTTTACTTTTTTCAATTTTGCTTACAATGGATTTGTAATATTTTTCTGATTCTAAAGGTATATATGAACCCATATTTTTTATGCCTGTGGGAGATTATATTTTACTTCAAAGTTTTGATTAAACCGAGGTTAAAAAAATTGATTTCTTCAATAATTACTCAACAGAATTTTAAAAGTAAGGTGTCAAATTAAAGATCTTACTATTTTTGTTCATTCTGGCCATTTTCTTCTTTTATTTTGTTGCGTTTTAGTACCTTAAAACCGACTTAATTATTTTTTTTAAAAAACTTAAATTACTTAAAAAATAAGAGGTCTACAAAAAAAACCGATTGCATATCTGAATTCTATGAAAAATTTTACATCTACTACTTACTAAAAGAACCGGCTAGCTATCTTAAATAAAAAGTGAAAAAGTTGATACGCCTTCTTTAGATTTTTTTTTGAAGTTTGAAGCTTTTTTAGCTAGTAGCAAATATTGAGATAGGACGCGGAAGCTACGCACACTTTCGGAAACTAAATTCAGTTCATCATCCACCTATAGTCTGTATCCATTTAAAGCACATTGACAAAACACACAAGGCTTAATTTTTATTTTTGCAAATGAAGTTGTACGTTTATATTGTAACTAATCAATGTTCTAATCTTTATTTTCCCTACAATTCTGATATTTTACTCAACCTTATACAGTCTACAAAATTTGTTCACCTATTCATTGCAAAGATTTAATAAAAGCATTTTTTAAAGATTTTTTCTAGTTTAAAGTATTATTACTTTTTGAGCCAAAAAATAGTAGGTAGTTTTCATTTCTTTGTTGCTTTAGTTTAGGTTAAGTTATAGGAACAAAATTTACCGCGTATCAATTTCAATTTCAATTTATTTCAAAGATAAGAGGTGTAGAGGGGGGTATAAGGACCCAGCCGACTACTTGTAAACTTTTACAAAATATTTTGTTGGTCAAGGTTAAAATATTAGACCATACTTTGATAGCCTTTAATCCTTAACAGTCGGGCCCCTTGCCACACCTTAATCAGTCGGGGAGGAGGGCGTTCAACGCCCCCCATTTTATCTCAGTTCCTATTAGAGCTAGAGGGCTAATTTTTTTTGTACAAGTCTCCTGTGTTATGATGAATTTCCGACCTTAAGTAAGTCAAAGTCAATTTTCGCTTCCTTCACCCTTTTTTTAACAATTTTTGTTTTTAGGTCCTTTTTTACTTAACAATTTCAAACGGCTGTAATTTTCTTATTTTTGAAGCTAGAAGAACAATTTTTTTGCAGAAAATGTTTATCTTTATGTAACTTTTATATTTGTAATGTCAAAATATAAATTTCAGCGGCTGCAGCTGTACTTGGCAGCTGCCAGCCGCCGCAGTCGGCGTTCGGCAGGAAAACGGCGGCGGATCTTTATGAAATTTTAATTTGTTATGTAGACATTTAAGAAAAGCTTCAGTTTAAAATTTTAAGTCTCTAAGTCAAAAATTGAGGCCACAGGAGCCTTTTAAAGATTTCTGAAGACCTGCAGGATCAGGACCTGCAGGATCATACCTGGAACCTGAAATTGACTTGAACACCTGTATTTCATATGAGAATGTACTACTAGAGGATATTTTAGTATTTTGGCAAGATAAAATGCTTTGTTTAAGTCAAAAAAAATATTTTTGCTCTTTATCTGGATGACCCTGCCAGGTTTGCTTGCATCCTGTGCCCGACAGAATGGAGATATTCAAAAAATTCCAACTCTCAATTATGTGTCATACCCAAACTTAAAAAGTCACGCAGTTTGGGCTTTTTATCTTTTACACACAGAAAATGAGATAGAAAAAACCGGAAACCCCCCACCCCCCCAACCGTTAAGGGTTAAGGACAAGCGTAGCCCCATGCCCAATTTTGAGTCTTAAAAAAATACAGGACAACCTGGTCTGGCGTTCCCACTTATAGAAATGTGGATTTCCTATCCAGTTTTTAAAAACAAAACAAAAAACTCAGTTTTATGCTAAAATGTGGTTTAATTTTGGTTTTTATTTTTCATTTATTTTTCCAAAGTAGTCATTTTTTTCCCCGAGGTAATTATGCTTTTTTTTAGTAATTAATAAAAATTCTAAAATCTTCAAAAAAAAATTTAAAATCTTCAAAAAAAAATTCAAAAATCTTCTAAAAATATTTTCTCAGATTTTCACATAAATATGACTGTATAGACATGGGAACTTCAGTTGTGCGAGGCTTGTGGTGCAGAACTGAGATTCTGTTCACCGGTTGCCATCGAGGCTTGTGGTGCAGAACTGAGATTCTGTTCACCGGTTGCCATCGAGGCTTGTGGTGCAGAACTGAGATTCTGTTCACCAGTTGCCATCGAGGCTTGTGGTGCAGAACTGAGATTCTGTTCACTGGTTGCCATGCTTGGGGGAAAAAATGACTACCTTGGGGATAAAAATTATACCAGGGGAAAAAAATTATCCCTCAGGGAAAAAAATGACTACCTGGGGGAAATAAATGACTATCTCGGGGAGAAAAAAAGAATATTTACATCCCTATCTAAGGGGTCGTTTATGTGAAGATGGAAATAGAATATGTGTGGATATTCTGACCAGGGAAAATTGTCGTCAAATTGCCATGGGCATACTTTATTGGTCAGTATGTTCATCCTGTAGGAGGGGATGGGGTAAAGGTGTTGGATATTGAGATCGTTATTTTAGCTAAAAGTTTTACTTTATTAGAGTACAAGATCCAAGTTATAATAGATCCATTTTTATAGTATGTAAGATAACTCACTATAAAATTAGTATTAAAATCACGCAACCTTTCTTAAATATGGTTTTTCTCAGTTATATCTATACCCATAACTATCAAGTTTTTACCAATAATTGTTAAATACAGAAGGCATGCATTTGTTTATCAACATTGGGGATTTATATAAAATTTTCGTCCATTGTTTTATTCCTTAAGATTCCTGGTTAAACTATTCTTTGTATTTATTTTTTCTTAAATTTCCTACAGATATTATACAATTTTTGTTCAAGATTCCTAATTTATAAGTTTTAGAATATAATTTCATCGATTTCAAAAAAAGTCCTTTATTTGAACCTTTATGTGAAGGTTTATTGTTCTAAAACAAGGATGACAACATCCATAAGTAACATCAAAAAATACAATGGTAAACAAACGGCCGTGGTGAGTTAAAGAGCCCCAGGGATCTAATGAGATAAGACAATGGCCGATTAATTGATGTACATCCCAAATGATGTTATACAAAATTAAGTTTTGACACTCAACAACCAATCAATTCATTAACAGTCCCCAAAGTTATTACACGAACAAATAAGAAAACGTAATTATAAAACTTTGGGGACTAGTATAATAAAAAGCCCCTCCCTCCCTGGGCAGGTCCAGTGCTCCCAGATGTAATCAAACTTTCAGATTGTTTTATATCTTATATCATCTTTACATTTTCATCAGGACATGGGTAGGGATTCATACTGAGAATAATTATATGGGATATAGTCCCTTTCAGGACAACGCCCCTTCGAATTTTCAGAGTAGCTTCTTACCTATTTCTAGGGGATCCAACCCTGTGGGGCAATTACTTAACCCAATATAACTTAACCTAACCTAAAATAACCTATCAAATGCCACTTTGAAAATACGACAAATCGCCCCTTAAGGGGCGTTGCCACGAAAGGGACTATACCCATTATATGTTATAAGTATAGATATATAACCCATACAACTACCTGGCCCATTAGGTATACACTATACATACATGTAAAACCCAAGACAACTATACCTGGCCCAAGTGGGAACTTGGGAACTTTTTCGTATGCTCGCAAGATAGTTTTTACTTTTTTGTAGCGACTTGGCTGTGTTTATATTACGTTGCTATTGGCTGATACTCAAAGACCCAATTGAGAGTCGGGACAGGGTCCACAAGGTACATACCGTCACATATTCTTCTCCTTCTTATCGCTTTTCTTTAATAAAGCAAATTATGAAGTCAAATATTTTAGATTTTTAGTCAATTTTTAAAAACTGTTACACTAATAACTATAATCTAAAAAAGGGGTAAATTATTTGTAATAATTTCGGGTTGGCTTTCATAAAATTAATGTCTATTTTTTACTAATTTACAACTCATGATGAAGTTTTCCTCAACTTTACATTATCAGAAAACCTATTTTTTCTCCAAAATTTAAACTTTAATTTAATTCTTGAAACTATGTCCCTTTCTCTATATTTAATATCTATAATTTACAAACAAAATAAGGATTATAACATCCATGAAAACGAAGCTCACAAGTTATCAAATCATGAAAGACTAACTTTAAAACTACAGTGATGTAATACTGAGTGATATTATTAGTACTAGCGGTTTCGCCCTTTCCACCTAGAAAGAATATTTATTTAAGAAATGATTATCCATCAACAATCTGTCAGGAGCTTCCCTATTATGGAGCACCCAATTGGTTTAATGGTTAGCAAGATCTTAATTAACAGAAAAAAATCTTCCTACTTTATATAATATGATGCCTCAAAACCTGTTTAAACCCAGCTGTAACAAATTGAATTTGGAGCTTTATTTAAAAACATATTTTCTACTGACAAAATCCTTTTTCATAAAGAAGCACAGAAACAAAAAAAAATAAAACAGAAACAAATAAAATAAAAAGTGTGGCAATTAAAGTAAATGCAATGGATATAAAATATGTGGATATATTGACATGGGAAAATTTGCCGTCAATTTAGGTTACTAATAAGGATCTCATTCAATTGTCAGTTCGTTCACACAGTAGAAGGGAACGTGGTAGAGGAGTGTATGAGTAATAACGTTATAGTATCCAGTTGCGAGCATCAATTTATTAGAGTACATAAATATCTTTTGCAACATCCAAGTAATTATATATCGATTGTAAATACTCAATGGCTCCTCAATGTATTCACAACAAACTGTATAAGCTGTGCATAAATGGATTTATTTTTACTTGGATCTTACATCAGATAATCTTGTATTCTAATAAAGTTTAACTTGTAGCTTGCTAAAATAACGATTCAACGACCCCCTTTACCTTATCCCCTCCCCTTCTATTGGATGAACGAACTGACCAATAAAGATTACCACGTTGGCATCATAAACTGATGAAAATATTTCCCTTGTCATAATATCAACGCATATTCTACATCCATTTGTGCATACAAATGATCAACAGCTAACAAAAATATAACATTTATCTTAAATAGCAGTCGAGGAAATTCAAATAAACCCAGAGTTTGTAAAAAATTAACAATTATTGAGAAGCTAAGCTTGCAATGAAAACAGTGAGAAAGAAAAATACAATATTATCTTAGTTTAAAAACAGATATATTCATTGGGGTATGATAATTTTCATATAGATTATTGATATTTTCTATCTTTCTATCTACATATATGAACAATTTATTTCTAGGGAGTGGCAGTAGGCTCAAAAAAATGTGAAAACATAGAATACTATTGTTAACTACTAGCGGCTACTCCCCAGGAGGACTCTAGGGGCACTTGAGAAGGAAGGATTTTTTTTTGGGGGGGGGGGGCGACCCCCTTCTGACCCAATCTTTTATTTTAGTTTTTTTTTAATAATTTTTTTATCAGAGGTGGGGAATTTTTTTCTAGGGGCGATTTATCTTGGAAGTTTGGTGGTACCCTCCCCCAAAATAGTTATAAAACTTCCCGTGACCTATGAGAAGCTACCCTGTAAAGGTGAACTCGATGGGTTAAGCGGTTAGCGAGATCCTTAGGTACAAACAAACAGACAGACAAACATCCTTTAACTTTATTTTAAGGATTGTAAAATAACACTTCGTTTGCAATTATGTGTTTTCCTAGAGCCAGCTACGAAAAATAAAATTAATTTTGACAAAGCATAGATGTAATAAAACAAGGATGGCAACATCCATAAAAGCGAAGCACAGAAACGGTAAGACAAACAGACATTAACACTTGTATAGTGTCAGAACTGAATAATCAGAATATAAATGTATAAGAGTCAAAGCAAAATTGTAAGTAAATTTGTTGAAAAACTGCTTAATACAGGATAATGTAAATGAACATACTTACATTTTTAGGACTTGATTATAGAGTTGCTTCGCTTATAACATTATACTTTGTTGTCCCAGGAATCAACATACCAAAAATCAGATCAATCGGATGATTAGATTACATAAAAACTTGTTGTTAAAAAGTAAAAAAAAATCAACATGTTTAAAATGAACGTACGGACATTCTTGTTATATTGATTATAGATTTGCTACGCTTTCTAAATTGTACCTAAATACTAAAGGAATCATCATGCAAAGTTTGAAATCGATAGGACAATTCTAACATGTCTAAGTTAACGGTAAAAAGCTATCCGTTTGTGACGGACGTACGGACAGACGGACGGACCAACCCTAATTATAGAAAAGCTTCGCTTTTAATAAATAAACTGTCATTAAATACTGAACTGGTATTTCGATTGAAAATCACACAACCATATTTGTCAATCAAAATCGAATAAACGGCTTGACGGATTGTTACAAAATTTTTATGAAGTTTTTATGAAGTTCCAAGTTAGGTTTCTTTTATTTGATAATTTTATACCTGGATTTATCGCAGTTAATGGTACTTAAGATGTTGTCATCCTTGTTTTAAAAAAAAATCTTCATCTAAATCTATCTTTCTATCTGTTTATCCAGTAACTGATATTTGAGGTATGATAATTTTATGGTATAGATTATTGGAGTTGCAATTAGATATATCAATATTTCATCTTTCTTCATATCTCATATCTATCTACCTTTCCAAGATTATGTTTTTGAACCTTTTTAAAATGAATATATCAAAACTTTTGTTATTAAACCAGATTTTCCTGTTCTCTAATAAAGTGAAACTAGCAGCAGGCTAAATTAAGGATACCCTCATCCACCCAATTTATCCCCTCCTCTCCCATCCAAATGGATGAACGAACTGCCTAATAAATAAGTAAGCTAGTACAAGGTTAGCAACCTAAATTGACGACAATTTTTCTCCTGTCATAATATCGACGTATATTCCATCTCCATTGTCCTAAAAGTGTTAAAGTGTTGCCATGTAAAAGTCTTCAAACATATAATTTTTAGTAGCGAAGCTTCTCTATAATTTGAAATGTCCGTCTGTCCGTCTATCCGTATGTCCGTATGTCTTAGTTTGGGGAAAGCGTGATTTTCTCGGCTCCTATTAAAGATAAAAGGCTGAAATTTTTTGACAACAATCACATTATAAAGGAGCACAATTAGCTTAAAATACATCAATGGCGATAGGACCCCTTTTTAACAGGTTTTAGGCTATTTTTATATTTTTCACATTTTTCTCCATATCTTTGGTGTTAATGGTCCGATTTCCAAATTTTTTTCAGTTATAGTATCAAAATTAAATTTCTTGTCGTTTCAAGAAAACAACTATGACGGTCAGACTGCTTTTAATCCGATTTTAGACTATTTTTGTATTTTTCACATTTTTCTCCATAACTTTGGTGTTTATGGTCCGATTTTTTAAAAAAATTTTGTAGTTAAAAATATCAAATTAAATTTCCCGTTGTTTTGAGCATCCAGTATTTAATTTACTTTGACCGTCAGTCTGTTAGTCATAGTACTGAAATATAAATATTAAGAAATTAAAAACAAATGTTAAAAAGGTTCTGTGATTTTTTTCCAAATATACATATTTTTGCGAGTTAGCGAGATCCTTTGCTTCAGGATACAGATCAATTGATATTTAGACGGACTTTTGGTACATATTGACAGACAAACGAATCAACAAATATTATTTTACTTTGTATTAAATATAAATAATGTGGATAGAAAATTTTGCATTACTTAAAACAATAAATAGAAATCTATCAAAAAATATTTTTGATTTCCTTTATTTATCTATCTATCTGAAGTCCAGAGGTATGACAATATAAGATTTATGCATGGCCTGCCCTTGATATTGATATAGGACAACCAAAATACAATAGAGTTAATAATATTAGAGATATAACATCCTTGATGTTGATATAGGACAACCAAAGTACAAAAGAGTTAATAATATTAGAGATATAACATCCTTAATATTAATATAGAACAACCAAAATACAACAGAGTTAATAATATTAGAAGTATAATCCCCTTATATTATTATAGGACAACCAAAATACAACAGAGTTAATAATATTAGAGATATAACATTCTTGATATTGATATAGGACAACCAAAATACAATAGAGTTAATAATACTAGAGATATAATATCCTTGATATTGATATTGGACAACCAAAATACAAAAGAGTTAATAATATTAGAGATATAACATCCTTAATATTGATATAGGACAACCAAAATACAATAGAGTTAATAATATTATAGATATAACATCCTTGATATTGATATATGACAGCCAAAATACAATGGAGTTAATAATATTAGAGATATAACATCCTTAATATTAATATAGGACAACCAAAATACAATAGAGTTAATAATAGTAGAGATATAACATCCTTAATATTGATATAGGACAACCAAAATACAAAAGAGTTAATAATATTAGAGATATAACATCCTTAATATTGATATAGGACAACCAAAATACAAAAGAGTTAATAATATTAGAGATATAACATCCTTAATATTGATATAGGACAACCAAAATACAATAGAGTTAATAATAGTAGAGATATAACATCCTTAATATTGATATAGGACAACCAAAATACAAAAGAGTTAATAATATTAGAGATATAACATCCTTAATATTGATATAGGACAACCAAAATACAATAGAGTTAATAATATTAGAGATATAACATCCTTGATATTGATATATAACAGCCAAAATACAATGGAGTTAATAATATTAGATATATAAAATCCTTCAAAGTAATAGGTTAACTAGTATAAAATCTATGTATGTATTAATATATCTATTATAAAGACTGTAGAAACTAAATTATCTCCTATTCTAAATTCCTTACAGATACAAACATTTCCTTACAAGGTTGCCATAATTTATAAAATCAATATAATACTCAATAGTATTTTCCCTTTTTCTGACACCCATACAATGTGAGGGAATGGAATCTTTATAGAATGCAATATGGATTGATGATCCAGGTATTTTGACACCTTTGTTTCAGGTAGTTGTAGTAGAGCCCTCCGTAATTTGATTGAAAATGCTCCACTATTTGACACCCTTTATCAAGAATTTTAAGTAAAGAACTCATCAATTCAAGTCATTTCACGAATTCTGTATCTAAATCCGAAAATTTCTTGAAATCTTAACCCTGTGACACCCCTTTTATCTGGGAAGTTGAAGTAATGCACTCGGCGATGCAATTTAAAATTTGAGAATTTTGTATGTGATATCAAGGTATATATACACTTGGACACACCAAGAGTTATAAGATAGATAGATAGACAAGAAATCAAAGAGATAGAAAATTTTCCATCTTAAACATACTTTTCGTGATTATAACTATATCAAACAGGCAATTCAGTAATAAGTAATACAAAATGAAAATTATAATTTCTTAACTTACAGATAAAGTGTAAAAAAATATTAAAGGTTAAGGAAAAAAGCATTTTTTAGCGAATACGTCTATGTGTGTGCATTGACTGGTCTATAGAGGTGTTCTTTAGTGTTTGGTAGATTGTAATTATTCTTAACAAATAGGGAGTTGGGGGACGTACGAACGTTTTACTTTTTAATGAAGACATTTAAAAATATGCAGCCTATTTGTTTTAATTTGACTTTACTATAGCACTTGAATATAATATTAATAACAATCATTTCACCTACTTAAAATATAAAAAAAAACATAGTTGTTAAGAATTTTAAATCAGGAACTTTAAAAATTGATTTTTAACATTGTGTTTTCGTTATGTGCTTTTGTTGAAAGTACTAGCGGGCATTGTCAAAACTAGAATCAAGCCATAAATTGTTGAAAATTATGCAAGACGCCTAAAAAACTAAAAACTAAGATGAGGGTATTTACGACTTTGAATTACAATGGTACCCAACCTCTTTATCTTATTCGTTAGCTCTAAAAAAATTGGATACTTTTACTGAATTTGGATTAGTTTATTCCAAAGTGATAGTGTTTAAACTTTTCAACCGAGAATTTAATTTTCAGATGATGTTATTTTGTACAGTATTACCAGAGGTTTTCATTTATTTTCGTCAATTTTCTTATCATTGATTTAGGAATTGGAAACAATATTAAATGCCATTGTATTGTCCCTCCCTAAATGTGAAAATCCTTTTTTGCATTGGGCGTGGTTTTCTGTCAAATAAGATAGGTAAGAAAATCCATAACCAAATTGAATATTATATTTATTTGGTTATAATAAATGTATCATTCTTGGATTTTGCACCAGATTCTCATGTACTGTGATAAAGTGATGCTCGCAGCTGGCCAAAATAACGATACCCCCAATCTAGCCCCTTTAACCCATTCCCTCCCCTCCTACTGGATGAACAAACTGACCAATAAATAATGTCCATATTAATAAGCTAAATTGAGGATTAAAGTTTATCCTGTCAATTTATCCTATATCCTATATAAAGTTGCCCCAAGAAGTAATTAAAGAAAAAAAAATTTACTCTGGAGATCCCTCCACAAATTTTAAATAATTTAAAAAGATTAAGTACCTAAGGGGGGGATTTTTTTCATTTTTGGGGGGTTTGGGGTGTCGTTTCCCCCAAGAAAATAGCCTAAAACCACCACAGGACCAGTAGGTGTATTCCTTGAAAAGTAGAATCCGATTGGTTCAGTGGTTACCGAGATCTAAAGGGACGGACAGACGGACAGACAGACAGACGGACGGACGGACAGACAACATTCTACTTTGTATTAAAGATATCCTATATCCATAAATTTTGTTATGGAGATAAAGATTCATAGATGGGTACACAAGTTCGGGGAAAGAAAGGGTTGTAGTTTTAGTAAAAGACATATAAAGTCAAATTTATTTAGATTAACATGAATGACAAATCTTTGCTAATCTATCTAAAAATTATTACAATAGGTACAGAATACGTAATAGTTATTTCTCGCATCGTATTATGCCGAAGGCACGGGCAAAAAAAAACTGGTTTTAATCTTATGATTGTACATTTTTATATTCGTAGAAAGCTGGATATAATACGATGCTAGACATAGTTTTTTCGTATGGATGAAAACCGGTTCTTATCCACCGGATTCGAATGAATACGAGAAATATAATTAAGTTAACCATAAAAAATCGTTTTAATGTAATCACCATGCAATCGGACAGTTCAAACATTATTAGTCTGTGCTATCCGTTACTGACGGATGGACCACCCCTTAATGTACACAACTTCGCATTTTAACAGTCTGTCCTAACTTGACCTATCTAGAAGGATTTCATTCTAAATTTATACTTTAAAAACAATGGATTTATTATTACTTGGATCTTACACCATATTATTATGTTGTCTTATAAAGTGAAACTTGAATCTTGCTAAAATAATGATCCTTCACATCTATATTAGCAAGTTAAATTGACGACATTTTGTTCCTCTGTAGTAATATCCAGGTATATTCTATATCCATTTATTGAACACATATACATAGATATATTCCTACTCTTGACATTGTAAAGATGAGGGTACATTAGGCTTTTTCTACCAATAATCCCAAAAGTTTTATAATGACGTTTTCATATTCATTGGCTTAACAACTTTGGGGACTTTTATTGAATTATGATTGGTTGGTTCTTTAAGTTGAGTGTTAGAATGTTTTAACTAGTTTATCAGCCATTGTCTTATTCCTAGGACATTGTCACATTCAGAAGGATTCTTAAACATTTATCAATCTCTAGTTTAAACAATTTCAAATGTTAAAACTCGAATCTTTCTAATGGTTGACGTAATAAATGTATAAGTATAGATGTATAACACAGACGACAACCTGGCCCAATTGGTGTAGACCTTCTGGTCTTTTAGCAACTTGCCTTCTGCTGTTTTGTAGTGACTTGACATTTGTAAATTTTAGTTTTAAACAATTAAAAATGTTAAAATTCAATTCTTTCTACAGGTTGACGTCAATCGGGGGTAAATCCATACATTTTACAACCATTATTTTTTTATATGAAAGCAAAAAATATAACATTCCAGTATGACTTTTAAACTGATGAATATCCGCTGGCTTAGATCCGGATCTCAACCAAGAATAATATGATAAAGATCATAAAATTAATAAATCTTAAATTTTTCATTTTAACATTGCCGGAAAGTTGTCTATCATACGATGCTGTAAATAACAATGAATTTTACAGATAATCATTATTGTACTTCCGTATCATCGCCTATTGAGTATTTATTTCAGGTTGACATAATGACGTAAAGACTAAAATAATAAATAGAACTATATAAATTACACGAAAACTGGAAAGTTGAATAGAAAGATGTCCTTGAATCGACCAAGATCACTTTAAAGATAGGAACAGATATTATCAAAATATATTGACTATTATAAAATCATCACCAATAAAAATCTAATATTAAATCTATCTTTGACTTACACATATGAAGATAAATATACATTGAGGGTATTTTCTCTAAACATACATTTAATCCTATGTATAAAAATAATAGAATCTCTGTGAGTGTGTCTGCTGAACTGATATGGTTCTCCTTTACAATGTAGCTTTTCATAGGTCCTGGGAAGGTATATAACTATTTTTGTGGAGGGTACCACCACTCTCCAAAGAGAAATCGCCGATAGAAAAAAATGTTCCCCCTTCTATTTTTTTACTTTTTCTTTTAAAAACTACAATTGAAAATAGGGGAAGGGGTTGACTCCTCCTTCCCCCCTCCTTCAAGGGCCCTTAGGGGGCTTAACTACTAGTCTTTTGATAAAACAGTAGCAATTTTCATCATTTTATGGCACGTTTTGGTACTTAATTTAAACCACTCAACTAGCATGTGTACAATATTACAACATTATATGTTATTGCTGCGCTAATAATGAACATAATTGTCCATGTTAAATCACTTGTCCATGTCTTTAAGTTGACCCCCAAAGTAATCTAAAAAAGATTTTGCAAGGCTTACAAAATAATAAGATCCTATTTGATTCTTTCAATTATTAGCATTTTCTGCATTTCCCCTGTCAGTTGTTTGTGGCTGGTTTTGGTTGTTTAAAATCCCAGAAACGGGTAAAACACAGGTAGGAAGGGGTTATTTGGCTGTCCCCAAAGTTTTATAATAATGTTTTCTTATTTGTTGGTTTGAAATTATTGGGCACTTTAGTTGAATTTTGATTGGTTAGTTCATTTAATTGAGTAACTACCACTAATTGTAATCTACATGAGGGGTAATTATCAATAGATATGTATATCAATTCATCTGTCATTGTTTTATCCATTTATATCCCTGGAATAAACCAGAGGTATACAGAAAGGGGTATATCAATCCCTGATTGGGTTTAAAATAATGCCATTGTCGTAGCGGTCATGCGTATTGCGTAATATTGGAAGGGTGACGCAAATTTAAGATCTTAGTTTTTGCAATTTTGATTTACTATTTTTCTCTATAAGATAAAAGCGATGTTTGCTAGATTATCTAAATCGCCTATAATATAAAGATAAATTTTTCTCAAATTGCCAAATCTGGGGTCTGAAATTTGGGTATCTCTTCCAACCTGACGCAAGACGCATAACCGCTACGACCGTGGCATTATTTTGTCCTCTATCCAATCCCTATGACAAAATTAAGAGGTTTGGATACTCCCTCCTAGGTGTCTCCCCCCCCCCCCCCTACAATCTCATTGAAAAGGGTCTACATACCATGAAACAGCCTGTGGGGATTCTATTAAAAAAACTCAGATCCTATCTTAAAGGGAGTGGAGGAGTTACACCCTCTTAGCAAAACCCTGTCCACGCCACAGGGCAAGCAACAAAAATCTTTTGGAGACCTTTCGTAGGCCAAGACAAAGTTTCTCTGAAAATCAAAGTTTAATTAGAGCAACTTAATTCTGAGAACTTTTGTAACAAACAAGCAGAATTGAAAATATTTTATTTTTAACAGGGATGAGTAAATCCATAATGATAAATCTATAATTCCATTTAGATTTACCAAATTTTGGTTATGGGAAAACTTTTTGGGATAATTTTCTTTATTATGCTACACTAGATTTAATATATCTTTATATAAAAGTAACATGATAACTGTCTGTGTCTTAACCTCTTTTCGAGGAAGCTTTGTGTTTATCAAGTTCGAAATTAAATTCCTTATCATTAAACCAAAAACAAAGCGCAAATGTCGTCTTTTATGGCTTTCCTTTCATAATGTGGCGCGGCATAGAGTGTTTGTTTATTTTTGATGCGCACGTTCTTACTTTTGAATGAGATATGAGAGTGTGAAGATTGCGGAGAACAAAATTGGGCCTATCATTGGTCTCATTGAGTGTGAACTACCCTAGTATATCAGGGATTTGAAACCATAAGAGCTTCAGGTAGAATTTGTTAATTTGATTAAGAAGTATGGTGTATAGGACGATTATATGTAGTTTTAAAAAAAGGCTTTAGCCAGCTAAGCATAAAACTTAATTATGATTAATATATGTTTTAGTAATTTTATGTGCCTTATTGTTGCATTTAACAATGATTTATTAAACCAAATAATTTTCCTTTAAAGCCAAAGTTTCCAAAGATTCTTTAACCATAAGAAAAGAAAAAGATTTTTTTTAGTGCTCAAAGTTTTAAGATAACAAATAATATTTTATTCTGTTTATTAATTGATCTTGTAATTTCAGGTCTTTTGAAATAATTTCATCAATAAATCTATATTCAAACCTGCTGTTGAATCTTGATGGTTCCTGGTATTGGGGGTTTTGTCTGTTCACCAACTGATCTCGTGAACTTCCCGCTAATTCGGAAGTCCAAGCTCAACCAAAGTGTCATGGTTGAGACAATTTCAAAATATCTGATGAATAGGCGTTAGCATTCATCAAGAGATCAATAGCATCTAGTGAATTATTGATGCAATAAACTGTGACAATTTTTCTGTGAAATAAGTACCTAGTGAATCAATATGCCACTAACCAAAAAGCAGAAAATTGAGCGAGCAATCGCTATTGGCAGTGAAAGGCTAGAAGTTTTTGATGAACAGTTAAAATTGTTTTATGACAATCTAAAAGCCTGCCAAAGTTTTAGTTCATGTGAAAATGTGAATGTAAAATCAATTCGTGACATTTTTAGTGAGGTCAAGGACCAATCTGACCTAATAAAAAGTCTAAAACCTGCCGTGGAGACTAGTGAGCTGCGCGAGTTTAAGCGTGATTTGGATGAAGCTAGTGAGCAAAAAACTGTTGCAGATAAAGTTTATGCGTCGTTGGAGCAGTGTACAAAAATTCTGTACTGGCTTGACAATGATTCAGATGACGCGAGGTCAAGCACTGTCGCCAGGAACCTCGACGTCATTGAGAAGGTGAAGATGGACATGGGAGTGCTTAAAATTTCCGTGGAGTTGCGCCAAGAAGTACGTGATATGTACCGAAGGCTTAGAGAGATGGAACGTCGTTCATCTAACCTGGATGAGAGTGGGACACCTGCCATGCTCTCCAGAAGTATGTCTGCCGTGGATATTCGGAGTTCCAACCCGCAGTATGGGCGCTGGGACAACAGTTTATTGCCGTCGTTCGACGGTACTGACACGGATTACCCAAACTTTAAACAGGTCTTTAAGGATCTATGCTCTGGTTATGGATTTGCTGACCAGAGGTTAAGCCTGATGTTGTGTATGGAGAAGGTGATAACCAACCCGGAACTACGCAAGCAAGTGTCAGCGATTAGAGATCACAATGAACAATGGGCGTTTCTTGACCAGATGTTTTTATCAAACACTCGCCGGTTCATGAGGATTTTAACTAAGTTGAACAAGATGAAACCTGTGGATAAACCTGTGGACGTGGTTAGCGCAATTGCTACCTTCAAGAGCATGATGCAGGAGGTAGAAGCCATCGTTGGTTCTGCAGCTAAGGATTACAACCACCTAACTCTCATTCATATTTTTAAAGACAAGTGCCCTGAAAATTTGAGGGATAAAATTATGATGGAGCTTGGTAGCATGAACCAACCAAACATCCCGAAGATTGTTGAACTGCTGGAGAGGACCAGAGGTGCCATGTTGGCCGGTGATATGTCCTATGATAGTGGCGCCGGCAAGAGAAATCGTGATAGAGCTGCCGCCGCGCAAGTATCTGGCCGCAGCGACGATAAGAATGGAAAGGCTGGAAAGGGCAAGGCTTCCAAGTGGAACAGTGCATGTCCTGTGGAGAGCTGCAAGGAGAAACACCCGATTTTCCGTTGCCTCACGTTTAAGAAGATGGATGTGGTTGACCGAAAGAAAATTGTCCAGCAGAAGAAGTTATGTGAACTCTGCTTGTGCGACGGCCATACTGCTGACAAGTGTAATAAATCTGAGAAGCTTGGTGTTTGTGGTACTAATAATTGCGACAGATACCATTCCAGGTTACTCCATGAGGCTAGTGCTGGTGTGAATACAGTCTACAAGTCAAGTTCTGCACCCAGCCCCTGTACCTTCTTACTTCAGTTAGTTCCTGTTGTAGCACCTGGCGGCGGCACCTGCCACGCCACGGTAATGTTTGACTCCGGGGCAAATTTGCCACTTGTGTCTGAGAAGTTATCCAACAAGTTGAAGCTGAAATCTACTGGCAGATATACAACTATTTCTGTAGCTGATGGCAGTGAGTCTTCCTGCCGCAATGTTGTGTTTTATCTGAAGGATAGGGACGGCAATCTGAGGGAGTTTGAGGCAGCTGTCATGCCTACCCTCGGCGGGGCCAACGAGATGCGCTCGGTCCACCCCGAAACTGCCGCCGAGATATTTAAAATGCCGCCAGAAAGGTTTACATATATTAGTGGAGGCTTAGATATCATCATTGGAAATACACATCCTGACGTGTTTCCTTCAACCTACCAGAAAGTGGGCCAGTCTATGTTGTGGCGAACCATTTTTGGTAGTGGTTTTATCTGTACGAGTGCTGATGGTGGAGCTGGAGATCAAAAGTCGGCTTATAAGGCTGTCAGTGTCAGTGGAGGCACTTTGCCAGACTTTCTGACGTCTGAATCGTTTGGCATACAGCCGCAGGCACTTTGTCCAGGATGTACTGCTTGTCAAGAGTGCAAGGCTATGGCCGACGGCACTACCTGGGACCAGCGTGAGAGGCAGAGGATAATTGAGGCAGGTTTAACCCTAGACTTGCAGTCCAACAAGTGGACAGGTCAATATGCTTATATTGAAGATCCTCACACTTTACCCTACAATGAAAGTTTAGCCCGCAAAATTGCTGAAAAGGATCGTGCCAGGATGGTCAAGGAAGGTACCTATGGAATGTATGTGGAGGTATTCAACGACGCCATAAGAAGAGGCGTTTTCCAAAAAGCCACGCCTGAAGAGTTGCAGTATGAAGGACCTAAGTCTTGTTCATCAATAGTGGTTGCTTTCAAGGAGGATTCAAGTTCCACACCCATGCGATTGTGTGCCAATAGTTCTCTGACGTTCAAGGGTACCAGTTTTAATAACATAATGCTGGGAGGCCCGCCGCCAATGCAGAAGATATTTTATCATTTGATGCTTTTCCGCGGTTACAAGGTTGGTATAACCGCGGATATCTCCAAGTTTTATAACTCCATCCTGGCCACAGAGTTCGACAGCCAGATGAAGAGAGTTTTATTTTCCCCGACGCCAGATGGTCCACTTGAAATTTACCTGACCAAAGTTGTAAATTTCGGCGAGTTAGCTGCGGGAAATTTGGCAGTTACAGCCCTGAAGTTGACGTCCCGCCTGTTCGGCGGAAAGAGTGAAGCAGAGGTCAAGGAGATGTATGGAGAGGGACAAATAAATGGTAGTGAAATTGTTGCCAAACCTGAATTATGGAAGGAGCCACAAATACCTACCTACCCTGATGAGGAATTCAAGTTACCTCAGATTCCAGTTGCAGTCAAGCTTGAGAAACACAGCTTCATAGATGACGTTATTTCGGGAGCAGGATCGAAGCCAGAAGCCAAGGAGATGATGAAAGAGGCCGACAGGATTATCGGTAAAGGTAGTTTTTCCTTCAAACAAGTCATTTATTCTGGAGATGATTGCCAGCATACCAAGGTTCTCGGGCTGATATGGAAGCCAGCCACCGATGTGTTGTCCATCGCCACAAGAGTCAACCAAGATGGTAAAGTCAAGGGAAGGAAGGTGAAAGAGGATGCTGATTTGTACAACCTCCAGGACGCCTTGGACGAGAATCTGACAAAGAAGATGGTCCATAGGTTCGCCGCCCAAACCTTCGACCCGATCGGGCTTTGCAGCCCTATTCTGTTGAGAATTAAACTTGTCCTGCGGAAAACTTGTTTGCTGAATTTGGGCTGGCAAGATTTCATTCCAAAAAGTCTACGGGATGAACTTGTTCAGTCGCTGGAGGACAGAGCTGAGGTCGCTAAATTGGAGTTTGACCGTTGTGTGGTCCCGGATGAACCAACTGGCCTTCCATCCTTGATGATGTTTTCGGATGGGTCATCAGAGGCTTATGCATCTAATGCATATTTGAGGTGGCCAACTAGACAAGGTTTTGAAACGTTTCTGCTAGCCACCAAGTCAAGAGTTGCGCCGGTCAAGTGTGAGTCAATTCCACGCCTTGAGTTGATGGGGTGCCAGATGTCCACAAGGTTGGCAAAGTCCGTCAGAGATGCCCTGCCTTTTGATGTTATCAGAGTGATGTATTTTACTGATTCATCGTGTGTTTTATCACAAATAGTTTCCAACAGTGCTATGTTGAACACATTTAATTCTCATCGTATTGGAGAAATTCAATCTGCGACCAACAAGGATGACTGGAGGTGGGTCCCGGGGACGCAAAACGTTGCAGATTTGGGCACCAGAAGCACCTGCAAAGTATCAGATTTGGGACCAGGTTCCAGATACAGATTGGGCCCAGAATGGTTGCGCCAGGATGAAAGTGCGTGGCCGGTGAAAACTGCCGAAGAAGTCAAGCAGGTTTTACCCCCTGAGGAGTTGAATACCAAAATGGTTAAGTTATGTTCAATGAAAGTTGCCGGAGAAGCCGCTGAAGATGTCTTTAGGTTTAAGCACAGGAGGTCATTTGGACAGGCCAAACGTATTATGGCAGCTGTCCTGCAAGTTGCGAACACCTGGTTGAAGAAGCTAAAGAGCAGACAAGAAGGTAAGGCTACAGCCGCTGGTAGTCATGTAGCAGCCGCAGATGCTGTGTACAAGCCGTCTTTGTACAATTTTATGGCGGCGGCGGAACTTTTCATTGTGTCCCGAAGCCAAGAGGATGAGTGGATAAATGATGCTAAAGGCAATTATGCGTCATTAAATCCATTAGTGCATGAAGTATCATTGACCTGGCCTGTCGTTGGTCCCGGTGGAAATTATGTGACCAGGGAGATGAGGATTCTTAAAATGGTTGGTCGAGGACAGCCAGTCATTGACGCCATTACTGGCGGCCGTAAAATGATATTTGAAGACATGCCAGGTTTAATAATTTTGGAGCCTGGTAATTGGTTAGCTGCTGTTTTTATGAGAGAAGCGCATGTTGAGCTTCACTCTGGTGTCCGTGGAACTTTAGCTGAGAGCCGCCGTTGGTGCTGGATTGTGAAGGCAAGGAGGTTGGCCATCATGGAAGTGAAGAAATGTTGGCCCTGCAGTGTTGAGAGGGCTAAGGAATGTCGTGCTACCATGAAGGAGGTGTTACCTGACAAGTTGGTCCCGAGCAGGCCTTTTGAAGCTGTGCAAGTCGACCTGATGGGTCCGCTGGTTACGAGGAGAGCTGCCGCCAAAACGAGGAGTCAGACAGCAACGAAGAAGGTGTGGGTGTTCGTGGTGGTCTGCAGATTCTCAGGGGCGTTGTGGTTAGATGCCTTGGAAAAGTATGATACCAGCAGTATCCTGTTGTCCCTGCGCAAGTTGGAAGCTGTTCATTGTTTGCCGAAGATCATAGTAAGCGACATGGGCACACAATTATCCGGTGCTCGCAAGGTTTTAGAGCAGAGGTTGGGCAGCCAGGTAGAGTTTTCTTGGTCTCAGATCCCGGCCCGAGCCCACCATTATATTGGGCAGGCTGAGAAAATGGTGGGATTAACCAAGAGATTGCTGTCCAAGAAGTTGGTGAATAGTTCTGTTAATTTCAACGAGCTCCTGGTGCTGTTGGCGGAGGTCAGTAAAATTATGAATAGCAGACCACTGACGATTGAAGCTGCGAACGACGTGGAGAATTGGCGGCTAATTACCCCTGGCCAGCTGCTGGGAAATGTTGACCGCCAGCCGTTGTGCAATGTGGCGATGAAACCGGAGGACCAAATTTCCTCCAGGTTGAAGTTGTTGGAAGATTTATCTGCCCAGTTTTGGACTGCCTACCGCCAGGAGATCCTACCGAAGATATTACGGATGTCCAAGTGGAAAGATGAGATGGCGGAGCCACTAACTGATGGAGATATAGTTCTGGTTACGAGTACCAATCCGCTGATGAGATGTTTGAGGATGGGCCGAGTGACGAGGATTGAGGATGGAAGAAAGACGGCAAGAGTCTTGTTCAGACTGACAGATAAATCTCCCCTAGAAGAACATGCTGTATCAGTCAGGCAGTTGTTAAAAATTATGATTAATAATTGATTCTTATTTTATGGAAATTGAGATTTTTTTTAGTAAAAAGCCACATTTTTCATATGCCTATTTTTATGCCTAAAATAAGAATCAAATGAAATGCGATTAAATATTCTTCTATTTCATATGCTCAAATTTAATTTTATTGAGTTTAATTTCTTTTCAAAAGTACAATTCATTTTAAAACTTACCTGAAAAGTTTAACAAAAAGGAATAAATGTGTCGAGGTTGCGTGATTCGATATTTATTCTATGAAAAAAATCAAGTATTTTTTAGCAGATTTTTTTTAAAATTATATATGAATTTCAATCAAGTAAAACATTTTTATTCAGATCAAGGAATGATTGAAAATTCATATTTAAAGTTTTTTTTTACAAAGAAAAATTGGTATTTTTTTCATAATTTCAATGAAAATTCTAACGAAGATATTAATATTTTGCTATTCTTTAAGTATTAAAAAGTTTTATTGTTGATTAAGATATTACAGTTCTTATTCATTAGGTTTGAAAAACTTTCTGCCCAAGGATTTTGAAAAATTTTTTCTTACTACTCTTTTTGATGCTTAACAAATTTAGTTTTAAGTACCTATAAATCTTAATTTTCTTGTCTAAGATTTATTTCGTTTTATTTTTACATTATTTGTTTACATTTACATTTCAACCTGATTTCGTAGGTACTTATTGATTTATTAATAATGATTTATTGCCTATTGATTATGAAATGATTATTAATTAGTATAGTTGTTATATTTACAACATCATGATTAATAGGATTATCTATTTTAGGATTGTGTATGTGATCTTGTGATTGTCATGTGCATGGAATGTTGTATGGTACAAACCAATCCCCATCCTTCTATCCTAAAATGTGAGGTATTATGAGTCCTAGTGAGGAGTATAATATTGTGTATGCATTTCACGGGGTTTCATTTAGTTAGGAGCAAAATTGTCACGGTTTCGGGATGTGGCCATTCTCATGTGATTATGGTGAGTTGAGTTTAGTGAGAAATGTTGCTAGTGCTCAGCGCGAAAAAAACCTTGAATCTCGTTAAGGAAGTTAATTTGACTTTCAAACGGGGGGTGTGTCTTAACCTCTTTTCGAGGAAGCTTTGTGTTTATCAAGTTCGAAATTAAATTCCTTATCATTAAACCAAAAACAAAGCGCAAATGTCGTCTTTTATGGCTTTCCTTTCATAATGTGGCGCGGCATAGAGTGTTTGTTTATTTTTGATGCGCACGTTCTTACTTTTGAATGAGATATGAGAGTGTGAAGATTGCGGAGAACAAAATTGGGCCTATCATTGGTCTCATTGAGTGTGAACTACCCTAGTATATCAGGGATTTGAAACCATAAGAGCTTCAGGTAGAATTTGTTAATTTGATTAAGAAGTATGGTGTATAGGACGATTATATGTAGTTTTAAAAAAAGGCTTTAGCCAGCTAAGCATAAAACTTAATTATGATTAATATATGTTTTAGTAATTTTATGTGCCTTATTGTTGCATTTAACAATGATTTATTAAACCAAATAATTTTCCTTTAAAGCCAAAGTTTCCAAAGATTCTTTAACCATAAGAAAAGAAAAAGATTTTTTTTAGTGCTCAAAGTTTTAAGATAACAAATAATATTTTATTCTGTTTATTAATTGATCTTGTAATTTCAGGTCTTTTGAAATAATTTCATCAATAAATCTATATTCAAACCTGCTGTTGAATCTTGATGGTTCCTGGTATTGGGGGTTTTGTCTGTTCACCAACTGATCTCGTGAACTTCCCGCTAATTCGGAAGTCCAAGCTCAACCAAAGTGTCATGGTTGAGACAGTCTGTATATTTATCTTGCTAACCACTGAACTAATATGGAGATGATTCAAAGGATCTTGCTAACCGTTATTGTTTTCTTTACAACTAGCGGCTACTCCCCTAGAAGCCTCTGAGGTAGGAGGGGGAAAAGTCGACCTCATCCCATTTTAAATTTTAGTTCAAAAGTGTAAAAAAAATATTTTTTGGGGGGAGGGGGTTGAAGACACGTCCCCAAAAATAGTTTAAAACCTTCCCATGACCTATAAGAAGCATCACTGTAAAGGAGAACAATATCGGTTCAGCGGTTAGCGAGATCCTTCGGGACAGACAAAAAACGCTTACTACCTTATATGATAGGAGGATGTAGCATTTCATAGGTCCTGGGATGGTTAATAAATAAGATTAAAATAATAGATAAACTACACCCACAATTTCTTTTACTTTTTCATTTTAAAATAAAAAGTTTCACTAAATGCCTCTGGGGGCGTAATCGCCAGTTAGAAATATAGATTGGTCGCAAAGTCATAAAATCCTGTAACTTGATTAAAGTAAATTGTGTGCTCAGGTGGGTTTTAGGCTATTTGTGGCTACAATTTACATAATAGAAAATAGACCAACCCCTAGTTTGAACTGAACTACTGATAGATAAAATTGTTCTTGTTTTATGAATTTTCCTATATATCAAGCTTTAGAATTAATGTAATTAATGACGAAATTTGGGAATTTTGGTTAAATACACAGCTGCTACCGTCACCTTAAGAAAATAAAATTATCTTATGATAAAGTGAAAGGATATCTCTGTTAAAGTGTGTGTGTCTGTCTGTACCAAAGGATCTTGCTACTGCATACTTGATTTAACTTCCGATAAGGGTGCTGTTAGAACTATTGAAATTGAAAGTGACACCAGTACTAACTCAAGTGCCCCTAGAGATTTTTTATAGTCGTGTGATGGTTTAAAAATACATACTAAAGTATTTACATGTATAAAGTTAAAATTTACAGTATTTAAATAAGCTTCATTTTGATCCTGGTCAGGATTTTGGCTTTTTACCATCGGTAAGTAAAAGTAATTGACACTAAAAATCAAAGTTATTATCACTAATCGTTTTTTTGAAGAAAAAAAGCATTTGATAATTATTTATGTTAGGCCAAGTAAAGGTAAGAAGGGATAGAGCAACCCGCAAGAAGTTAGAAATAAGTAAAAATAAAATAAGAGGGGAAGGAACGATTTCATTGTTCAAAAAAAGGTTTGAATGAAAGCCTGTATAAAAATGTATGTCTGATACAAAAGTTTAGTTTTTTCTTTTTCCAAATTGTCGATTCTCAGGTTTTAACTTTTTTCCTTAAATTCAGATAAATGAATCACACAATAGGCTGCAACGATAAATAGAAATAAAATGTTTTAATTTAATGTTAATACAATTTTTTGTATATTAATATTGGCTGCGTCCCAAACAAATGTATAAGTAAAGATGTATAATTTAGACAACTACCTGCCCCCAATAAGCGGAGACCCGTTTCGTCTGCTAGCATGTTGCATTCTGTTTTTTTATAAGGACTCTTCTGTGTTTATATTTCCTATGCTGTTAGCTAACTTCAAAGACCAAAACCAAAACTGTGACATGTGGGGGGAGTTACATATGAAAACAGTAAAAGTGTCTGACTATGACGTCAGAAAGAATTAACAATTAATTAATGAGAAGCCAGTATTCACAATGGTAAAATATATAGCGGCCTCTCATTGGTTAATTGTTAATTTTTTCTGACGTCATATTCAGACACTTTTACTGTGTTCGTTAGATATTGTCCAAATCTCGTTACATCGTCCCATACAATCTACTCCATACCCATCATATATTCATTTATTATTGTGATTTAAAATTAATAAAAATCGATCCCTCCACATATGAAGAAGACTTAGCTTTTAACACAAAACAAAATAACTGCATGGAATGGTAGCGAAGCTTTTACAACAAAAAAATCAAATTTGTCACTAATAAACTACTGTTGCTTTTTATTTTCTCTAGTGAAAAAAAGAAAATATTTCAAAGAACGTGTCCTAACTTTTGTGATTTAAAGAAAAAAATACATAGCTAGTCGGTATTTTTAGTAAGTAGTAAAATGATCCATAGAATTTAGATATGAAATCTATTTTTTTTGTAGACCCCTTATTTTTGAAGTAATTTAAGTTTTTTGATTAAGTTGGTTTTAAGGTACTAAAACGCAACACAAAAAATTGCCATTATGAACAAAAATAGTAAAATCTTAAAGAAGGTGTATCAACTTTTTTTTATAGCTAGCCGGTTCTTTTAGTAAGTAGTAGATGTAAAAGTTTTCATAGAATTCAGATATGCAATCGGTTTTTTTGTAGACCTCTTATTTTTTAAGTAATTTAAGTTTTTTTTTAAAATAATTAAGTCGGTTTTAAGGTACTAAAACGCAACAAAATAAAAGAAGAAAATGGCCAGTAAGAACAAAAATAGTAAGATCTTTAATTTGACACCTTACTTTTAAAATTCTGTTAAGTAATTATTGAAAAAATCTATTTTTTTAACCTCGGTTTAATAAAAACTTTAGACCTAAATATTTTCTCAAACAGACATAAAAAACATGGGTTCATATATACCTTTAGAATCAGAAAAATATTACGAATCCATTGTAAGCAAAATTGAAAAAAGTAAAAAAATAAAAAAATATACAAATGGCCAATTATATTTTTTGTTCAGGCAACACTATTGTCTTCCCTTTTTTACCCCCTCTTTACCCCCTTCCCATTTTTATACTCAATTCAAGAATTAAGACGTTGCCTGTACAATATAATATGATATTTTCATATAATTCCTTTTATTGTAGTTTATATACTATATTGTAAACTTTTTTTTTCAATTTTGCTTACAATGGATTCGTAATATTTTTCTGATTCTAAAGGTGGTATTATCCTCTTAGAAATTTTTTTTTCAATATTGAAAATTTGAGTACCCCCCCCCCCCCCCCGACAACGAACTATGAACCGTGGCCTAGCCGCAGCGCTCGGCCCCCTTGCCTGCCTAGCCGCAGCGCTCGGTCCCCTTGCCTGCCTAGCCGCAGCGCTCGGCTCCCTAGCATAAAACCTAACCTAACCTAAAATAGTTGTTCGTCGGTAGTCAGGGGGGGGGGGGGGGGGTACAAAATTGAAAAAAAAATTTCTAAGAGGATAACGCCCTAAAGGTATATATGAACCCATATTTTTTAACATAAATTAAGTTCAAAGTTTTTATTCTTGTTGTTTTAAAAAATATCGATTTTTTCAATAATAACCTGACAGAATTGAAAAAGTAAGGTGTCAAATTAAAGATCTTACTATTTTTGTTCATAATGACCATTTTCTTTCTTTTTTTTTGTTGCATTTTAGTACCTTAAAATCGAGTTAATTTTTTTTTTTTAAACTTAAATTACTTAAAAAATAAGAGGTCTACAAAAAAACCGATTGCATATCTGAATTCTATGAAAAATTTTACATCTACTACTTACTAAAAGAACCGGCTAGATATAAAAACAAGGATGACAACATCCATAAGTAGCGAAGCACAAAAAATCGTAGATGGGAATACGTACAGGTAGATTTAAAAGGTTTTTACTAAAATCAAGAATAGATTTATTGGATAAAATAAATATGAAACCTTGTTTTATTTTGTATGATGACGATGCTCAAAGTAAATTATATTAAAGATGCTCATAACAATGGAAAATAATTATTTTGATACTGATATCCCATAAAAGTTTGAAAATTGGATCAAAATAAACAAAGATCTTGGGAAATATGTAAAACATATAAAAAAAGCCAAAAACCTGATAAAAGGCAGTCTGGCCGCCATGGTTGTTTTCAAAAAACGACAAAAAATTTAATTTTTAAATCCTTAAAAACTTTAAAAATTTGGAAAATCGGACCATATACACTGAAGATATGGAAAAAAGTGTTAAATATATTTATAAATAGCCTAAAACCTGCCAAAAAGGCAGTCTGGCCGTCATGGTTATTTCCTTTAAAGACGGGAAATTTAATTTTGATATCTACAACTGAAAAAATTTTGAAAATCGGACTATAAACACTGAAGATATGGAGAAAAATGTTAAAAATATAAAAAAAACAGCCTAAAACCTGCTGAAAAGGCAGTCTGGCCGTCATGGTTGTCTTCTTTAAAATACGGGAAATTTAATTTTGATATCTATAACTGAAAAAAATTTTAAAATCGGACCATACACTGAAGATATGGAGAAAAATGTGAAAAATATAAAAATAGCCTAAAACCTGCTAAAAAGGCAGTCTGGCCTTCATGATTGTTTCTTTAAACGACAAGAAATTTAATTTTGATATCTGTAACTGAAAAAAATTTGAAAATCGGACCATAAACACTGAAGATATGGAGAAAAATGTGAAAAATATAAAAATAGCCTAAAACCTGCTAAAAATCGGTTTGACCGCAAATGATGTTTTATAGTCAATTGTGCTCCTTAATAATGGGAATGTTGTCAAAAAATTTCAGCATTCTATCTTTTATAGGAGCTGAGTAAATCCCATTTCCCCCATAGCGTTACGGACTGACGGACTGACGGACTGACGGACTGACGGACTGACTGACTGACTGACGGACGGACAAAGTGAATTATAGAGTAGCTTCGCTACTAAAAATAGTTGATACACCTTCTTTGACACCTTACTTTCTAAATTCTGTTAAGCCCGGTGAATTAAATCTTTGGACTTTGTTGTAGAAAAAATGTTTTTTTCTACAGAAGGGAAACATTATCTTTTTTTCCTCATGGCTTTGAATCCAATAACATCATTTGATTAGAACCGGCTAATAGCCATACTGAAAAATCATGTATAGCATCGTATTAACGACTATTTTTCACGATTATTATAATAAATAATCAGAATACCGAAGTCCCGGTCTAACAAAACTGGTTTTAATCCTATAATTTTTCATTTTAATATCCGCAGGAAGCTGTTTATAATACGATGCTATAAATAACTGTTCTATGGGAGTAAATGTAAAAATTAAAATTAGCAAAACAAATGTTGGTTATTATTGGTTATATTAAGTATCATATAAAAAAGTTGTAAAGTTGCCTTAGTACTTCCACCTTAAAAAAGTAAATTTGTTTCAGAAATTGAAGTTTTCTAGACATAGAACTCTCATGAGATTTTATGGAAATTTCCCTTCAACAGAAAGTGAATCACAAATCCAGAAGAAAGGGGACATTTGGCTGTTTATTACACTATTCCCAAAGTTTTATAATGAATTTTTCTCATTCGTTGGCTTAACTTTTATTAAATTTTAATTTGTTTGTTTATTAGGTTAAGTGTTTAAACGTTTCAACCAGTGATTGTAATCTGTAAAGGGTTAATTTTGGTTAGCATCATTGGGAATGTTAAACAGTAATTTATCGGTCATTGTCTTATCCCTTTAGATTTCTGATCACAAATAATCTTTTATGAGGAAAAAAAGAATTTCAGCTTAAGTTTCAGTTAAAATATGAGGGGGCGGGGGCTGGACAGGTAGGTAGTCCTTTCGACGGTTCGTGTGATTTAGATTTAACCCTTCTATTTATCGACATTCATCCAACATCACTACAATTTTATCTTTAAAATAAATCCTGATTGAGACAAATTGTGAGTGATGTCTCTGCTGATAAAATAGCTTATATTACATATTATTTCATCTAATTTCATAAAAAAAAATTATCAAGTTGTGTGAAATTGCACTATTTTAGGACATTATTGTTCTTATTGATGATTAATTTAGATATCTTCATTCATAATTAGTTCGTTCGGGAGTTCCCCGTTTAAACAAGAAATTTAAAAATACGTAATTTACTTTACAACAGGCTATTGGTTAGCATACACAACTACTTAAAAATATCATGAAACTTACACTAGTTACTTCCTATTCAATATTGAACTAAAAACAAAATATTATACATATTATTTTATTAATGTGAAATATTTTACTGTATTTATATTATATAAAAATCCAAAACTATTATAATTTATTTTCTCGTATTCATTTGAATCCGGTGGATAGGAACCGGTTCTCATCCATACGAAAAAACTATGTCTAGCATCGAATCATATCCAGCTTTCTACGAATATAAAAATGTACAATCATAAGATTAAAACCAGTTTTTTTAGCCCGTGCCTACGGCACCTAGGGGCTAAAAAACTGGTTTTAATCTTATAATTGTACATTCTATATCCGCGGAAAGCCGTTTATAATACGATGCGAGAAATAACTATTATGTTATTTGTATTTGTACTAATAAATAAATTATTTCAAAATCAAATCATCTGCCTTTTCAATTGGAGGGGGGGGGGGCGGGGGGGAGGGTAGATCAACCCGCTACTATTTCAAAAACTATCAACCCCAATAAATTAAAAGTCAAAAAATAAAAATACACTGTATGTCCGTTTCTTGACGGTTTAACAAGAACATATTTTAGGAAAACATTTAATTTTTGCTTCAACGAATTCATACCTTTAAAAAAAACTTGTTTAAGCAAGACATAAAAAAACCAACGACTGTGCTACAATGGCTACCACAACAACAACAACAACGACTGCCCAATGCAATACTTATAAAGTTTACAAATTTCGAATCAGTTTATTCTAATCTGTGAATAGATTCATAGTGTAATATACAGCAATGAAGAAATCAAAATGTTGGACAACTTTTCTTTTGATTTATGGTTTAGCTTTTTGCATATTTATGCTTTTATTTCTTAATGTTAGAATGTTTTATGGCTGGCAAGCCGCTGTAGGTTTGAGTTCAATAGGAATGATGTTCATTTTTTTGACACTATGTTATGGTTGCTTTTATGAGTGTTGTTGTCGAACACCAACTAATGAATGGACTGGTTTAAACTCAGTATCTCTTGTATCATTTTCAGTACCACCTTCGGCAACACGTTCAACACAATCATACTCAGTAACACGTCCATCAACTGTTTCATCGGCAACAAGTTCAATGCCAACATACTCAGTATCCCATTCATCAACTGTTTCATCAGCAACACGTTCAACACAAGCATACTCAGTAACAGGTCCGTCAACTGTTTCATCAGTACAACCTTCAGCGCCACCCATCTCAGAAACACCTTCAGCACCTACTATTCAAGTCTCTGGTCCGTTCCTGTCAGTGCTGGTTCCCAGAAGTTGCACTATAAACTTCCAGACACCTAATGATAACTTAGGCATGGTATATTTGAGTTTAAAGAAATTAAGCTTTGTTTTTCTTACATTTTTTTAACAACAATCTCAATATATAGTGATTAAAGCAAAATATTATAGAGTGCACGAGCTTTATGTAACCTTACGAACAAAGTGGGGAACCTTTGCCTACTTTCAGTTGGGTCTTTGAACATTAGCCAATAGTGTTGGAAATATTAACACAGCCAACGCACACATTGCGTTACTAATGACATATTTTGGGAATAGTCCCTTTTGTAACATCGCCCCATAAGGGGCGATTCGTCGTATTTTTAAAATGCCTTTTTATAGGTTATTTTAGGTTAGGTTAGGTTTATTGGGTTAGGTGATTGCCCCACAGGGTTAGGTAATTGGCCCCACAGGGTTAGAGCCCCCCGCAGGGGCTAGAAATAGGAAAAAAGCTACTGTGAAAAATACGAAGAATCGCCCCATAAGGTGCTATGTTACTAAAGGGGCCAGATTTTTTATCCATGTTTTAAGTCAGCTTTAAACAAGAAAAAAAATTTTTGGACAAAGAATGAATTTATTATTACTTGGATTTTCACCAGATTTTCATGTTCTCTAATAAAGTGAAACTTGTTGCTGGCTATAATAACAATCACCCTTTCCCCTTTTTACCCTATCCCTTCTCCTCCTAGTCCTACGGTATAAATGAAATGAGTAATAAACGATGTCCATCCATATTAGTAAGCTAAAATTGACTAAAAATTTCCCTTGTAATTATATTCACGTCAGGAATAAGGTATAACCAACAAGCAAAATAAATCTAAAATAATATTTGGGGGGCAAATGGAGAGGTCGTCAATTTAACGATGTGTTGCCCCCCAACGACAGCTGAAAAAAACGTATAGGTTTCGTGATTTTCTTCCGAATTAATTTCGTTATTGGTATGAGCTGTATTCACGTATATTCTAAATCAATTGGAGATAGACTTCCTGCGGGAAATTACATGGTCTAAAAAGGTGATAGAAATAAAAAATATTTAGTTTAAAGATAAATGTACCATGAAATCAGGCTATTCAAGCGATGTTGATGATTCACCGCCGTCATATGATGCTGTTGCTTAGATCTTACACAAGATTATCATATACTTTTTAAAAAGTGAAACTTGAAGCTGGCTGAATTAATGATCCACCCATCCAACTTCTTTCCCATCACCTACTACTGGATAAACGAACTGACCGATAAGTGATTTATATGGTAGCAACCTAATTTTATGATTTTTTTACCTTTCATAACTGATTAATGAACTCACAAACGATAAACTTGTTTAAAATATGTTATTCAGTTGAATTTGATTTTAAATTTTTTGATTGTATATGAATTATGAAAAAGTAGATACACTATTACTAATATGAAATTTAATGCCAATCTTAATGTACAGCTTGTTTTAATAGCGTAATAGTTATTTATCGCATCGTTTATACACACTTTCTGCGAATATTAGAAATAAAAAATGTAAAAAAAAAAAAAACAATTTTGTTATTCCCGATTGGCCTAAGGTCCGGGTTAATAAAACTGGTATTAATTTTATGATTTTAATTTAGGAATTGTTGAAAATTTCTGTAATACAATGCTATATATTATATTTCAGCTTGGCTGAGAACTGGTTCTAATCCAGGGGATTTTAATCAGTTTAAAAGCCACTTAATTTCATTGCTCAGAGAAGCAGCCTGTTTGTAGCCCAAGATTTGTTGTAAGAATTGCATTTTTTATACTTTGGGTTGTGATCGTGCTTGTTTATATCTGTGAAAATGATGAACTGAATTTGAATTTCCGAATGTGTTCACAGTTTCCTCGGTGTTTCCTCAACCTATGTAATTATTTACTGCTAGCTAAATAAGCTTCAAACTTCAAAAAAAGTCAAATTTTTAAAAGATTTAAATTTTTAATGTATATGTATAAATCGTATATATTTTCTAATTTTGATTTCTTGGAAGTTTGAATTGTTTAGCTAGTAGTAAATAATGAGATAGGATGAGGAAACTGTGAACACATTTGGAAATTCAAATTCAGTTCATCGTGAAAATTGATCCATTGCATTGTATTGATAGAATGTGAATAAGAATAATCGATATATAATTACTTGGATGGTGCACCAGATTTTTATGTACTTTAATAAATTTATACTCCCAGCTGGCTAAAATAACAATACCGTCCATTTATACACCCCATTTATCCCATATCCACCAAACTGACAGATAAATGGGGTCAATATTGGCAACCTAAATTGACGACAAATTTCCCCCTGTCAGTACATCCACGTATTTTATATCCATTTTAATAATAAATCAATCAAATACTATAATAAAGTACATATAAAAGCATATATAAACTTTGTCCATACAACAATACAGTATAAAAGTTACGCAAATTATTATCTCAATTTTCACGTTTTTTTTTTAAATGCAATATATAATAATAGCTATTTAAACAATTTTCGAGCATAACTTTTATCTTATTAGGGTAACAATAAAAAAAGAAAAATATGTTTACCATATGCAATTTGTGATCAAACACCTAATTGACAAAAAAATGCAAGACATAGCTTTTATTTTAACCCATTAGTGCCGAGCGCCACTTTTATGGGCCGATCGAGCTGAAAATCTCAGGGAAGCTTTATAATGGTAAAAACAGAATTCCTATTTTTTTGTTTTGCTCTAGTGGCGTGCACAGGAAAGTTGCAAAAAAACCCAGTTTGGCATGGCCATAAATACCAACCAGGCATTATGACCCGTTTTGGGCGGTTTTCCCGGGCATTAAAACCCGGTTTTGTAGTAAAAACTCGTTTTTTTTTACCAAAAATCGAAAAATGTAATTTTTGAACGCCCAAAGTGAGATGAACACTTTTTAGAACTTTGATACGATCCGTAATTGAAAACTACACAAACTCATATAATCTATAGAGCTACAAGTAATATACGAAGCGATTTATTTCAAATTTAGTGTTTCGGCTATAGGTGCCGCCGTTTTCGGGTAAAATAACCCGTTGCTCGAAGTTTTAAAAGACACACACTACAAAAAAAAACATATAAAATTTGGGTGTTACATATCAGAAAACGAGCATAAAACTATTGGGTGACACCTATAGAGATTACTAGGGTTATTAGGGTGGCTCAAACCCTTACTTGAGGTAAACTGTTATTTTTATTGGTTGAAAAGTTAAAACCGGGTTTTAAAACTGTCGGGTATTTATGGCCAAGCCGAACCAGGTCATAATAGGGCATAAAAAACAATAAAAAAATCATATAAAAAATAATAATTTGAATAAAACGAATTCACAAATAGTTGTACTTGTCAATAAACATTAGATTTCACAAAAAAAATCAGCAACTTTACTATAAAAACAAAAAAGTTAGAAGGGGTATTTTGAATTTTCATGATTTTTAAATTTTGTTCAGCTATACAGGCAAATGGAAGTAAGCTAAACTGCCTGCTCCAGGGTAGTAGAGGGGGGATTCATACTGAGAATGATGCAATTATGAAGCCGGAAACCGTTTTTTTTTCCATTTTTCAGAACCGGGTTTTAATGCCCGGTTCGGCACTAATGGGTTAAGAAAGACTAGGGGCAACGTCTACTAGAATCCTCTAGGTGTTCTTAAGGTGGGAGGGGGATAAGTCAACCGCTCTTCTTCTTTTTAATTTGAGTTTTAATAAGGAATATTAAAAAAAAATTTGGGGGGGGGGATTTTAAATTGGGAGGGTGGAGATATGCTCTCCCAAAATAGTTAAAAACCTTCCCTATACCTAAAAAAAGCCAAATTGCACTGGAAAATCAAACAGATGTAATTTTTTATATAAAAATCATAAAGAAATTTCGCGCATTTGTATAATCATCGATAGAATAACAAGAGTTACGTAAATTAAGGGGAAAGGAAAAAGAGAGCAGTAAACAGGTTTTAAGAATTCCATGATATATAATAACCCAATCTTCTGTCATCAAAAAAATAGATATCATCCTTTTAAACTGAAAGGGATTCTTCTCTGTCTGTGTCTTTCTCCTTTACAATGTAGCTTCTCATATGTCAAGTGAAATTATTTTAGTGGAGGGTATCACCACCATCACAAAAGAAATTTACCTTAGAAAAAAATGAATCCTTCCACAGTTCAAAAAAAATTGTTTTTAAAACTAAAATTTAAAATAGGCAGGAGTCTAGAGGACTCTAAGGGCGTATCCACTATCCACTAGTATTTTATAAAGTAGAAGGTTTTAAGACAAAGATCTCATAATGTAATGGTCCGGATTTATTGTGTTTCTCAGGTAAGCTTTATCATTGTCTTTTGCTGATTTAAGGTAATTTTGTAGAACTCCCCCGCCCTCTCCTAAAGTCTTGCTTGTGGCAAAGTCTACTTATTCTTATTAAATATATCTTAGAATAGAAATAATAATATACAATAAATGTTAATCTTTCCCTGTACCTTTATTTAGCAACCCTTATCTGAAGTATATCTATCATTCGCAATATCCTGCATATAAACAAATTATACAAATACATACTTCCGCATAACTTTCGACAAACAGTAATGAAATGCCGTTTTTGAAGTTATACGCGGTTGTACGCAATGTTTGAAGGGTGATGCAAATTTCAGATCTCAGTTTTCTCGATTTGAGAAAAACTCATCTTAATTTCATAGCGACTTGCAAACATCGATTTTATCTCATAGAGGAAATAAGTAAATCAAATCGCGAAAACTGAGATCTTAAATTTGCTCCTCCCTTTCAACATTGCGTATGATTGCGTACGACTAAAAAACGGCATCTTATTATTGTCCATCAGGTTTTGCCTTCCTCATAAGAGGTGCAGATACATTTTGATAGGGCCGGTTCGACAGATTTTGTCTCTGTAACGTTTAGATTTCTATTATAAAAATGTGGTCTTCTTTAAGTTATACTAGCGGCTTCGCCAATATAAGCCTCTAGGGGCACTTGAAGTTTGTGGGTTTGAACTCAATTTTAAATTTAGGTTTTAAAAATAAAAAATAAAATAAGATTTTTTGGGGGGAGGATAATTTTTTAGGGGCGATTTCTCTTGGGATGGTCGTGGTACCCTACCCTAAAATAGTTATAAACCTACCAAGGATTTATGAGAATCTACCCTGTAAAGGAGAGTCATGTCGGTTCAGCGGTTAGCGAGATCCTTCGGTACACACAGACAGAATTCCTTCTACTTTATTATAAGGATATTCTACGTAAGATATATATTCGTTGAGCATCTTCTTTTTAAATAACCCTTTCTTTTTATATGTACTAGAGGCGGCATTCTAAAATTATTCCGCTATTGGCTAGATTGAATATTAATCTTTTTCTTCCATTGGCCTATCTCTGAATATTAATCGTTTTCTTCCATTGTCCAATCCCTGAATATCAACCCAACTACAAAAAAAGTTTCTACACATAAAGATTTCTACGACATTAGTTTCGTTTTTTCATCATTTTTAAAGATTAAATGTCCCTCTCTCTCACTTCCCTTTCCTTTTTTAAATTTCATTATTCTTATTTAAAACCGTATTTATAATTTTGTCTCTCTTTTTTTAAAAATATTTTATGATCCTGGTATTTTTGTTGTTTCAAATTATCATCCTGAAAGGGTTAAAATGTTTAGTTAAATGTTAAATTTAGATGAACTGAAATTAGTTTCCGAATGTGAACACATTTTCCTAGGTGTTTCCCAATCCTATCTCAATATTTGCTACTAGCTAAAAAACCTTCAAACTTCAAAAAAAAATCAAAATTTGAATGTATTAACGATTTATACATTATACATTCAAAGTTTTAATTTTTCAAATTTAGAATTTTTTTTTGGAAGTTTGAAGGTTTTTTAGCTAGTAGCAAATATTGAGATAGGATTGATAAACACCTAGGAAAATGTGTTCACATTCGGAAACTAATTTCAGTTCACCTAAATTTAAGTTTACTATCTGAACACATTACGGCGCGTCGCTAGTATCAAATTATTTCAAAACTAAGTTTTCTTTGATTTACTATTTTATAAATTTAAATTTTCTATTTTATGAATGGAAATTTAATACTTTGGTATAATTCAAATATCAACATGAAATAAAAAAAAGAATTTATTCTTCATAGAGTAAATAAACGGGTCTTATGAGAGTTTATTATGGATTATTGGAGCACTATGAGTATTAAACACTCTACTATTGGAAGACTCAAGCTCATTTATAGACGTTTATTTCCTATATAGATATGTCATGGATCTTGATGCAATAAAGCAAGCCGTTTTATAAAAATAGCTTTTCTATAATTAGGGTTAGTCCGTCCAACCGTACAACTCCGTCCGTCCATCCGGATGGCTACTATTTAGGCAATGTCCATTTAAACATGTTGATTTTTAACTTTTTAATAACAATTTTTATGTGACATAATTATTCTTTTTATTTTTTTTATTGAAATACTCAATACCGATTCTCATTACAACAAGGTATACTGTTATTGGCGAAGCATCTTTAATAATCAAGTCCCTAAACAGTATTCTGTATTATTCTGTTAAAACATTTTGTTTATACTTATTCTATATCTAAATTTCTATTTTTTACTTTATGAAATATTTTATATAGTTATATTTTGCTTATTCAATTCTGACATTCTACAGACGTCGATGGATGTTGTCGTCATTGTTTTTGAAGTCTTTACCCTCTTTTCTAAGCATAGCATAAACATAAGAATAAAAGCGTATTTAAGTAACGAAGGAAATAGACGAAATAGGAAAAATTGAAATATGTAGAATTATAAAGAATATGATATTTTTAGAATGGTACGCAAATGTTCATACAAAATTTTGAAAAAGATTTTTCAAACTTTATTAAATAAAGATTTGCTTATCAGACAACCAACTTTAAATGCGCGTTATTAGTCCATACCTATCAATTACCTCATATGGACGAGGCTGCTGCCCATGACACTCTAACGTCATAGGTCCAACAACCAGCGTTAAAGGGACTGTGAACGTAAATTTTTCTCATCTTAATATCAAATCTTAACATTATCTCATTCATAATATCTCACAGATAGAGCAAAACGCGCTTTTGTTTGCTTAAAAAACGGCTTTTTCCGACGATTTTTATAAGGTACAGGGAAAGGAAGAAATTTTCCGTATTATATAAAATATGCATTAAATTGCTTTTTTCTCCCATTATAGCTAAAATTAAACTTTTTCACATAGTTCTAGATTTTTCCTAACAGTTAAGCTGACTTTTAACATAATCCTTGCTTTAATCCAATGTATAGTTACTTAGAAATTGATAAAATAAGCAATATTTTTTTATTGAAAACCAAATACAATAACAAAGCCAGAAACAGGTTTTTTATTAGTATCCAATTAACTTTAAATGGCCCATCTCTCGCCCACCTTTAATTACAAATTTGTAAATAATAAAGACGCAATATTTCTTTATAAACAGTCTGATAAAAGTGTAAACTAATTCTCCAAAGTGGGTTATTTATTGTTCAACACAATAAAAAAGGATATTATTATTTTATATAACCTATGAGATTCAACCCTTTGTAGACAGTGAGGTATTTTTTTGTCAATAATACGAATTTAAAATATGTCTTTATTACCTAATTACTACGTTATAAAAAAACGAATTGGCAATTTTATAGCATAAAATAAATCCTTAACAGTAAGTAAATTGTTTCAACTATATATGACAAGTTAAATATCCCTACAAACATTATAAGAAACAAAAACGTTCAGATTTTCCCTGTTTTTTCCTTTTTCCCTCTCAAAATACAATAAAATCAAGGCATTATTTCTGGATATTTTTGTGAATAGGACATTTTTGGTTGATCAGTGTAGTGAAATGTGCTTAGTAAATGTTAAGATTTGCTAATCAAATGAGAAATTTTTACTTTCACACTCCCTTTAACTAAGCTGAGACAAATCTTTCCTTTTTTGTCCAAACACCAGGGGTATTAGTTTAAGCAACATCCAACTCTGACAACCAACTCTTTGATTGTATTTGCACGACCTTTGTGTGGAAGTCCTTCCTGTAGATGGAAATTAGTTGGGCCTGTTTTGAGCCAAGGCATTTTAACCATGTGCTACGTGTTAAATTATGGTTGCAGGTTTCCTTAGACATTCATAACTACACTTTTAACAAGGATGACAACATCTATAAAAGTGAAGCCCTTAAACGGTAGGACAAGCGGACATTAACACTAGTATAGTGTCAAAACTGAAAAATCAGAATATAAATGAATAAGAGTCAAAGCAAAATTGTGAGTAAATTTGTTAAAAAACTTCTTGATAGAGGATAATTTTTATGGACATACTTACATTTTTAGGACTTGATTATAGAGTTGCTTTGCTTATAACATTGTACTTTGTTGTCCTAGTAATCAGTATACCAAAAATCAGAACAATCGGATAATTAGATCACATAAAAATTAGTTGTTAAAAATGTAAAAAATCAACATGTTTAAAATGGACGTACGGACATTCTGGTAATGATTATAGAGTTGCTACGCTTTCGAAATCGTACCTAACTACTACAGGAATCACAATGCAAAATTTGAAATCGGACAATTCTAACATGCCTAAATTAATGAAAAAAGCTATTCATCTCAGACGAACGGACGGACGGACCTACCCTAATTATAGAAAAGCTTCGCTTTTAAGAACATATATGATTTTAGCTATTTTATAAATTTTGGTTGTATTTTCATAAAATTTGCTTACATCAGTGTTTTTCTTTCAGGCTTTAAATGTATATAAGGAATGGGGTAGGGATACAAAAAATGCTTTGATGATGATAATCAAAAATTTTTGTTAAAGTTTAAACAACTACCGAACCGATTGAGTTCTCCATTTAAGGGAAGCTTCTCATAGATCACGGGAAGGTTTTAGGTTATTTTATTTTCAGATTTAAATCTTGGGATGGTTTAAGTCTATTTTTTGCCCTTTTCTACCTTTTCTAATATTATGAGAGAAATAATAATGGGGGTGGTGTAACATTCCAAAAAAAATATTTTTTAAAATTTAGATCCCCCATCATCATCTAACACAAACTGTAGTGGCGCAAAAAAATAAGTTTTACATTTTCCTAAATAGAAAATAGGATGTGTCGGGGCAATAATCTATAATACAAAGTAGCTTGATGTATGTCTGTCCGTCTATCTGTCTGTCCGTCTGTCTGTCTGTAGTTCTGTCTGTCCGTCTGTCTGTCTGTCTGTCTGTCTGTCTGTCTGTCTGTCTGTCCGTATGTCTGTCTGTCTGTCTGTCTGTCTGTCTGTCTGTCTGTCTGTCTGTCTGTCTGTCTGTCTGTCTGTCTGTCTGTCTGTCTGTCTGTCTGTGTGTCTGTCTGTGTGTCTGTCTGTCTGTCTGTCTGTCTGTCTGTCTGTCTGTCTGTCTGTCTGTCTGTCTGTCTGTCTGTCTGTCTGTCTGTCTGTCTGTCTGTCTGTCTGTCTGTCTGTCTGTCTGTCTGTCTGTCTGTCTGTCTGTCTGTCTTTTTGTCTGTCTGTCTGTCTGTTGATCAAACTTCTTGGGGCAAAGCCCCGAGAGGCTAGGGCGGAGCCATTAGTTAATATATAAAGTACAATTATGGTCGGTCCGTCCGTCCATTTGTTCGTCCATAATGGATTGCTCTGCGTCCTATCAAATTCAAACTTGTACATTTACTTAAATATATAAAGTAGTAAGCTTTTTTGTCTGTAGCAAAGGATCTAGCTATACGCTGAACCAATATGGTCCTCCTTTACAGTGAAGCTTCTTATACATCTCGGTATTTTTATTTTTATGAAAATTTCAGGTAATTATGGTTTTAGGCTATTTTTCTACCCTTTCATATGCCTTCAACATAGAGCCCATAGAAGCTAGAGGGCAGCTGCTAGTACATTTAAATTCTGCTTATTTAGCTCTGAAACTCTATATGTAAGTGTTTTAACCCCATCCGGTTTTTTCTATCTCATTTTCTGTGTGTGAAAGATAAAGAGCCCAAAACTGCTTGACTTTTTAAGTATGGGTATGACACATAACTGAGAGTTGGAATTTTTTGAATATCTCCATCCTGGCGGGCACAGGATGCCAGCAAAGCTGGCAGGGTCATCCAGGTAAAGAGCAAAACTATTTTTTTGACTAAAACAAAGCATTTTATCATGGCTCAAGGCTTCTGTGGCCGCAATTTTTGACTTAGAGACTTCAAATTTTAAACTTAAGCTTTTCTTACATGTCTACATAACGTATTAAAATTTCATGAAGATCCGCCGCCGTTTTCCCGCCGACCGCCGACTGCGGCGGCTGGCAGCTGCCAAGTACAGCTGCGGCCGCTGAAATTTATATTTGATATTTCTAATGTAAAATTTACATAAAAATAAACATTTTCTGGGAAAAAATTTTTCTTCTAGCTTCAAAAATAAGAAAATTACAGCCGTTTGAAATTTTTAAATAAAAAAAGACCTAAAAACAAAGGTTGTTAAATAAAAGGGTGAAGGAAGTGAAAATTGACTTAGACTTATAAAAGGTCGGAAATTCATTATCAAACAGGGGACTTGCACAAAAAAATTTAGCCCTCTAGCTCTAATAGAAACTGAGATAATTAGGAGGGGGCGTTGAACGCCCCCCCCCCTCCCAACCGATTAAGGTGCGGCAAGGGGCCCGACTGTAAAGGGTTAAGAATATATTTATGATGTAGTCATCCTTGTTTTTATCTATTAAAGCTTAAGATTTCATTAACTATTGAACCTGGTAGTATAGGAATTAGAAATGTCTTTTTGTCTAAAGCTAAAGATCTCGGAAAATGTTGTTCTGACTTGTTTTACTTTTAAGATATGCTTCATAACTGCACTAGAGCCTTTAGCTGTACAGTATTTCTTAAACAACTTTTCATCCCCAATGGAAAAATTGCCATTATCAACATCTGATGTGCTGGATTCTAATTTCCAAATGTGTACACAGTTTCTGCGGTGTTTCCTCATCCTATCTCAACATTTCCCACTTGCTAAAAAAGCTTCAAACTTAAAAAAAAATTAAGTTTTTTAAATTAACCCATTAGTGACAAACCAGCTTGTATCGCCCGATTCCAAAAAATCCCGGAAAAAAACAGTTCTCAGTTTCAGGATTGCATCATTCTCAGTATGAATCCCCCCTCTACTACCCTGGTTTTCATTTCCCCCTGGAGCAGGCAGTTTTGCTTACTTCTGTTTGCCAGTATAGCTCAACAAAATTTGAAAACCAAGAAAAACGAGGTCATTTCAAAATACCCCTTCTAACTTTTTTGTTTATGTAGTAAAGTTGCTGATTTTTTTTCGTGAAATTTAAAGTTTATTGTCAACTACATCCATTTGTGAATTGTTTTTATTCAAATTATTATTGTTTATATGGTTTGTGTATTGTTTTTTTATGTTCTATATAGGTCCGCCTCGGCGCGAGTATAGATACCCCCTAGTTTTATCGCCCTGCTCAGCGCGAGTAAAGATACCCGTCAACAGTTAGCTATCAAATTTTAAAACTCCTTGCAAATGGGCTTTTTTAACCAAAAGAGTGGCACCTATAGCTAAAACACTAAATGTGATATAAATCGTTTAGTATCTTACTTGTAGCTCTATTAATTACATGAGGTTATGTAGTTTTCAATTAGCTACTCTACAACTCACTTTGGATGTTCAAAAATTACATTTAAAATTTTTTGGGCCAAATAACCGGGTATTTAGGACAAAACCGGGCTTGAATCCCAGGGGAAAGCACCAAAAAACGCCAAAAACGGTTACCTATGCCGAATAGTTAATTTCCTCGTGCTGAACCAGGTGTATTTGCAATTTTCCTGTGCATGCCACTAGATCAAAACAAAAAAATTGGAATTGTGTTTTTACCATAACAAAGCTTCCCTGAAATTTTCAGCTCGATCAGTCCATAAAAGTGGCGCTCGGCACTAATGGGTTAAAGTTTTGAATGAATAAATGTTTATACGTTCAAAATTTTGAAAGTTTGGAAGTTAAAGCTTTTTAATAGTAAATATTGAGATAGGATGAGGAAACACCGCGGAAACTGCGTACACATTTGGAAATTAAAATTCAGCACATTCAACGTCCCTATTAATAATGTTTGAAATACCCCCGGTTACCCTGGGAAGAAACCCTTTGTACATAATTCTATTCATTTGTATCTCATTTCAACAGATAACAACCAAGGAGAATTTTACTTTCAAGCTTGCAAATTATTGGAGCCTTAATGATTTTAATTCTGACATAACTTAAATACATTTCAACAAATGCAAAAAAATGTATAGCATCAGATTTAAGTCCAATTTTTAAAAGCGAAAATTTTCTATAATTAGGGTCAGTCCATACGTCCCTCCGTCTGGAACTCTTGTTAGAATTGTCCTATCGATTTCAAACTTTGCATGGTGATTCCTGTATTAGTAAGGTACGACTTAGAAAGCGTAGAAACTCTATAATCGTTACCAGAAAGTCCATACGTCCATTTTAAACATGTTGATTTTGAACTATTTTAGCAACAAATTTTTATGGGATATAATAATCCGATTGCTCTGAGTTTTGGAATACTTATTCATAGGACAACAAAGTACAATGTTATAAGCGAAGCATCTCTATAATAAATTCCTAGAAATGTAAGTATTTTACTTTCAAGCTTTAAATACATTGACAATTATTGGAGCATTGAAGATTTTAATTCTGACAAAAAAAATACATTCCAAGGCATAAAAAAATGTTATTACCATTAAGTCCAAGTCCAATTTTACAATTAAACTGTTTTTAACGGTAATGACTATGTTGTTCTTGTATACAAATGAAATAAAATCATATATGTTTTATATCCTGTTATATAAATTGAAATTTTTAGCGTTCCATTAGATTACCCCCCTGCCCTGCCAAAAAAAAACCTTTGAAAATAATCATTTTAACCCCTCTCCCACCCCAAAAAAAATAAAACAATATATAAAAATCTTGGGCGTCCTTGCACATTTTAGCAGCTTACCAAATTTTAACTTTATATGTAAGTCTTTGTTTTTAAAACTTTAAAAGTTTAAAGTGTAGTTTTACTTAAAAACTTACTACTATGATTTCGTGTTTTTTCAGCCACCTGGCTGATTAAGCCGGCTTAAGGAAAACATAGTGTCGGTTTATTTTTTTTCTCAACCTTTTTGTATATAACACTTGATAACAAATACAAATTTCATTTTTAAATTTTCTTAATTCCCAAATTTTCTTTTATTTTTATCTTTACAGCTAAACAAAGACCATACGCGTGGGGGGGGGGGGGTGGTTTGATAAAGTAAGTGCACGACGTCCTACCTCCAAATGAAATATTTTCAATGAATTACAGGACCTGTATGTAAATCCCCTAATACCACAATCTGAGATCATAAGGCTCAGACGGATGAACAAACGGGGGCAGTTTTCGTTCTATTTTTAATTATAGAAAGCCGAAACGTCTGCTATACGATTGTACGCAGGTCATGTCGAGTGGATTTTCTACTGATAATATTACTTTCTCCTACGACATAATTTTTGGCTTAGTATTTTGCTTTATTAGATAAAATGCCATTATAAAGAATATTTCTTTTTATCAGGTATAAAATGATAAGTCAATCGGAAATAAATTTATCAAATATAAAGCAGTAGTGGTAGCTGCATGCCGCGATGTTGGGCGCGAAGAAACTTCGATAGAAAAAATGCATTAACCTATTATCAGGAGGAGCTTAATACCAGTCACAGTTAGGACTTCCAGACAATGAAGTACAATCAAAGTGCTAGTTTTTCATTGAGTGATAACTAACCAAAGGCTTCTGGTGTCTGAAAATAAAAGTTACACTGCCAGGTTGCGCACTGATTGTTTATTTTGGCCAGGTTAGGTTAAATTGGGGTAGCCCTGTATGAATATGTCATTAAAGGTTCAGGCATAAAAAGAACTTTGAATTAATCCAAAAAAAAATAAGGTAGAAGAGTGTTTAACAGGCCCTTTGTTTGAAAGAACCCACTACTGAGGATCAGGACATTAATTAAACTAGATGGAAAAATGTACTAAATAAAAAATAAGAAAAGGAGATTAATTCGTACTCATTACTTTTCCTTTTCTCCTTGAATATTATTTTTCTTTGTATTTATGGAAAATCAAACAATAAATCTCCCCCTTTTTTTTTATCACGGATAAAGAGATTCTTCGATATAATCAAATTTAAAACTTTTTATAGCTACAGTGTAACAAATCTTGTCTTTACAGCAGTGCTTATTATTATCAATGAATGATTATCAGCATTTTCACCATAGCTTTTCTCCTATTTTTATCCCCTGCGGTTGGCTCTAACCCTGTGATTCCGATTGCCTAACCCTAACCCGGGCAATCATCTAACATAACCTATCATAAGCTACTTTTAAAATACGACAAAACGCCCCTTAAGAGGCGATTTCACGAACAGGACTATACCCGAAAATGTTATTATACAACTTTTGGGACTAAACAGCCCAATGTGCCCTCTCTTCCTGGTGTCTCTACCCTACTATTAAATGGTATGATAATGTCTCAAAGCCATCAAAGTTTTGGCAAAACTTGCCCCCTTTGTACAAACTTAAATAAAGATATTTATTCTGAAGACCGTTATGGTCTTGCTAATCACTGAACCAGTTGAAGTCTCCATTTTAGAGAAGCTTCACATAGGTCCCATAATTAGGCTACTTTACTGCACCCTCATTTCATACATGCTAAGGGCTCAGCTAATAGTTAATTTGCTATTTTTTTTTGTAATATAAAAATTATGAAAAAAAATATGTTATTTTTTGTTTTTATGAAAATATTTCCTTCCCAATTGTCCAATAATAACCATATCTAATAGATAATAGATATTTATGGTTAAGGGAAAAAACAAAAAGAAAACAAGGATGACAACATCCATATGTAGCGAAACGCTAAGAAATGTGGATGGAAACGGATAGTGAGTGATAGAATATATAATCAGTGTCAAAAAATCAAATAAACATGTTATACCTTTGTTATGTAAACAAGGATGACAACATCCATAAAAGCGAAGCACTGAAACAGTAGGACAAACGGACATTAACACTTGTATAATGTCAGAACTGAATAATCAGAATATAAATTTGTATAAGAATCGAAGCAAAATTGTAATTAAAATTGTAAAAAAAAACTGCTTGATACAGAATAATGTTTATGGACATACTTACAACTTTAGGACTTGATTAAAGAGTTGCTTCGCTTATAACATTGTGCTTTGTTTTCCCAGAAATCAGTATACAAAAAAAAACAGTTCAATCGGATTATTATATCACATAAAAATTAGTTGTTAAAAAAGTAAAAAAAATCAACATGTTTAAGATGGACGTACGGACATTCTGGTAATGATTATAGAGTTGCTACGCTTTCTAAATCGTACCTAACTACTACAGAAATCACCATGCAAAGTTTGAAATCAATAGGACAATTATAACATGCCTAAATTAACGGAAAAAGCTATCCTTTACGGACGGACGGACCGACCCTAATTATAGAAAAGCTTCACTTTTAAAAAATTATATGGAAATCTTACACAAAAAATCCAGCTGTTTATTTTGAAGAGCAGCAGATTACTGCGGGCAAAATCCCCCCCCCCCCAAAAAAAAAATAAAACATCTTCAAACATTCTAGATATAAAAATTCTGTTTCGTGAATGATATATCCATGTAGAGATTTGACAGGATGTATGTTTGTATGTCTGTACTGAAGGATATCTCTAACCACTCGACCACCCTACTAAGAGAATTCGCACCTGGAAAAGGAGACCCCCCCCTCTCCTCCAAAAAAGTGTATTTTTTTCCTAAATTCAAAAAAAGGGGGGGTCGATTACACCGTTCTTCCTCACCTCAAGTGCCCCTTGAGGCCTCTAGGGGCGTAGCCGCTTGTGTATTTTTATGGAAACTGAGGGGGAGAAATTAAGAATCAGGGTTGGTTTATATTACAGATTAATCAGTGACAGGGGCATGCAAAATATGACAGACAATCTGAAATATTTATTATTCCAATGGATATAAGATAAAATTGGATATATTTACAGGGGAAAATGCGTCGTTGACTTAGCTTGGTTATATAGACCTCACTTAAGGATCAGGTCGTTAATCCAGTAGGAGGGGTATTTTACCACAGATACAAATTTAGGGGTGTCACCACCAAAAGCTCTTACCAAAGACCTTTATTTTTTGTGCAATTGTGGGCGTTCTCCTCTAAGAAATTTTTTTCAATTTTGAAAATTTTAGTAATCCCCCCCCCCCCCCCACCGACAACGAACAACTATTTTAGGTTAGGGAGGGGGGGGGGACTAAAATTTTCAATTGTTCCAGCGGCTATTTATTTAAAGGTTGACTTGCTGTTCAATATAAAAATTAAAATCTCACAAAGAATCTTAGGAAAAGAAGAACCATTTGGAGAGCGGTTTGCGAGCTTTTCAATGCAAAGATTAAACATTAAGTCTGCTGTTCCCTTCTTTATGAAATCAAGGTGCATTTTACCCCCCAATAAAGAACAAAACTTCTCCGATCAAGTATTCAAACAAAACAACTAAAATGTTATGTAGAATTGGTTGACTTTACAGCAATGATATAGAATATATGTGGATATTATGACAGGAGAAACATGTCGTAAATTTAGATTGTTAACATGGACATCATTTATTATTCAGTTTGTTCATCCAGTAGGAGGAGAGGACATGGGGTAAAGGGAGGGTACGGGGGGGGGGTCGTTATTTTAGCCTGCTGAAAGTTTCACTTTATTAGAGTACATGATAATCTGGTGTTTGCCATGCTTTACTTTGCTTAAAAACAATTTACCTTCATTATACTTTTTCCTAAAAAATCTGCAAAAAAAAAGTTATTTAAAAATAAATGTATCAATTTAAAGTACAGTGTTGTACCTATCAATTACCTCATAAGGAGAAGGCTGCTGTCCATGACTTTTTGTCTAACATCCAAGGATAACTTAGTGGAACCAAAATAACCATGGTATTAGGTTAAGAAACACCCATTAAACAACCAACTCTTTGATTGCAAGACATTTGTCTGAAAGTCCCAACTGTGCATGTGGTGATAAGTTGCACCTGTTTTGAGCCAATACTATACCTTACTCTAACTATTAATGTCGCGCATTTGACATGGCAGAGGTAGAAACCATTGTTAAAGCCTATAATTATGATATGGTGTTATGCCGAGATTCGAACCTCCCCGATGACGAAATGATGTGCTACGTGTTATTCTACGGTCGCAGGTTTTGCAGTGTTATCCCTTTTTTAATAAATTTAAATATCTTAAGTTTTGGCAGGTTTTTAGCTATTTTAGAAAATTCTGTTGTTGTTTTATAGGCTGTGTAGTTATCTGTAGTGAATACCTAATAAGGGAAAAATGCAAAAGAATAAACAAATATCTTTATTACAATATTTTATTAAATAACAAAACTTCTCATTTTTATGAAGAATATTTTTAAAGATTTTATTATTAGCAAAGCTTTCTTCATTTATGGTAAGTATGTACGTCCAGATTGCGCTGATTGTGTATTCAGCATGTTTAAACAATCTATTTCAAACAATGCAATGTATGACTTTTCCTTTAAGCATAATTTATGATTTTAAGGTATATTAAATTTTATTCTAAAAATCACGAAACCTTTCCCCTAATTTAATGTTATTTTATTATTTGCAATGTTTAATCAAATTATTTAGAATAAAAGTATTGCTTTATGTGACCCACTTGTCCATTGACAGAAATTAATAATCAATATCTTATTTTATTCATTGGCTAGGGTTTTTTGAATCAGAACAATATATGATTTTGGAAAAATTAATCTCCAAATTCCGAAGTCATTATTCTGAATAAATAACTTTATTTTTTTCAATGATATCATCCTTGTTATTATTAAATAATTTATTTATTTATGGTAAATAAGTTTTACCTCTAACACTTAGGATATTACATTGTCATATTTAATCCTAATGGGAAAGGTAAAAGCTATCTGAATAATAGTTATTTTTTATCGTATCGAATATACAGTTTTCCACTTTTCTTAATTCTGCGGGCTAAAAAAATGGTTTAAATTTAATGATTTTTTTCTATATTAGTGGAAAAATTGTCTGTAATACGATGTTTTACATATTATTTCAGTATGGCTGAGAACCGGTTCTAATTCAGCGGATATCAATCGATTTCAGCAGGGTTCGGAAGCCGCAGCCGCAGCCTCAGCCTCAGCCACCATCAGCCGCGCGGCTTACGAGAAGCCTCAAAATCAGCCGCGCGGCTTCCTCAGCCACCCAATAAGCCTCAGCCTTAGTCGCAGCCGCGCGGCTTAAAGAAAACATAAGCCACTGTAAGCTTCAGCCGCATTCAGCCACTGTAAGCCTCAGCCACAAAACTCCAATTCAGCCACATTAAGCCTCAGCCGCACTAAGCCTCATTCAGCCAATGCCCCTCTAAGCCTCAGCCGCAATCAGCCGCGCGGCTTATAGTTGGGGAAGCCTCAGCCACACTCAGCCGCGCGGCTGTTAATAATTTGAAGCCGCAGCCGCACTCAGCCGCGCGGCTTCAAGAAAGCCTCAGCCGCAGCTGCAATGTTATGATTATGCCGCAGCCGCAGCCGCGCGGCTTGATATTTGTAAGCCGCAGCCTCAGCCGCAGCTTAATTTTTTAAATTCAGCCGCAGCTTTGACACAGCCGCGCGGCTGAGATATTGTAAGCCCCAGCCGCAGCCGCAGGTGCTAAATTAGTACAAGCCTCAGCCGTCAATTCAGCCGCGGGGCTTAATTTTCATTTAATTTTGTCTGTCTGAAGCTTAAGATCTCAGCAACCACTGAACTGACAATGTTGTCCTTCTCAGGAATCCTTTTACTAAAGTATCAGGATGTCTGTGTGTCTGTACCGAAGGATCTCGCTAACCGCTGAACCGATCGGGTTCTCCTTAACAGGGTAGCTTCTCATAGGTCCTGGGAAGGTTTATAACTATTTTTTTGGGGGTGGGACACCCCCAACCCCCCCAAAAAATTAAAAATCCCCCCCCAAAAGAAAAAAAATTTTAAATTTTTTAAACTAAAATTAAAAATGAGGGGGGAGGCACCCCCCCCCCAAAAAAAAAAATTCTCCCCCCCCAAAAAAATTTTTTTTTTACTTTTCTTTAAAAATTTAAAATAAGAAATTGGGTTATTAAATTTGACTCTCTCTTCCTCAAGTGCCCCCTAGAGGCCTCTAGGGGCGTAGCCGCTAGTTATATATATATTGACATTGGATGGTTTTGAGCTAATTTTGGGGTGGGGGTCAGACATTTCCATCGCCCAAAAATAATTTTTTTAAATGTATTTTTTTTTAAATTTTTTTATATTCTTTTATAAAAATTTTATCTTAATTTTTTTTTTAAATTACAACATAGAAACTACCATCTCGAACAACTACAAAAAGTTTGAACCTGTAATGTAAGAGCTCCAGTGGCGCAATCAGTTAGCGCACGGTTCTTCTACACTGTTATGCCGGGGTTATAAGTTCGAATTTCACCAGGAGCAATACGTTTTTGAACGTTGATACTTATGAATATTATTGAATACTATTTATAGGGTAACTGCCCTACTGACGTTTGCCTAATTTTATTGTTTTTAAAAGATACAAATTTTTCAGAATTTATTTAATATTCACTATGAATTTGTATTATCTTAAATTTTTTTTCTTGTACAAGTGGCCTATTTAGCTTAATGGTAGAGCACTCGTCTTGTAAACTAGGGACCAAGAGTTCAAACCTCACAGGGGGCAATCAATTTTTGTGATACTCAAGTTATATAGTAGCTTCTCTATTATTTTTCCGTTTAGGTACGCAATACTTGTTCTATATAATTAAGCTTCTCCTACTTAGATATTTCTTCAATTTTAAATGTATTTAATACTTTGTGGTTGATGAGAGACACTGAAAAAGTTATGCAAAAAAAAGATTTATACATATTTCATTTTTCATAGTATTTTTAAATTAATGAAAATAATTAAATTAAGATTTGGGGAGGGGGGAGGGTGTGTGTGTGTGTTTATTTTGAACACAAATTATCCTAATATGTTTTCTAACAAAAAAAATTTAAACAGCGATGTATTTTACTTTTTAAAGTTGGTTAAAAAAAGGTCTGTAAAATGCAATAAATTGTCCTGTATAATATGCAAAAAAATCTACATAATCTTTATGTACTCGATAGATTGAAATAGTTAAATGATTATCATATATCATCCGATTTTGTTTATTTTACAAAGATGCTTACTAAAATTGATTTTATTTTCGAAACTGCAATTATTATAAAAAAAATGTTTCTTTATCTTTATCATTATGTTATACAATTTCTGGATTTATTAGCAATACATGAATCGATATATTATTACTTTGATGTTGTCCATATTTTCATGTACTCTGATAAAGAAATAATCTCAGCTGGCTAAAATAACAATAACCCCCATACACCCCCTTTAATCCATCTCTCCCCTCTTATGGGATATATAAATGAACTGGCCAATAAATGAGGTCCATAATTTTATTAACAAATTTTCTTTTTTTTTAATATATCCACATATTCTATTATATAAAGTGGTAATGTGAAGCTTCTTATTGATCCAGGGAAGGTTTATAATTTTTTGGGGGAAATGTATCTTTTCTCTCCCAAAAAAAGATGACCCTCAAAATAAATTATTTTTGCTTCCCTTAAGTATTCCTAGAGGTTTTAGGGGCGCAGCCACTAGTATCCTTTAACCATTAACTCATTACATATTAAAACAGGTTATACCTATGAAATTTAGCACCCAATAATTTATTATAATTGTGATATTTAGACCTGAATTTTTCTTCAAAATTTCTGTCACCTTTGGTCTAGGGGTTAGTGTGGCAGTCGTGTGTTGGAAAGGTTCTTGGTTCAATTCCACCAAGAATTGAATGTGATTAAAGTTTTTATTCTGCTATGGACAATGGACAATAATTTTTGTTTCCTCTCATTTATATTTAGTTATTTTCCTCTCAAGTTGAAAAAAAATTATAAAAGGAGGGTGGATATAATGTGTAAAAAAAGATTAGAGGTAAACTTACTTTATTTGTAATATTATTAACTAAATTTTAATATAAAATTGCTTTACACCTATGTTCTAAGGGTTAGTGCACAGGGAGTAAGGGAGGGGACAATGGATCAAATATTCAATTTTTAGGAGTCTCAGGGAGAAGGGATAAGGGAAGTGGGGGCAAGGGAAATAAACACTCGTTGTGTTAGTTTGGAATGTAGCAGACGGGGAGAAGGGAGAAGAGAGGTAGGGGCAAGGGAAATAAACAGAATAAAAAGGGGCAGTCATATTCTTGCTAGCAGCTGGCCGGGTCCAATAATCTTTTAAGTTATTTTGTCTGTAGATTAAGAATTCGATAACTACTGAACTAATGAAAACTTTTTAAATTGCCGTTTTTCAAGTTTTTGAATTTTTAAAAAAAAAATCAACCAAACTCCCCCCTATTTTCCCATAAAAAATTAATAAAAGTCACCCTTCATCCCCCCCAATTTTTTTTTCTTCTGGGATTCGAACCCGGATGATAGATTGTTCAAAGCTGTTACCGTACCAAAAAGCTATCAGAGCTCCAATATTTCAAAATGAAAATTTGTCTTATTTTTAGATCATTAAGTATTATGATGTCTGTTTGTTTGTCTGTCTGTTTGTTTGTCTGTCTATCTGTTTGTACTACAGGATCTCGCTAACTACTAAACCTATTTGGTGCTCCTATTCAGGGTAGTTTCTTATAGGTACTGGGAAGGTTTACAACTATTGTGGGGGAGGGTACCATCACACTACCAGAAAAAAATTGCCTTAGAAAAAAAATTAAACATCACCCCAAAATTAAAAATGGGATTTACTCGCCCCGGCCCTCCCCACCCAATAAAAATCACCCTACCCCCCAAAATATTATTTTAATTCAGTTCTTCTTTTTCCAGTACCTATTGTTTAGTATTTTTTGTAATAACTTCATAATTACATTTGTCATTAAGATTTTGTGACATAAAAAGTTTGTCATAAAAATTATACCCATGAATAATTGTAATAAAAAGCACTTTTGTAAAAAAAAACATTTTTCATAAGAGGTAAATTAGTAATACATTTATTGCAAGTGTACATATGATAAGCATTTTAAAGACGATTATTTTTAAGACAAATGTAACCTGCGTACCATGGCTCAACATGTAGCGCATCTGCTTGTCATCATGGAGGTAATAGGTTCGAATCTTGGCCAGACACTGCGTGAAAACTGAAGACGTTAAATGGTTCCTACTGCAGCTATGCCAGGTATGCAACATGTAAAGTTAGAGTATGAGGATTTCCTTGGCTCGTAAACAGGTGTAACTCATTACCATAGGACTTTCTGGCAGATAGTTGGTTGCTGGATAGATGTCACTTAAATTGGAAAGAATTGGTTCCCCTTAATTATCCAAGGTTCAACAAGAAGTGCATCTGCTTGTCATCAGGGAGGTAATAGGTTCGAATCTCGGCCAGACACTGCGTTATAACTGAAGACATTAAATGGTTCCTACTGCTGCTATGGCAGGTGTGCAACATGTAAAGTTGGAGTAGGAGGATTTCCTTGGCTCATAAACAGGCGTAACTCATTACCATAAAACTTTCAGGCAGGTAGTTCAATAAAAAAAAGTTGGTTGCTGGATAGATGTTACTTAAACTAATACAGAAAAGGAAAGAATTGGTTCCCCAAGGTTCAACAAGTAGCGCATCATGTAATAGGTTCGAATCTCGTCCAGACACTGCGTTATAACTGAAGACATTAAATGGTTCCTAGGTACTAGGTGTGCAACATGAAAAGTCTTGGCTCATAAACAGGAGCAAAGGAAAGATATAATTCCCCTTAGTTATCCAAGGTTGTTGGACCTTGAGTTAATGTCATAGAAACCCTCGACCGTGGCTCAACATGTAGCGCATTGGCTCGTCGTCTGGGAGTTGATAGGCTTTGTACTGTCATAACTAAAGATGTTGAAATAAATTCCTACTGCTAAAAAACTTGTATAAAACTTTGGGTACCAGTATAAAACTTTGGGTATCAGAATAAATTTTTGTCTATTAGTATAAAGATTTGGGTAACAGTATGAAACTTTGGGTACCATTATAAAACTTTGGGTACCAGAAAAAATTTTTGGCTATTAGTATAAAATTTTGGGTATCAGTATAAAACTTTGGGTACCAGTATAAAACTTTGGGTACCAATATAAAATTTGGGTACCAGTATAAAACTTTGGGTACCAATATTAAAACAAAATTTTAGGCATTAGTATAAAAGTTTGGGTACCAGTATAAAACTTTGGGTACCAGTATAAAATTTGGGTACCAGTATAAAATTTGGGTAACTGTATAAAACTTTGGGTACCAGTATAAAACTTTGGGTACCAGTATAAAATTTGGGTAACTGTATAAAACTTTGGGTACCAGTATAAATTTTTAGTACCAGTATAAAACTTTGGTAACCAGTTTAAAACTTTGGGTACCAGTATAAAACTTTGGGTACCAGTATAAAACTTTGGGTTCTAGTATAAAACTTTGGGTACCAGTAAAAAACTTTGGGTACCAGTATAAATTTTTAGTACCAGTATAAAACTTTGGGTACCAGTTTAAAACTTTGGGTACCAGTATAAAACTTTGGGTTCTAGTATAAAACTTTTGGTACCAGTATAAAACTTTGGGTACCAGAATAAAATTTGAGTACTAGTCTAAAACTTTGGGTACCATTATAAAACTTTGGGTACCAGACTAAAACTTTGGGTACCAGTATAAAACTTTGATTACCAGTATAAAACTTTGGGTACTAGAATAAAACTTTGGGTACCAGAATAAAATTTGAGTACTAGTATATAATTTTGGGTACCAGTATAAAACTTTGGGTACTAGAATAAAACTTTGGGTACCAGAATAAACTTTGTGTACCAGTATAAAACTTTGGGTACCAGTATAAAATTTGGGTACTAATTCTGAATCAAACATTTGAAAAAATCCTGCTGTCCTCCCCCCTCTTCCCTCCACTCCTATTCTCGATACCCCTAACCACCCTCAACTCTCCAAAAAATGTCCTAGAATGCATTTAAAAAATCCAATTTAGCTGAAGCCTCAGCTGCAAAGCTTAATTTGTAATCAGCCATAAGATCAGCCGCAAGGCTTAATATTGTATTCAGCCGCAGCCGCATTCAGCTGCGCGGCTGAATTTAATTCAGCCACAGCCTCAGCCGCACGGCTTTCAGTAAGCCGCAGCCTCAGAATCAGCCGCGAGGCTTAATTATGTTATCAGCCACTCTCAGCCTCAGCCTCACTCAGCCGCGCGGCTTAATTTTCCAATCAGCCACTGTAAGCCGCAGCCGCTATGAGCCGCGCAGCTTTCAGTAAGCCGCAGCCTCAGCCACAAATCCTTCAGCCACTGTAAGCCTCAGCCACCCTCAGCCACTGTAAGCCTCAGCCGCTCGAAGCCTCAGCCACTGTAAGCCTCAGCCACCCCAATTCTTATTAAGCCTCAGCCGCATTCAGCCGCAGCCACTCTCAGCCGCACTAAGCCTCAGCCACTCTCAGCCACTTCCATAACTATAAGCCTCAGCCACATCAGCCGCAGCCGCAGCCGCAAATTAGGATTCAGCCGAAGCCGCAGCCGCGCGGCTGATAGCGCGGCTTCCGAACCCTGGATTTCAGAGTCATTCTGTAAAAAAAATATGAATTAAAGGTGTTGTATGAAAAGAAAAATATATAAATAAAATATGATTTTATGATATAAAAATTATTGTCAATTTAAAAAAAACATTGTTCTATTGAACCTTTCTGGTAACGCATTTCAAACCGTACCTACTTGTTACAGGAATGATCTTGATTAGTTTCAAATCTATAAAAAGAATTTTAACATAGCCTAAATGAACGTTAAGCGCTAATCTGTACGGCCGGATGTAAGGACAGACCATAATTATAGAAAAGCTTAGTTTTTTTATAAATGATATAAAATGACAGATACTTTTTTATTAAGATTACATTTCTCTTTCTTAGATCTAATTGATTTTGGAATTAATGTGATAGGTAATATCTGAGTGACGGCGTAGCAACTCTATAATTCCTTTATAGATGTTTACTGTTCGAAAGCGTTGTGGTGAATTTAATTGTTTTTTTTGTCGACATTTGATCGTATTGTAAAAACCAACAGTAAAGGAATTTTATCCGAAAGTAATTTATACTTTTATAGAGCTATATTCTTTTTTTACGGTACGTTTATTATTGTTGATTTTTCTTAGAAGAATAGTTATTTATCGAATTATAGATAACTTTCCACGGATATTAAAATTAAAATTCATAAGATTGAAACTAGTTTTGTTAGCTAGCTCAGGGATTTTTATTTTAATGTTTGTGGAGAATTGTCCATAATACGATGCTATACATGACTTTTCTTTATGGCTGAGAACTGCTCCAATCCAGCGGGGCAATACATATGAATATGATTAATATTGTATGTACATAAGAGCTCAAATTACAGAAACAACCACCAACCTTCCAACAATGCAATGGTGGGAATCAACTTCCACTTACAGTTGATAGTAACTAGGTATGAATCGCTGTGACGCCTCTGGACGAGAGTAAGGCATGTATACACGTGGATATTATGACAGGTGAAAAATTGTCTTCAATTTAGGCTTATTTATTGGCCAGTTTGTTCATCCAGTAGGAGGGGAGAGGATGGTGTTAAGGAGATGGATGATATCGTTATTTTAGCCAGCTGTAAGTTTCACTTTTTTAGAGAACATGAAATATAACATCCAGTGATTGCACTTCCAGTAATAATATCTACTTCTGACGATTTGATAATGTTATACACACAAGAGGAAGTACATGCACACCGATAACAATACATGAAAATTCCCTTGTACATTTCAAATATGTTTTATTTTAAGTATCCGTATAATAAAGTAACAGGATGTTTGTGTGTTTGTGTGTCTGTGTGTTTGTGTGTTTGTATGTTTGTATCGAAGGATCTCGTTAACCGCTGAACCGATCGGGTTCTCCTTAACAGGGTAGCTTCTCATAGGTTCCGGGAAGGTTTATAACTATTTTCTTGGGGGGTGGGACATCCCCAACTTCCCCCCCAAAAATGAAAAATCCCCCCCCCAAAAAAAAAAATTTAAATTTTTTAACTAAAATTAAAAATGAGGGGTGGCACCCCCCCCCCCAAAAAAAAAAATGTATCTAGTCGAGATGTCGATAATTTGTCAGCTCTCATTATCATTCCTTCCAAGGTTTGAAAGTGTTTGTGCTGCGCTAGTTGTTGACATAATTGTCCTTGTTAAAAGCGAAGCTTTTCTATAATTAGGGACGGTCCGCCGTCCGTCCGTCCGTAACGGATAGCATGTTAGAATTCTCCTATCGATTCCAAACTTTGCATGGTTATTCCTGTAGTAGTTATGTACGATTTAGAAAGCGTAGCAACTCTATAATCATTACCAGAATGTCCGTACGTCCATTTTAAACATGTTGATTTTTTTACTTTTTTAACAACAAATTTTTTTGTGATCTAATCATCCGATTGATCTGATTTTTGATATATTTATTCCTGGTACAACAAAGTATAATGTTTCAAGCAAAGCAACTCTATAATCAAGTCCTAAAAATGTAAGTATGTCCATAAACATTATCCTGTATCAAGCAGTTTTTCAACAAATTTACACTTACAATTTTGCTTCAACTCTTATACATTTATATTCTGATTATTCAGGTCTGACACTATATAAGTGTTAATGTCCGTTTGTCCTAAAGTTTCAGTGCTTCGCTTTTATGGATGTTGTCATCCTTGTTTTTACAGGAATAAAGCTTCTATTTTACACCTTCCTGGCTGAAGTCATTTAGATGAATGATTTACATTTGGTAGAGGGAGCGAAAAATAGAGAGGGAGAGAGAGACACAGAGAAATATAGGGAAATTAAGAGAGAGAAAAAGAGAGAGAGATAGAGAAAGAAGGTATACCATTAAATCCGTTTATTTTTATGAAAATGGGTGTGAATGGGGTGCGGTAAAGGGGGTGGGTAAGGGTAATCCTTTTTAGCCAGCTAAAAGTTTCACTTTATTAGGGTACATGATAATCTGGTAGAGGATTCAAGTAATAATAAATTATATATAACTAGCGGCTTCACCCCTAGCCTCTAGGGGCTTTGCCCCAAGAGGTTTGATCAAACCAATTTTTTTTTGTATTTTAGATTTTTTTAAAAATTGGGGGGGGGGCATTTTTTTTTGGGGGGGGAGGTAGTCGACCCCACTATTTTAATTTTAGTTTTAAAAAGGAAAAAAAATTTTGGGGGGGGATATTTTTCACTTTTGGGAGGGTTGGGGGTGTCCCACCCCCCAAGAAAATAGTTATAAACCTTCCCAGGACCTATGAGAAGCTACTCTGTAAAGGAGAACCCGATCGGTTCAGCGGTTAGCAAGATCCTTCACTATAAACAAACAAACAGACAGACAAACAGACAAACAAACAGATAGACATCGTTCTACTTTGTATTATAGATATTTTGATTTTAATATTATACCACATATCAATTTTGCGAATATGAAACGCTTTACCGTTAAGAAACGTTGGTGAATGTGATTGCACAACGAGAAAGATATGTTTATGAGCTCATGGTAGGTAAAAATAAATCTTCCACACGAGATAAAATCCTCGAGAAATTTGGCGCCAACCGTCAATCAATGGTTGTGCCGCGGTTAGAGGAATATAACCCTCCCCTCGGACATATACACACACATCCACACACACACACACACATAGAAGAGGTTTGGTCCGAAGGGAAATAAATATCTTCTATGGAAATTATCTCTCTTAACATTTAGTTCTACATAAGATTTCACCAAGAGTGGACACTCGCCCAATTTTTCCAAAAAATACATTTAGTGATTTAAAAGCGAAAATTATAAGTGAAAAATAGAGTATGTGATTTAGTGTTCGATAAAAGTGTTGTTTAAAGAATAGGTAGGTAATTTTTTATTTATTTATAAAAAAAATCAATAGACTTGAACAATTAGGATTCCTAGGACAATAAGGTATTATGCTATATGCGAAGCATCAATATTTAATGCGTTGTTACTGTTCGTTTGTCTGACTGTTTGATTTTTTATGTTTTTTGCATTTTTGGATAATGTCATTCTTATTTTTTCAATTACTAATGGAGAGAAGGGTTGAAAATAATTTGTCTTCTTTAAATGAATTGAAAATCTATTTTACCCGTCTCAAAAAGAACCATTAAATATTAAAAGAGAACATTTTAAAAATGTTAAATGTTTTTTTTTATCTCATTTTAAAAGCAATAGTACAGGAAATATATATTTGAGTAGTTCTATGGAATTCAAACATTTTATTTTGCTTTTATTTAATTGTGATTCTAAGGACTATTATTTAATGTATATATTCTAAGCATAGCTCCACTTTTAATAACTTCATAAATGTAAGTACGTTTTACGTTTTTTCTTTGTCCAATAATCTAATTTTCAATGAGCTTTGTTTTTATGGATGTTATCATTATTGCTCAATGGTAATTACACATCTTCCTCCAGAATAAATCCTATTCAGACCAGCAATTTCCGAAATCTTAAGCTTCAGAAAAAAAAACCGTGCAGTTCACGTTAAAATGTTTCTGGATGTTCCTGTTAACGATAATCTTCAAAAATCTGTAAACTTTAAAGGCTATTAGCTGTCAGACAGCCGAAATTTTATGCTGTGACCTCATTCCGTTTTAAGCGGCTTATGAAGGCCTGTAAGTAATAATCTGAAATAAGTTCATGGGCTTTTGGAGATAATTCACCATGAACTGCACTAGATCCAAATCCCCCTACATTTAGGATAAGATTAAAAAAATATATCATGTTTTTAAAATCTATATATTGTGTCTGTTCTGTTCTACTATTTGTTTTAAGAAGCTTTCCCCTGTAATTGATACGGAATCTCATGGGAGGGGTGACATATATATGAGAGAAAGAGGTACTGAGAAAATAGATATAACCAAGTATAGAAGCATAAACCAGACAAGTACCTGGTTCCAGTGACAGGGACATTTTTCGTCTGCTAGCAAATTGCTTTCTGTAACGAATTGGCTGTGTTAATATTTCCGATGCTATTGACTGTTATTCAAAGACCCAATTGAAAGTCGGCATAGAGTCTTTTACACGTGCAGTCTCTAAACTTAACATTTTATAAGATAAACCATCCGTTAGGCCACTAGAGGCCTCTAGAGACACTTGAGGTGGGAGGAGGAGATGTCGACCCAATCACCTTCAATTTTAGTTTTTAAATTTTGCAGGGAAAATTTTTTGTCAGGGCGAATTCTCGTTGGTGGGTGGTCGTATATCCTTCTTCAAAATAGTTATAAAACTGCAAGGGACCTCAGAGAAGCTTCGCTCTAAAGGAGAGCTATGTCGGTACAGCGGTTAGCGAGAACCTCTGGTTCAAACAGACACATAAAATTAGATAACCTATTTAATCATATTATTTGCCTCAAAAGAAGAATCACAGATACATTTTAACAAAAGATAACGCTAGAGAGGGGTTTAGGGAGTAGCTTCATTTTCATTTTTTATGGATTTTAATCTAAAGGGATAAGAAAATTGATGTTCATTCCCAATGATGACACACAAAAAATTATCCCTTCTGTGTATTACAAGAAGTGGTTCATATGTTTAGACATCCAACTTATTGAACTAACCAAATTCAATAAAAGTTCCCAAAGTTGTTAAGCTAACGAATAAGAAAATGTCATAATAAAACTTTGGGGACCATTGTAATAACAGCCCAATGTCCACTCCCCCCCCCCCCCCTGCCATAGTCCCCTGTCTGCCCTAGATGAATGAAGGAAAATAAATCAAACTAATCTAAAAGGATTTCTCCGTAAAGTAGACAATTTTTTGTCAACAGTAATATATAGTACAGGGATCCAGGGGTAGGACAATGTAAGATAACTGGGCGCTTTCACATAAAGTTCCTTCCCCCTCCCCTATCTATTTTTTAAAAAAAATTGAAAAGGTTTTTTTGGGGGGACGGGGGGGTAGTTTTTTGTTTGTTTGTTTTCGTCAGGTACTAGCCCCGCTGGGTTTAGGTATGAGAAAAAACTAACATTTACATTTACAATTCATTCAAAAAATAACTCCTTAAATACAGGGTGCGGCACATAAATCCGGACAAATTCTAATTTTTAAACAAATGAACATAAAATCGTCAATTTTAAAGATTTTATTGAATTTTAATTACTGGGAAGCAAAATAGGTATATGACTAGTAGATTATTCAACAAAATCGCCGTCAGCCTCAATCACCGCCTCTACCGGCCTCCTCAACCGCCGGCAGGTCCAGGTCAAAATGTACCTGTCCAAGCTGGCGTAGTTCTCATTAGCTGGCGTAGTTCTCATTGATAGTGGCAATGAGGGAGGTCTTTGTGGTATGGGCTAGTCTATTGGTGCATGCTTCAAAGTAGCCCCAGGCCCAAAAGTCCATTTAATTAAGATCGGGCTGCTGGGAGGCCACATTTCCTTAGGAACATGAGTAACCGCCAAATTGACAAAATCCATGTTTTTGCTCTCATTTGGGCTAGGATTTAGCTACAGTGGACTTTCAGTACTCAAAATGCGTGTCTCAATGAGCTTAAGACACACACAAAAATTTGGGTCAAATTTCCAACTCCTTCCCTGTCGGGCCCTACTGTTTGTGATTTCTTAAGGCTCAAAATCTTGAAAAATCGACCTCATTTCGGCTAGTATTAAGCTAAAATGGATTTAAACACGGCAAAATGTGTGTCTCAATGAGCCTAAGACACTCACAAAATTTGGGGTCAAGATTCCAACTCCTTCCCTGTCGGACCCTACGTTTTGTGATTTTGCGCATTAACAACCGGCGCATTTGGAATCTGCCTTGTTGAACATATGCGCGGCCAGCTCGGTGTACACGTCCATCTTCGTCCAAAGATTTTTTTGGGCTAAAAGGTCACTACCTAAGCTTTCTATAGTGGGGTCAAACGTCCTGATTGGTCAAGTAGTTTTGACGCTATGGCCGTTTAAAAAATGTCCGGATTTATGTGCCGCACCCTGTATTACTCAAATCTTTCTGAACCAATTCTTTAATTGACGTAGAATATATATGGATATTATGACAGAGGAAAATTTGTCGTCAATTTCAGTTGCTGACATGAATATTATTTATTGGTAATACTTTTCCTTCAATTTAGGTTGCTAATATAGACCTCATTTTTTGGTCAGTTAGCTCGTCTAGTAGGATGAGAGATAAAAGTGTGAAAGGGGGTATCACTATTTCAGCCAGATATGTGCCTAACCTTACCAGAGTACATGAAAATCTGGTGCATTATCCAAGTAATGATATATCGATTGAGCCAATAATACATACTATATGATTTTCAATTGATGATAAATGATTCATTTTGGGACGTCTGTCTTTTTTTTCTCTAAAATTGCACTTAAAAAGTAGAAATACAACAAGTATTACAACATTTATAAACGCAAAGCTCAACAATTTAAAAAAGACAGACATACATAGCAAAATGTTTTAGCATTTATCTATAATACAAAGTAGAACGATGTCTGTCTGTCTATTTGTTTGTCTGTCTGTTTGTTTGTAGAGAAGGATCTTGCTAACCGCTGAACCGATCGGGCTCTCTTTTGCAGGGTAGCTTCTCATAGGTCCCGGGAAGGTTTATAACTTTTTTTTGGGTGGTGGGACACCCCCAGCCCCCCCCCAAAAAAAAAAATGAAAAACACCCCCCCAAAAAAATTCTTTTTAAAACTAAAATTAAAATAGTAGGGTCGACTACCCCCCCACAAAAAAAAATTCTCCCCCCTACCAATTTTTTTATTTTCCTTTAAATCTAAAATACGAAAAATTGGTTTGATCAAACCTCTTGGGGCAAAGCCCCTAGAGGCTAGTGGATAATAAATTAGCGATAAAATTTGGGGATCTTAAGGGATAAGACAATGGACGATAATAAATAAAACCCCAATGATGTTAAACAAAATTACCCCTTTTACCGATTGAAGTTAGTGGTTAAAACGCTTGAAAACTGCTAGTTTGAACAAACCAATCAAAATTAGAAAAGATTAACCAAAGTTTTCAAGCCAACGAATGAAAGAACCTTTTTATATAACAGTATTATTTCTTTTAGGTTAAGTAACATTCAATAGACAACCAACTTTTTGTTTGCACGACCTTTGTCTGAAGGTCCTACCTGTGCATGTTTGGGCCAAGGCATTCCTTCTACTCTGTCTATTAAACGTCGCGCATCTGACATAGCAGCAATAGGAACCATTGTTAAGGTCATTAGTTTTGACGCGGTATTGAGCCAAGATCCGAACCCATCACCTAACCGACGACGAGCTACGTGTTAAGCCACAGTCGATACACTCACAGCCCCTGAGTTTAACAGGGCTATGGATCTGAAATGGATCAGAGAGGGAGAGGTTATTGGGCTGTTTATTAAACTAGTCCCCAAAGTTTTATAAAATTGTTTTCGTATTCATTTGCTTAACAATTTTAAGGACTTTCTTTAATTTTGATAAGTTGGTTAAGTAAGTTGAATGTCCAAACGTTTCGAACACTAATTGTAATCTACAGAAGAGTTGATATTGTTTATCATCATTTGGGATCTACATTAATTCGTCGGCCATTGTCTTATCCTTTTAGACCCCTGGCTATGGATCTGAAATGGATGACTTTAGTTTTTATTGTATTGATGTGACTAAGTTTCAAATTTACTAATGTGACCTTGTCAACAAATATTTACACAATTATGTCAGAGGTGAATGGATAGGCATCAGGGTTGGGCCGGATATCCGGCTGATTTCTAATGGCGGGTATCTGGTTCCGGTCGGATATCTTGCCAACGTACGATATCCGGCGTAAAAAATCCGCCGGATAGCATGTAACCAGATAGTTTAAATATCCGGTATACGGCCGGATATTGAAAATGACCGGATATCCGGCCGGATAACCGGCAAGTTCGGATATCCGGCCCAACCCTAATAGACATTGGAACGTGAATTATACTGGTACCCAAAGTTTTGTAAAAATTATCTATCCAGGTATAATATAGACCTCCAACGGAATTATTCAGTTGCAGCTGAAATTTATCATTTGTTGGCTTTCAAACTTTGGGGACTTTTATTGAAGCTTGATTGTTTGGTATGAATGTCTCACGGCCAAATTAATAGCCCTATATGCCAATGGCACAGTCGTTACTCATGGGGGGGGGGGGGGGGGTTAATGCAACTATCTCGTAATCAGTGAGCAAATGGCACTTAGAATTCGAATTTCGATCTGAAATTTTGCATGAGTAATCCTTGGTAGGTCTATGTTCCCTAAATCGAACAAAAAGTTGAAAAAAGAACGGCTAACGGCTCAGCCATTTAGCCGTTTTTCATTTGCTCACTGATTACGAGATGATTGCATTAACCCCCCCCCCCCCTTTAAAAATAAACATATTACACTTTTCTCTATTATTAAAATTATAGCTTTTCTATAATTAGGGTTTGTCCGCCTGTACCTCAGTAAAGTAAGCTCTTTTGTTAATTTAGACATGTTATAATTGTCCTACTAATTTCAAACTTAGCATGGTGATTCATATAACAGTTAAGTACGATTTAGATAGCGTAGCCACTATATAATCGTTACCAGAAAGTCCGTTCGTCAATTTTTAACTTTTTGACAACACAATTTTCTATGATCCAATTATTCTATTCATCCTATTTTTGGAATAATGATTCCTAGAAGAACAAGGTAAAATAATGAAGCGATGCATCTCTTTAATCAAATCCTAGAAATGAAAGTATGTCCTTTTGCTGCATCCTGTATATACGCACTTTTGCAACACATTTGTGTACATTTTTGTTTAGACTTTCAAATTAATGTTCTGCATTGTAAGTTCTGACATCATTGAAGATTTAATGTTCGTTTGTTTTTCCTCCTTATTTTAGAGCTTCGCTTTTATGAATGTCATCTTCGTTTAATTGTTGATCTTCTGTCCCCTGAAAAAAGATATTCCAGCGTTGAATTAGGTTTCCAAAACTGGCAAAGTTGTGTTTTTATTTTCACTCAAGTCTCAAAGAAAAATATCATAAAAGGTGATTTTTTTGGATAACTTGGTTAAAAAATTATATTCAACAGGGGTGCTAAAAGTAAAAAAGTGATAATTGTTTGAGTATTGAATTGATATGCAGGATATTAATTTATAAGTCTAAACAATGTTATAATATAAATATAATTATAAATTATATAAATTTGTTGAAAATTCATGATAATGTTTAAGTCCATGCTAACATTTTACAACTTTATTATAAAGATGTTTTACCTATAGCATTATACTTTCTTGTCCTCGGAATCAATATTTCCAAAATCAGAAGAATAGGTAATTATTTAATTCAAAGAATAGTTTAGAATATAAAAAAGTTAAAAATCACTTATAAACGGACTTTTCGGTAAAGATTTTTAGAGTTCCTACGCAAACTAAGTCGTATCTAACTATAAAAGAAACCATATATACGTTGATATACTGACAGAGGAAAATTTAATGTCAATTTAGTTTTCTATATAATATGGACCTTATTTATCAGCTAGTTCGATCATCCAGTATGAGGGGATGGTGTATCGTTAATTTAGCCAGCTGCGAGTATTATTTTTTCAGAGTACATGAAAATCTGGTGCAACATCCAAGTAATAAAATATCGATAACCATCTTGTTCCATAATTCATTTCATTGCATCCTAAAATATCTCCTTTCAAGAGAAGATCTAAAGTATTTCCGGCTACCTGGGGCTTAATTTAATCTAACCAGCTGGAAATAAGAAATTATTGTCTCGAATTGGATTGCTACCAGGCAAAAGTTTTTTTTTCAAAACTACATAGAAATGTATTAAAATGTAGCGAATTGAGCCCTGGAAAGTATATTCGTGTAATATCGTCAAATTAGGTTGCTAACAAGGACATCATCTATTGGTCAGTTCATCCAATAGGACGGGAGGGGATGGGGTAAATAGGGTGGATGGGTAATCGTTATTTTATCCAGCTACAGGTTTTACTTTATAAGAGTACATGATAATCTGGTGTAATATCAACGTAATAATAAAATCATTAATAGTGTCTATTCGCTTCAGAAGTCAATCTAGGGGGTTTAAATAGTAATTGTTTCACTTTGAAAAACATCACAATTTTTTGTCCTCTTTTTTGAATTCACACTAATAGTAAAATACCCTTCTTCCTCAATCTTAAATAAAAAGTAAAATATAAAAATTTTGGTATAGGTAAATAGTTACAAACATTATTTTGTGCATTATAGCACATTATTGCTGCTATGTCAGTTGCGTGATTTTAAGAAAAAGAAAATTATTTAGCTCATGAAAAGCAAACGTTCAGTTAAGAAATAAATGTAATGATGATAATTAAGATTTAACATATATTCTTTTATACTAGCTAATAACTAAAAATAAAATAGTCTAAAACTATTCTGGGACATTTATGAAGCTTTTCTAAGACGTAGAAGTAAATCAGTAAAGTAGTTGAATTATAATCTTCAGACTAAAAAAACTTACTGCTTTATATGTGGATGTAGAGCATTATTTGTAATTTAAAATTTTATTCACGCAATTTTTAGGTAAATTCTTTACCAAAATGTATTAGAGTAATTAATTAATTTAATTATAAACATTTGGACACCCAACTTAATGAACCAACCAATCAAAATTCAATAAAAGTTTTTTGCCAACAAATAAGATAAAGTTGTTATAAAACTCTGGGGACTAGTCCCCTCCTTCCCTGTAATATTTTAGTATTTAAATCAATTAAAAAGCTTTGTAACAATAATCTCCATTTAAATTTATCTTTCAGGTGTGTCTAACGAAGGCTGCGATGCATTGGTTTGAGTGTGTACTTGTGTACATTCTAGTACATAAAGTACAGAGATTGGACTCTTATTCCGTTTCTAGTACAGGAAAATAATACATTTACATCTATCCATCTTTAACCCATTAGTGCCGAACCGGGCATCAAAACCCGGTTCCGAAAAATGGAAAAAAACCGGTTTCCGGCTTCATAATTGCATCATTCTCAGAATGAATCCCCCCTCTACTACCCTGACTTTCATTTCCCCCTGGAGCAGGCAGTTTAGCTTACTTCCGTTTGCTGGTATAGCTCAACAAAATTTGAAAATCATGAAAATTCAAAATAACCTTCTAACTTTTTTGTTTTTATAGTAAAGTCGCTGATTTTTTTTGTGAAATCTAATGTTTATTGACAAGTACATCTATTTGTGAATTCGTTTTATTCAAATTATAATTTTTTATATGATTTTTTTATCGTTTTTTTACGCCCTATTATGACCCGGTTCGGCTTGGCCATAAATACCCGAAAATTTTAAAACCCGGCTCGGTTTCGGTTTTTATTACCCGGTTTTAACTTTTCAACCAATAAAAATAACAGTTTACGTCATTAGTAAGGGTTTGAGCCACCCTAATAACCCTAGTAATCTCTATAGGTGTCACCCAATAGTTTTATGCTCGTTTTCTGATATGTAACACCCAAATCTTATATGTTCTTTTTTTGTAGTGTGTGTCTTTTAAAACTTCGAGCAACGGGTTTTTTTACCCGAAAACGGCGGCACCTATAGCCGAAACACTAAATTTGAAATAAATCGCTTCGTATTATACTTGTAGCTCTTTAGATTACATGAGGTTGTGTAGTTTTCAATTACGGATCGTATCAAAGTTCTAAAAAGTGTTCATCTCACTTTTGGCGTTCAAAAATTACATTTTTCGATTTTTGGTCAAAATAACCGGGTTTATACAGGTCAACCGGGTTTTAAAACTGGGGGAAAGCACCAAAAACGGGTGTTAATGCCTGGTTGGTATTTATGGCCAAGCCGAACCGGGTTTTTTTGCAACTTTCCTGTGCACGCCACTAGAGCAAAACAAAAAAATACGAATTCCGTTTTGACCATTATAAAGCTTCCCTGAAACTTACAGCTCGATCGGCCCATAAAAGTGGCGCTCGGCACTAATGGGTTAATCTTGTCCATTTATATACTCTCTTGATCAGTCCTTCCAATACAAAGGCACTTCCAAGCTTGACCCGTATGCCTTAGCCTTCAGAGTCATCCCTTTTCCCAAAGTTACTGAACCATTTTGCACTTGTTTAAACTAACCGCTTATCATTTTTAAATTTAATCTTAATTTTAATTCATTCTTGATTAATAACAATAAAATGAGTCCACAGGGCACCGCTGCTCTAGACCTAGCCCTTGAGAAATATTTTGCTGTACATCGCTGCTATCAATACATTTTCATTTATCTATCAATTTGACTTTATATATATAATTTTTTTCTATGTGAACCCTTCCCCACTCAAGCCATTCTTTACTAGAGCTAATTTTTGGGGAGGTTGGTTGTAATCTAAAATTTTATAAACCTTCAGAACCTATGAGAAGCTCCTCTATAAAAGAGAATAATACCAGTCCAGTTGATAGCGAGATCCTTCTAGACAAACAGACACACACATACATCCTGTTACTTTTACACATAAGGAAAAAGGATAAGAGGATGAATACTCACCCCTTTTTCATGGTAAAATACTACTTCCCCATCCCTAAATTTAGAAGCAGACGAAAATCAAAAGCCGCCCAGGGCTTTTTGTAAGTCAATCATAAATAATAATGTGAATAAAAAGAAAAGCGATATTTAGCAAACAGCCGTGGGCGGTCAGAATCAGCTGAATGTTAATTATGAAAAAAATTTCCCCCTTTTTAGAAATAGAAGGATTCATCTTTCATGAACAATTTTTTTAAAATAAAAATAAAATTCTATGTAATTTTTAATTAAAACATTAAAACGAAAATATCTAATCTAATATTCTTGCCCTAAATATGGAAATAGTAAAAAGTAAAAAAATATTTTTTTAAATAATTTTTAATCCTCCCATTTGAAAAGTAGTGGAATAGCAATAAATTTTAGCGCGGCAACAGCGCTGAGTAGGCCTCTAGGCCCACTGCCTATTTTCGTCTTCTAGTTGCTTCGATTCCTCTCTTTTATTTTTTTCTCTATGCTTTTACAAAAGAATATATTTTGATATTAATGTATTGTTTCTGCATAGATTCAATAACCTTCACCACACAAGATTCATTCATAAGGAAATTCAGACATTTAACAAAATGAAGACAAATTTTATACAACAATTAGTAAACCTGCTTTACTGTACGTAACCTAGCCCTGCGGGCCTACCCAGTAACCAATATAACGCAACCTAAACTGACTTAATTATAACTCTAATTTAAAAATAAAGAAGTTTGTTGAAATTGAATTGATGTATTTAAATATAAAAAAGAAAATTAAATTGCTGTTTTTATATTTACTAATTACTACGGAGACCAAAACCCTTTAGAACTACCCATTATAACCTAACCTAACCTGACTTATTTTTTAACTATATTTTAAAAAATAAAGAATTTTGTTGAAAACAAAGTAGATGTAGGTAATATTAAAAAGGAAATTAATTTACTGTTGTATAATTACTAATTAACAATAGAAAATAATAGAGTGATCATATAAATTCACCAAAAGAATAATATTTTTTTGTTAATTTTTTAAACTTCATTCGTGTATAGATCTTTGCAGCCAACCATTTATAGGTTTCCTGGCTTTATGGTTTTTTTTAGATTGAGCTAGTGATATTTGAAAGTAGCTGTCATAGCAAGAGACTTATTTGACAGCTAGACCTTATGTCGACTTTCAATTGGCTCCTTTAATATCAGCCAATAGCGTCGGATATATTAACACAGCCATAAATAAAAGTCGCTGCAAAAGAGAAGAAAGCAATTTGATAGTAGACAAAAGGGTTCCTAAAACTAGATCCAGGTAGTTATCTGGATTATATATCTATACATATACGTTTATTGATGATACCATAGTTTTAATAAAGTTAGTAATTTATATAACAAATTTCGGTTGTGGAAGTCTAGCCAATTACAACACATAATGTTGTTCCACAAGTGAATAATAACTCTAATAGTTTCACAACATTATAATAACTAGAGAAAATATGAATATTTTCAAGAAAAGAATAAGGTCAACTGGAATTAATTTACATAAACAAATGTGAACAAGGACATTTTAATACAACAGACATACATTATCTAGATTACGATTCTGACCCGATTTTTCGTCAAATCTTAAAAGGAACATTATTGGCAGACGATAGTATTGTCTACTTTCGACTCAAGCTGAGGTGGATTCTTTACAAAAAGAAGACTTGCTACTCGATGATGAGCCAAAATTATTTTTGTGAAAAATCATCCAAAGCCTTTTAAAAATCTACAAAATAAATCATATGTTAATAACCATTTTATGATTTTATTTGATTTTTTTTAGATTTTTTATGCAATTTTTGAGGATTTTTCACAAAAAATAATTTTGCCTCCCCAGCGAGTAGCGAGCCTAATTTTTTTTTAAGAATCCACCTCTGTTTGAAGCTTTCTCACTTATGACGAAATTTTTGAGCAAGTAAGTTTGATTTAGTAAAGCTTTGTACTAAGAAATGATATTGTTTACAGCTGACTTATATCTATGTACTAGAGTTAGGCTTGATATAATTATCTCGCTATTGGCTAGGTTTATTCAATGTTTATTTATTTTCTTTTGGTTATCTGAATTCTGACTATTAACCCTATTTTTCCATTATCTTCTCCCTGACGATTTCTTTCTTTAAACTATTTTAGGATCTTAATATTTTTTGTTTCAAATTATCGTCCTGAAAGGGTTAAAATGTTTAGTTAATTGTTAAATTTTAGTTCAATATCTGACCACATTAAGCACGTATTGCTAGTATCAAATTATTTTAAAACTAAGTTTTCTTTTATTTACTATATTATAAATTTATATTTTCTGTTTTATGGATAGAAATTTAATACTTCAATATAATTCAAATAGCAACATGAAATAAAAAAATTTATTTATTCTTCATACAGTAAAATAATGGGTCTTATCGTTCTGGTCAATGAGAGTTTATTACGGATTATTTGAGCACTATGAGTTTTAAACATCTATCGCTTGGAAAACTTGAGCTCATATATAGACATTTATTTCCTATTTATATAGATCTGTCATGGATCTCGATGCAATAAAGCAGGCTGTTTTGTAAATGTTAAAAATTGGAAGATTTCATTAAACAAAAGTTCCCGCAAATATAAGTATTAAATGAAATGAAAAAAAACATACGTTCGTAATGAAATGTGTACACAATTTCAAACAATGAGATTTATTGTAGGTTCCGATGGGATTCTTCTATTGGCTCAATCAGACATTACCTCTCTTGTCTTACTACCTTTATTTTTAATACAAATGTGTTTATACAATTTTGGGGACTAGTATAATTTACAGTCTATATCTGTTTGAATCTGGTTAAATTTTGAGTTTGTTAGATAAAATCAGTTGAAAAATAACTTAATAGAAATGTAACAATCGATATATAATTACTTGGATGTTGCACCAGATTTTCATGTATTCTAATAAAATAATGCTCACAGCTGGCTAAAATGACAATAACTCCATCCCCTTCCCTCCAACTGGATAAACGAACCGGGGTCCATATTAGTAACCGAAATTGACGACAAATTTTACCCTGTCAATATATCCACCGTATTCTATATCCATTTTGATAAATTTCCTATTATTGGACAATTTTCATTATTTTTGCAGCTTATCAATAACTTGAGAAATATCAACCGATGAACAAACCTATTATTATGACTTGTAGAGTAGCTTCGCTACTATAATGCAAACTGTATAAAATGTTGTATTTGTTTGAAATGAAAAATACTATGAAATTTATTTATGCATGAACAAATAGAATAATTCATAAGGTAACTTATTCTTATATTTTTATCAGGAATCGGCAGCCGCAGCTATTTATTTTCTTCCACAGTAGCTCATTATATTTAAGTCAGTATTTAGCTGCTAGTGTGATTAAAACCAGTTTTTATAGCCGGTGCCTTCGGCACCTCGGGGCTAAAAAAAATAGGTTTAATCTTATAATTGTACATTCTATATCCGCGGAAAGCAGTTTATAATACGATACGAGAAATAACAATTACAAGTTTATTGGTCCAAGGACCAATAGTTAATTCTTCAGATTAGGTTAGGTATATTTCCATATTAGATGTAATTTGGGGGAAGATTTTAAAGTAGGGTTGGGCCGGATACTTTTTTGGCCGGATACCGGATATCTGACCCAACCCTAATTCGAAGCAAACAATGGTCAATAGATTTTAAAAAGTATATTTTAATAACACAGTTTACAATATTTTTTTATGATATCAAAGCAGCGTAGCTACTCAGTTTATAGGTCTGACCGTTACTCTCAGTGTAAAATTGCCAACCTAGATATTTATAGCTGTCGATCCCTAGTGTTTTTTAGAAAATATTTGTTTTAAAAAATCTACAGCGAAAATTGATGATCATTATACAAAAATTGTATATTTATATAAGAAAAATTGTAAATAAAATTTTTAACTGTCTTTTTACTGAAAATCGACACAACCCAATCTGTCCCGATTTTGTATCACTTTGAAAAGTGCGATTCCAGTTACGTCATATACGTTTCGGGAAAGAAAAAGGGAAGGGGGAAGAAAATCTCTTCAAAAGATATGGTAGAAAAGGGAAGAGATTTTCTTCCCCCCTTCCCTTTTTATATGACGTCACAGGAATCCCACTTTTCAAAAGTGATACAAAATCGGGACAGATTGGGTTGTTTTGAAAATCTGTTGCCAAAAAATTGCATTGGTTTGCTTTATTAACTGCCACCTAACTTAACCCTATTCTGGTATGCATACATATAATTACTATTCCGGGGGAGTGGGAAGGGGGCATTAAATTTCCACACTCCTATCTCAGAAACTATGAGAGATATCAAGACACGTTGAAAAGGAAAGTTGTTGCAGCCAGGATTGATGGATTGATGAGAAGTCATAAAAATCTAACAAAAATCTAATCACAATTAAAATGAGAAGCAAAACGCTTTGAGGGGGGCATTCATTCATATGGCAATAAGTCTCTATTAATGTTGATGTGCTTCGCCTTAATGTTTTGCATTAAAACTAATAATAAAACTATCTATACTATCGCATCGTATTATAGATAACCGAAGACCCAGGCTAACAAAACTGGTTATGAATTTATGATTTTTATTTAATATTCCCAGAAAATTGTCTGTAATATGATGTTATTATGACTGAGAACCTGTTTTAATCCAGCGGATGATGAACTCCAAATGGATTTCCTATTCTAGCACTAGTTTCCTAAAGTGTACAGCAGATAACCCAATTATTGCAGACCCTTTTTTCAGCTACTCCGGAAATTTGTGAAAACAAAGCGATTTATACATTATACATTCAAAATTTTAATGTTAAAAATTTAAATTTTTTTTTTTTGGAAGTTTGAAGCTATTTTAGCTAATAGCAAATTTCGAGATAGGACGCGGACGCTAGGTACACTTTCGGAAACTAAATCGGAGTTCATCCAGCGGATATTAATCGGTTTTGAAGCTATACTGGAATAGTTATTTCTCGCATCGTATTATAAACGGCTTTCCGCGGATATAGAAAGTACAATTATGAGATTAAAACTAGTTTTTTTAGCCCCGAGGTGCCGAAGGCGCCGGCTAAAAAATGGTTTTAATCTTATGATTGTACATTTCTATATTCGTAGAAAGCTGGATATAATACGATGCTAGACATAGTTTTTTCGTATGGATGGAACCGGTTCCTATCCACCGGATTCGAATGAATACGAGAAAATAAATTACATACCTTAATTTTTAGAATATTTATCACAAAAAACGCATGTGATCCTTAACACAGAAAAAAAGTTTTTTTTTCAATGCACCTTCGCAAAAAAATATTTATGTTTCCACAATATTTTGAAATTGTTTTGATAGCATAATTATCTTGTTATACCAATTGTGATTTTTTTTTATAAATAGAATGACCAAAATGAAGACAAACCCTATGACTGAATTTTTATGTTGAATCATCCTGCAGGATTATCACTAGTATAACCTAACCATTCCAGAGAATCATTAAATATATGTTTAACAAAAAAAAAGAATATTTAATTTGATATTATACAACTTTAGCATTATCCTCATATTAAAGTAAAAAAATAGAGGGGACATGGGCTATAGCATCGGAAATATAAACACAGCCGAGTCCCTACAAAAGAACAGAAAGCAATTTGAAAAGGGTCTTCATCACTTGGGCCAGGTAGTTGTCTGGGTTACACATCTATACCTATATATTTATTGAAGCTCTAACCTGAATTTTCCCATTTAATTTACGAACCTAACCTAATTCGAACTAATAATTAGCGAAACTTTAATTTTCTTTGTATGTTTGTGTAAATGATATCAAGTTCTTAAACTTTTTTTTGCTGAGTGGGGGACCTTGACTATCACTGAAATTCAGGGTAGTGTGGATTAATTTCCACAAAAGGTCTTATTTGCTTATTTTTTTCGGGAATAGTCCCTTTCGTGGCAACGCCCCTTAAGGGACGATTCTTCGTATTTTTAAAATGACTTTTTATAGGTTATTTTAGGTTAGGTTAGGTTATATTGGGTTAAGGGATTGCCCCGCAGGGTTAGAGCCCCCGCAGGGGCTAGATATATGAGGAAAGCTACTGTTAAAAATACAAAGAATTACCCCTAAAGGTGCGTTGCTACGAAAGGGACTATACCCGTTTTTTTTTCAAATTCGCAATCAGAAATCGGCTAGGATAGTTTGTGCTGTTTAAACTATTTGTAAATTTAATACATTCACATATTTTTGAACTATAAGGACAATAGGTAGTGAATTATTAAATTCAGGGCAAGAGGGGTCATTAGATTTTAATTGTTTAATAGTTATTTCTTTCATCGTATTATAAACGGCTTTCCGCGGATATAGAATGTACAATTATAAGATTAAAACCAGTTTTTTTAGACCCGAGGTGCCGAAGGCTCTGGCTATAGAATGATTTTAATCTTATGATTGTATATTTTTATATTCGTAGAAAGCTGGATATAATACGATGCCAGACATATTTTTTTCGTATCGAAGAGAACCGGTTCCTATCCACCGGATTCGAATGAATACGAGAAAAGTTGTACATGCTCTCTCATTCGATAGTCCAAAAAGTTGGTTCTTTTGTTTTCTGATTGGATTGTTCCAAGTTAACATAAGCGATAATTTTGTTTATCATCATTGGGGATGTACAATGTACATCAATTTATTGTACATTGTCTCTTAACATTCCTGATAAATAAAGGTTATTAACAATTTCGATGAAAAAAACAATTACGTTATTTATTTTTGGTTGCAGATATTTAGTAGCGAAGCTACTCTATAATTCGAAATGTCCGTCTGTCCGTCCGTCTGTCCGTCCGTCCGTCTGAGACAGAAAGGGGGAAACGTGATTTTTTTGGCTCCTATAAAAGATAGAGAGCTGGATTAAATTTGTTACCATACTTCATATTTTCACCAAGTTTCATTAAGATTCGTCAATTGGTTGAGGTGCTAGATCGAATCCTACATTTTTAAGTTTTCATGATTTTCTCAATTCCAATTCAAGATAGACGGCTGAAATTTTCAGGGATTGAATACTTTCATATTCTGCATGCTTTTATCAAGTTTTATTAAGATTTGCTTATTGGTTGGGGTGCTAGTTCGATTCCTAGATTTTTAAGTTTTCATGATTTTCTTTAATCCTATTCAAGACAGAAGGCTAATATTTATAGGGATTATATAAGTTAACAATTTACATATCCCCACAAAGTTTCATCAAGATTTGCTTATTGGTTGAGATGCTAGATCGATCTTAGATTATCAAGATATAAATACTAGGTTTCGTGATTTTTTAGTTTAGTGTTTTTTTATGAAACTGCAACATACTTTATTTTCGCCGGATATCCATCTATAATTTTTATGCTTCGCTACTTATGGATGTTGTCATCCTTGTTGTAATATAATTGGATATATGTATTAGATTTTTAAGGTTTTAGGGTTAACTTGTATTAAAATTGATTAACGCATTGTTCCAATATTAAATCTTATATTGGTTATTAGATCTTTTCATGAAAATACCCATTCTCGAATTTCATTCTTCTGCTAACCTAAAAAGTTACTTTAGGGGCCTAGAAATACATGTACAAAATTTCAACTCTTTATCTCTACTGGCGACCTAGCGCCAGGCATGTAAAATATCAACAGATAACGGTAGCACGGCGGTTTTAACAATATCTCAGTAATGTGCAATTTTTAAGCTCTTCTGCATATTTCAATTTAAACACATAAGGCCAAAGATATTATATCCAAAAAATCTTTTGTCAAAGTCTACTCTACACCTAGCGCCAGTCAGTTTTCTAAAATCATGCATTTTATACCTGTGAAAAATGAAATCGCCAGCGCTAGGTGTAGAGTAGACTTTGACAAAATATTTTTGGGATATCATATCTTAGGCCTTATGTGTTTAAGTTGAAATATGCAGAACACCCAAATTCACCTTCCAAGCCAATTTCTATGCATTTTAAATTTTTTTATGAAATAACGGGATTTTAAAACTGCCTTTTGAAAAGGCCTAAAAAGTATCTTTTTTTGTCCCTTTTTCACTGTTTATAGTTACAACTTATTAAGATATTATTCTCAGTTAAAAAAAATCGGCGCTTCCAGCACCAAAACCGGCAAAAACAGGCAGTTAAACTTCTGTACCCCTACTTAACCCCCTAACAGAACCCCCCCTCTATCTCGGCTCCTGTTACAGATAGAGACTTAAAACTTTTTTCTGGTGGTTCATGTGTATTTTTAGAGAAAATTACTTTTCTAGTCATAGCGGTCAGACCGCTCCTTATCCGCTTTTTAGCGGCCAGCCGCTAAATATTAAAACTGCTGTAGAGCAGCCAATTTTAAGGCTAAGAAAACAAATTTTATGACGAACTATTATTTTTTATAACAAAAAAATACCTTTCTGACCATGGCGAAAAACGACTGTGTTGGAATGATTTTTCTTGTATTCCCTGGCAAGTTCGAACCCATTAATTCCCTTTTCCTTACACCAGAGAATGAGTGTGTTACGCGGCATTCCTAACTATCTCCGCGCTTCGCTTGTAAACAAACAAAGGCGCGCACATTTTTTCCTTGTTGATTCCCATGTGAAGAGCTACGTGAATAAAAATAATGTATTGGATGGATATACATGCGCTCTAATCCGTGGAAGATCTCAAATAAGCCTTCCTGCTTAGTTTGACATCATAATGTGGTAAGAATTTATCTTAATTCTTAATAATAAGTGTAGTATGGTATATTTTTACGAAGAAAGTTAAAACATTAATTTTTCAACAAATAGACCATTTAACTGCTAACTTTTGACATACGAATATTTTCCTTAATTTTATTGATCATTTGAATCTAAAATTATCAATTTCTGATGCTATTTAATATGTTTCGTGCCAATTTAAAGTTTTTTAGAAATTTTATATTTTTAATTAAATTGAAATCACGCAACCTCGATATACAAAAATAATAAACCATTAATGCTATGTAATTAATCTTTATATTTTTGTTTTAGATTCACCGTTTTCATGGTAATAAATACACATTTGTAAACATTCACATGTTGGTCATTCGGAGGGCTTGGAGATTAAGATTTCGTGTACGGCAAGGCATGCGTACCGAAACAATGAAAACGAGACAGAACAGATGCGGCTAAGAAAATATCTGTGAAGTTTTGTGAATGTGTTGGTTGTGTTACCTTACCACACACTATTATAATCGTAATCAGTACAGTTAATTATTGTGACAATCATGGGTCCTAAAAAGAATAAAGGCGCTCAACTGGGACTACGGCTGCGCCCAGCCGTCGAGGCCCTAACCAGTGAACTAGATAAAGTGATGAAGTTGGTCAGTGAATCTTCAGAGCTTGATGTTAGACATTTCACTAAGGAGTCAATCCTTGTCCATGACAAGTTCGAGACATTCGATAGCATTATGGTCGGTTTTAGCAAGCTTGGTGTGAGAATCCAAGAGCTTGAGGAGTTTAGTGACATTTATTCTAATATAATTACTGTGCAAAAAGATTATAACGCTCTGAAAGATGCTCTAGATGCTATGGAGGAGCTTAGTGACATTCAAAGTGTTGTTGATTTAGTTGGTGATAATTTGCCTGACCATAAGGCTGAACTATATGATCGTTGCTTAAAGATTGTGAAGGTTATTAAAGGGTCATACTTTCCCTTACCAGAACCAATTATAAACACTTTGTCTGCTTTGATGAAACGGCTGGCCGAGGTTAAGCTTGAACCTGTGAAGCCGCCTACAACGACGGCGGGTGCTTCGACAGCATCGCCATTTGTGTCGCCGTTTGGCACACCACAGTTCGGCACCGGTTCTATGTTCACGCCAGGATATATGAATCGTGTCGACGAACGTCTTCTTCCAAGCTTTGACGGCTCAGAGTCAGCCTACGTAAGTTTCAAGGACAATTTTAAAAAGCTTACCATAGGACAGGACCCGTCATATTTACAGTTATTGTTGAGCAGTGAAAAGGTCTGCAAAAATAAAGAGTTAAGACTTCAGTTAATTCAGATTCAATCACATGAATCTCAATGGGCTTACCTCGACGCACGTTTTAAGTCCAAAACACGTCAGATGCTCTGCCTTTTCAACCAATGGGAGAAGAAGCCTAAACCGTCGGACTCCAACCAGATTGTGACAGTCTTAGCAGAGTTTGGTGGTGCAGTTAGCCAGCTCGAGCAGCTGACTAAAGATGATGATGATGAGGAAGTCACCACAAGCCAGTGGTTGACCATTATTCTTTTGGAAATGTTATCCAAAAAGTTGCCACGTGATTTCCAGGACAAGCTCAACCTGGCGTTGGGCTCGATGGATACCCCAAATATTCCTAAGCTGTTGAAGATTATAGAGGAACAGCGTGGCGCCATTTTGATGAGGTGTTCAATCGATGTAGACACCCCCTCCAAGAAGAAAGGTAATCCTGCGGCCGCAGCTACAGCCGTTGGTAAACCTGGGTCTCCAGCTAAGACCAAGAAGAAACAGCCTTGCCCGTCGGAAGGTTGTAACTCTGATCACCTGTTGTTTAAGTGCTCCAAGTTTAGGGATATGTCTGTTCCTGAACGCAAAGTCTTCATCAAGAAGATAGGCGCCTGTTTGCTCTGCTTACAAAAAGGGCATCGGGTGGCCGATTGTCCCAGAGCCGATAAGCTTGGCAGCTGTACCATTGACAGTTGCAACCAGCCTCATAATTCATTATTACATGAATCAGTTGCTAGTGGACAAGTTGCGGCAGTGTATGAATCACAATTGTTTAGCAAGAACAATTTTATGCTGATGTTGCAGCAGGTCCCGGCGTTGGCGGCTGACAAACGTCAAGTCACCGTCAATGCCATGTGGGACAGTGGAGCAAATTTGACGTTGATTTCTAGAAGTATTGCCAAGAAGTTAGAGTTGCCATCAACTGGTCGCACAGCTACTATTTCTCTGGCAGATGGAAAGAGCCAAGCATGTCCTACAGTCAAGATTTGTTTGGTTGACCGCAACCGGAATTCACATATTCTGGAGGCGGCGGTAGTGCCCAGCATTGGTACTGAAGAAGGGTTGCGTTCTATTGATCCTACAGCCGCCGCCGACATTTTCAACATGAAGCCTGATAATTTTTCTATGGTCGACGGCAAGATTGATGTTTTAATCGGCCATTTAACACCAGCTATGTTCCCGTGTGCAGATAAAATGGTTGGTGATTCTAGACTGTACAGAAGCTTATTTGGTACAGGCTATTTAGTTGTGTCTGCAGATGGCAGGACTGTTGCTAATCCTGTCGCCTGTAAAGCTGTGAAGTTGGAGGTCAGCAAGATGGAGTTCCTGAGTACTGAGAGTTTGGGAATACAGCCGCCATCAATGTGCAGCGGTTGTAAGAACTGCCGTCATTGCGCCGCCATAGCCGCCGGGCAGTCCGCCTTGGATGTGCGTAAGCGGCAGCTGATTGAAGAAGGTCTGACATTAGATCTTGAGAACCATGTTTGGACGGCTTCATATCCCTACAAGCAGCCGCCAAGTGTGTTATTTGACAATTCAGAGCAGGCCTATAAGATCTGCTTACGTGACCGGCAGAGAATGATTAAAAAAGGTGAATACAGCACCTTCTGCCAAGTGTTTCAAGAAGCTGTGTCTCGTGGAGTGTATCAGAAAGCTTCGCCAAAAGACCTAGCTTATACTAAGCCCGTGTATTATTCGAGCCTAGTCTGCGCATATAAAGAGTCTATTTCCACACCCTTGAGGATATGCGCCAATTCTAGCCTCTGCTGCAAGGGGCTAAGCCTCAATAGTATTATGATGGACGGCCCAGTTCCATTATATACTCTGATGCACAATCTTATCCGGTTCAGAAGTTATAAGTGTGCATTCGTGGCTGATATTCAGAAGTTCTATAATTCATTATTAGCTACCTATGAAGATTCTCAGCTGAAACGTGTTTTTTTCGCTGATACAGTTGATGGAGAGCCAGAGGTCTACCTTACCAAAACCATCAACTTTGGTGAGGCCTTGGCTGGAGATATGGCCGTGACCGCCCTCAGACTCACTGGTCGTATTTTTGGTGGACGTTCCCAGCAGGATGTTCAAGATGTTTATGGATCTGAGAAGATCAGAGGTTGTGACGTTGTAGCCCAGCAGGATGTGTGGAGAGATGTTCAGCAACCACTCAGTTCCGAATTTATTTTGTATCAAGATCCTCCATCGGTCAAATTGGAGACTTGTACTTACGTGGATGACTGTTTGAGCGGTCATAACAGCAAACCTGAAGCTGTCCAGCTGGTCCAAGAGCTGGAGAATATGATTGCACCTGGCAATTTCAAGTTTAAATCTGTTGTTTATTCTGGACATGATGTTGACAGTGTAAAGGTTCTGGGCCTTGTATGGGACCCTAAACAGGATAAGTTGTTCCTACCTGTCAGAGCCAACCACGGCGAGAAGATTAAGGGTAGAAAGTTACTGGAGGATCTGGATCTGGAGGACCTCTGGAGAAGTCTACCTGAGTTGATAACTAAACGTGAAGTTTGGAGAATTGTGCAACAACTTTATGACCCAATGGGTCTAGCAGCGCCATTGCTGCTTAAATCCAAGCTTTGTCTACGCTCAGTTTGCATACATGGATGCAACTGGGATGATGTTATACCTGGAGAGTTGAGGTCGGAGCTCGTGTCCAGCCTCCAGGACCGTTCGGCACTTGGAAATGTGTCGTTTAGACGTTCGATGGTTCCTGATAAGCCGTTGGGGCTTCCAATGCTTGTTGGTTTCTGCGATGCATCTAACCAGGCCTATGCAGCCATCACCTACCTGAGATGGCCAGTTCCTGGAGGATATGATGTAGTTTTGTGTTGCGCCAAGTCACGTGTCGCACCAGTGAAGATTGAGTCTATACCAAGGTTAGAAATGCTTAGTTGTCTAATTTTGGCAAGGCTTGTGGATACTGTTGCCAGAGCCCTACCTTTCAATATTTCTGGCAAAGTGTTTTTTAGTGATAGCAGCTGCGCCCTAGCTCAGCTATCCAGTGACAGTGTTATGTTAAATGTTTTTAACAGTCATCGTGTTTCCGAGATACAACAGTTGACGAGCCCTGAAGATTGGAGATGGGTTCCAACCCAGCACAACATTGCCGATCTGGCAACGCGTGGTTTGTGTACGATTGAGGATGTACAACCTGGATCTACATACCAGGAAGGTCCAAGCTGGTTGCGCCTGGAACAGGACCAGTGGCCCGTTAAGACGGCGGGTGAGGTAAATGCATCCATTCCCGAGAGCGAGCTAAATCCCAAGATGGCGAAGCTCAAGGTAATGTTCACACAGGTAGTGGACAATGATTTTTGGAGGTCTCTGGCAAGAAGGACCTACAGGCAGGCAAGGAGGACTGTGGCTGCAGTTCTTAAGGCTGCCAACTGCTTTAAAACGCTGCTTATCAAGAAACGTGGCGTTGCAGCAAATGAGGATGGTGTTAGCAACAATGATAGTTCTAAGTATCATGAGAACTATACTTTCACAAATACATACATGGATTCTGTTTGTGACCTGTTTTTGACTTCCTTCAACCAAGAGGAGGATATGACCATGGACGCCGAGGGGAAATTTGACTCCCTTCAACCGTATCATCACAAGGTCCAGGTTTGTTGGCCCATTGTGGGTCATGATGGATGTTATCCTCTTAGGACATTTACAATATTGAAAATGTCCGGGAGAGGAGATGAGGCTCTTGAGGCCGCTGCTGGAGGCCCCAGGAAGATTATGAAGGACAGCCCAGGTGTTGTCTTGCTCAGCCGCCACAACAGGCTGGCGCGGCTCATCCTTCAAAAGTCCCACGATGAATTGGGGCATGGAGGCCATCGTAAGACGTTGGCGCAAAGCCGCAGGTATGCATGGATCACACATGGCCGCATGGAGGCTATGAAGGTGGTCAAGAGTTGTGCTGCATGTTCCATTGAATATGCCAAGCGTTCGAGTCCCGCAATTGCTAATATTCTGCCAGATCGTGTCGAGCCCTCTGTGCCCTTCAAGGAGGTGCATATGGACCTTGCGGGGCCGATCGAAGTTACGAAGCCTGGCGTTGGTACCAGGAGTTCCAAGACCAAGTACAAAGTTTGGTTGTTGATTGTGGCCTGTAGATTTACACAGGCTGTGTTTGTTGATGTGTTGACTGATTATTCAACTGAAGCCGTGCTGGTCGGCTTGGGAAAACTTCAGGCGTTTTACAATATGCCTAGAAGGGTTACCACAGACAGAGGCACCAATATGGCCGGTGCCAAGCGGATTATGGATGAACTTTTGAAGGATACCCGAATGCATTTTGAATGGCATCTGGTGCCCACCGCAGCACACTCGTTCGTGGGTACTGTGGAGAGGCAGGTTGGGCTGGTCAAGCGTGTGTTGAACAAGAAGTTGGCTGGTGCTACTGTAACCTTCAATGATTTATTGGTATTGTGTGCTGAGACTGCAAAAGTCTTGAATTCTAAGCCATTGACCTATGCCACCCAAGGAGATGACGTCAATTGCTGGAGAATAATTTCACCTGCTGATCTGTTAGGCGGCAGGACCAACGATGCAATCTGCACCTTTGAGACAGGTTGTAAAGAGCCCATCACCAGGAGGCTGGAGAACTTGGAGGAGTTGACCCGTCAGTTCCATCAGGTGTACAAGGAGCAGCTCATGCCTGAGCTACTCAAGTCCGTCAAGTGGCGCAGCAACAAGGTGCTGCTCGAGCCGGGAGACGTGGTGCTGATCGACGATAGCACAAATTTGATGAAGAAGTTCAGATTGGGGCGTGTGGAAGAAGTGCGCCCAGGTGGGAGGACCGTGGTTTGCAAATTCAAATTATCAGATGACGCAGCCGCCACGAGTAACGAGACTTCCGCAAGACGTCTGCTCAAGATCAATCTACCCAAAGTTTAGTATAAGTATCGTTCTTGTTTAACTTTGAATTTTATTTTTACGGTAGATTTATCAGATATTTTTTTTCGAAAGACAAAAAACGCAAATTTTGACTCAATTTCGTTTAAACTTTCAAATCGACGCAAGATTTTTTCATTTGAAATGCAAACTTAAGTTATTTATACGTTTACACAAGTTTTTTCAATGAGTTAAGTCTTTCCGGGACCAGGGATTTTTTTCGCGGAAATTTTCCTAGGTACCTACGCAAATACGAACATTTTTATCCTTGTTTAGTTGAAATTCGATATGATAAAAAGTAACACAATGAAATTTTTTACATCATACAAATATTTCTTTAAGATGTATTATAATCACATAGATAATTTAATATTACATATATATTAAAATTATTTCTATTTACCTTTTAACCGATGTACCTAAAGAAAAATGCAGATTTTTTTCGTCTTGAATTAAGTAGATTCTTTGAGTTCGAAGATTTAAGCTTAATAAGACCGCTCTATAGTGTATCTTAGCTCTGTTACCTCGGCCAGACATACTACAGAACGGCAAAACTAAAGCATAAGATAATTTTATTTTGATTGCTTTGATTGATGATTCTAAAGTTTCTTGAATTATTCATGATCCTTTTAATTTTTGATTTGATTTAAACATCACTAATTATGTTTATTTTCAGTTGATGGAGCCCTGCGCCAGAAATCCTGTCGGAAATTATGCAGTATCAAAAAATTGTGATGGAAAGACATAACGTCCGTCAGGATAGCTGGAACATGGCATTATTAATATTTGAAAGATTGGTTAGTTTGTATCTTGAGGGGTTCATTCTAACTGAGGCCCCAAATTGCCTTAATTTTGACTGTATGAATATGTACAAGTTGCTTTCTTCTTAAAACAGAGAGAAATTGCAAACTCAGCATTTAGAGAAGTTCTTTTCTTATAATTGAGCTTTTGTTTTATTTTGGTAATTTGATTTGCATATTTCAATTGCAATTTTATTTTACGCAATTTTGATTCACGAAGATTTAAAATCATGAGATTTTAATTTTCCGATGTTTGATGATTTTTTTCACAGTCATATTTTATTTAGATTTAAGTATCTATTTTATTAAACATGTAAGATTTAAGGATTTACCTATTTTATCTAAGAATGTCTAGATGTAAGCCCGAGTATTTTTCCGCTGGAGAAAATGCTTAATTTTGAGAAGTTTTTTATGAAAATTCTATTTTTCTTTTCTAGCAAAAAGATTTAGTAGAAAAAATGTCATTATTTAATCTTTCTTTCTTTTGATTAAAAGTTTGAGTTGATTATTTAATTATTGATGCGATTTTTAATATAAAAATCATTTGCCTATTATTATGTAGGTACCTAATCAAAGTTTAGGTACTATTGATATTAATTCATGTATTCGCAATTACATGGTCTGTAATTCTAACTTTAATTGAGATTATGAGGCCATGATTAATGAGATGTGTGAGTGGTAAATGTGCATTTCATGAATATTGAATGCTTTTCCCATTCCTTGTTCCTATCCTTATGTGGTAGTGGAGTCGGTTTGAGTTATTGTGGTGTTCGTAAGTTACCATAATTAATTTTAGGCCTGATGGCCATGCCATTTTAAACTCTTGTAATTTATGCGTTATGAGATTGTGATTTGTGGACACTGTCTGCACGCATGATGTTAAGATGAGTTATTGTGTTCGATTCCCAGTGACTAGACGGGTGTGTGTTGGAATGATTTTTCTTGTATTCCCTGGCAAGTTCGAACCCATTAATTCCCTTTTCCTTACACCAGAGAATGAGTGTGTTACGCGGCATTCCTAACTATCTCCGCGCTTCGCTTGTAAACAAACAAAGGCGCGCACATTTTTTCCTTGTTGATTCCCATGTGAAGAGCTACGTGAATAAAAATAATGTATTGGATGGATATACATGCGCTCTAATCCGTGGAAGATCTCAAATAAGCCTTCCTGCTTAGTTTGACATCATAATGTGGTAAGAATTTATCTTAATTCTTAATAATAAGTGTAGTATGGTATATTTTTACGAAGAAAGTTAAAACATTAATTTTTCAACAAATAGACCATTTAACTGCTAACTTTTGACATACGAATATTTTCCTTAATTTTATTGATCATTTGAATCTAAAATTATCAATTTCTGATGCTATTTAATATGTTTCGTGCCAATTTAAAGTTTTTTAGAAATTTTATATTTTTAATTAAATTGAAATCACGCAACCTCGATATACAAAAATAATAAACCATTAATGCTATGTAATTAATCTTTATATTTTTGTTTTAGATTCACCGTTTTCATGGTAATAAATACACATTTGTAAACATTCACATGTTGGTCATTCGGAGGGCTTGGAGATTAAGATTTCGTGTACGGCAAGGCATGCGTACCGAAACAAACGACAAATAACGGAAATCGCCAATTTTGGCGGTAAAAGGGCGGTTGGCGGCGCTAAAGAATATTTTTATCTGTTTATAGTTACAATTTATTAAGATATTATTCTCAGTTAAAAAAAAATTTGCGCTTCCAGCAACAAAACCGGCAAAAACAGGCAGTTAAACTTCTGTACCCCTACTTAACCCCCTAACAGACCCCCCCCCCTCTATCTCAGCTCCTGTTACAGATAGAGACGTAAAACTTTTTTCTGGTGGTTCATGTTTATTTTTAGAGAAAATTACTTTTTCTAGTCATAGCAGTCAGACCGCTCCTTATATGCTTTTTAGCAGTCAGCCGCTAAATATTAAAACTGCTGTAGAGCAGCCAATTTTAAAGCTAAGAAAACCAAATTTTACGACGAACTATTATTTTTTATAACAAAAAAATACCTTTTCTGACCATCGCCAAAAAACGACAAATAACAGAAACCGCCAATTTTGGCAGTAAAATGGCGGTTGGCGGCGCTAATTAATATTTTTATCTGTTTATGATCACAATAAAAGAATACAAAAATTGGCTGATTAAGGTCCAGAAAGGGGCAACACAGTTAATTGTTGAAACTAATGTAATAGATTTTTATTTTAGTCAGATGCCAGACGCAGGCAATTAAATAAATTAACATTTAGAAATAGGAAAGAAAACAAAGTCATTCCTAATTAGGACAGAAGTCACTGGAAATTGATCTAATTGATCTAAGGAAGGCTACTTATGTCCTTCATCTAACAAAATCTAACTTAAGGGAGATGACTTATGTCCTTTGTCTGACAAATTCTTACATTAGGAAGGCTGCTTATGTCCTTCATCTTGCAAAACTTAGCTTTTCTGTCCTTCACATAGCAAAACCTCACAAAACATAGCTTTTCTTTCCTTCACATAGCAAATTCTTGCAAAACATAGCAAATTCTTGCAAAACATAGCAAATTCTAGCAACACATAGCAAATTCTTGCAAAACATAGCAAATTCTTGCAAAACCTAGCAAATTCTTGCAAAACATTGCAAATTATTGGAAAACTTAGCTTTTCTGTCCTTCACATAGCAAATTCTTGCAAAGTATAGCAAATTCTTACAAAACATAGCAAATTCTTGCAAAACATAGCAAATTCTTACAAAACATAGCAAATTCTTGCAAAACATAGCAAATTCTTGGAAAACATAGCTTTTCTGTCCTTCACATAGCAAATTCTTGCAAAACATAGCAAATTCTTGCAAAACATAGCAAATTCTTGGAAAACTTAGCTTTTCTGTCCTTCAAATAGCTAATTCTTGCAAAACATAGCAAATTCTTACAAAACATAGCAAATTCTTGCAAAACATAGCAAATTCTTGCAAAACATAGTAAATTCTTGCCAAACATAGCAAATTCTTGCAAAACATAGCAAATTCTTGCAAAACATAGCAAATTCTTGCAAAACATAGCAAATTCTTGGAAAACTTAGCTTTTCTGTCCTTCACATAGCTAATTCTTGCAAAACATAGCAAATTCTTGGAAAACTTAGCTTTTCTGTCCTTCACATAGCAAATTCTTGCAAAACATAGCAAATTCTTACAAAACATAGCAAATTCTTGGAAAACATAGCAAATTCTTGGAAAACATAGCAAATTCTTGGAAAACATAGCAAATTCTTGCAAAACATAGCAAATTCTTGCAAAACATAGCAAATTCTTGGAAAACTTAGCTTTTCTGTCCTTCAAATAGCTAATTCTTGCAAAACATAAAAAATTCTTACAAAACATAGCAAATTCTTGCAAAACATAGCAAATTCTTGCAAAACATAGCAAATTCTTGCAAAACATAGCAAATTCTTACAAAACATAGCAAATTCTTGCAAAACATAGCAAACTCTTACAAAACATAGCAAATTCTTGGAAAACTTAGCTTTTCTGTCCTTCACATAGCTAATTCTTGCAAAACATAGCAAACTCTTACAAAATCTAGCAAACTCTTACAAAACATAGCAAAGTCTTACAAAACATAGCAAATTCTTACAAAACATAGCAATTTCTTGCAAAACATAGCAAATTCTTGCAATAAGGGTCCCAAACTCAAAAAACGTGTGATCCGACCACCGGTTCTTGAGATACGGTGACCTGGTGTCCTTGGTACTGACGGTAAGATTTGGGAAACGGTTCAAATCCTTAGTAAATTTGGTCCAAAAATATTTTGACACTTAGTCAAATTTTTGTAGGGGTACAGAAGTTTAACTGCCTGTTTTTGCCGGTTTTGTTGCTGGAAGCGCCAATTTTTTTTTAACTGAGAATAATATCTTAATAAATTGTAACTATAAACAGATAAAAATATTATTTAGCGCCGCCAACCGCCCTTTTACAGCCAAAATTGGCGGTTTCCGTTATTTGTCGTTTTTTGGCAATGGTCAGAAAGGTATTTTTTTGTTATAAAAAATAATAGTTCGTCATAAAATTTGGTTTTCTTAGCTTTAAAATTGGCTGCTCTACAGTAGTTTTAATATTTAGCGGCTGGCCGCTAAAAAGCGGATAAGGAGCGGTCTGACCGCTATGACTAGAAAAGTAATTTTCTCTAAAAATACACATGAACCACCAGAAAAAAGTTTTAAGTCTCTATCTGTAACAGGAGCCGAGATAGAGGGGGGGGTCTGTTAGGGGGTTAAGTAAGGGTACAGAAGTTTAACTGCCTGTTTTTGCAGGTTTTGGTGCTGGAAGTGCCAATTTTTTTTAACTGAGAATAATGTCTTAATAAGTTGTAACCATAAACAGTGAAAAAAGGGACAAAAAAAGATACTTTTTAGGCCTTTTCAAAAGGCAGTTTTGAAATCCCGTTATTTCATAAAAAAATTTAAAATGCATAGAAATTGGCTTGGAAGGTGAATTTAGGTGTTCTGCATATTTCAACTTAAACACATAAGGCCTAAGATATGATATCCCAAAAATCTTTTGTCAAAGTCTACTCTACACCTAGCGCTGGTGATTTCATTTTTCACAGGTATAAAATGCATAATTTTAGAAAACTGACTGGCGCTAGGTGTAGAGTAGACTTTGACAAAAGATTTTTTGGATATAATATCTTTGGCCTTATGTGTTTAAATTGAAATATGCAGAAGAGCTTAAAACCTGCACATTACTGAGATATTGTTAAAACCGCCGTGCTACCGTTATCTGTTGATATTTTACATGCCTGGCGCTAGGTCGCCAGTAGAGATAAAGAGTTGAAATTTTGTACATGTATTTCTAGGCCCCTAAAGTAACTTTTTAGGTTAGCAGAAGAATGAAATTCGAGAATGGGTATTTTCATGAAAAGATCTATTGGTTATAGTAGTCTTTAACTTGTTAAAAGGTTACTATAAACTTTTCCATGAAATAAAGGAACATTTATTTACACTTACAATTTAACTTTTATTTTATTAGCACAGCTATTATTTAAAAGCTTGTAAGTTACCCGCTGAATGATATTTTGATATTTTTTTCTTTCTAACTTTATGTTACATTGCATCGGTAGAGAAATATAGGTGGATTAAATTTTCTAAACCACTTACTTCTAATCCCAATAATTGTTAGCTACAATAGCCAAAATTACACGTATGAAATTATGGTGTAGAAATATAGCTTGGAAATATCGTATATTATATATTTATCCTCCATTTATCTATCCCTGCATTCGTTACTTTATAGGGGGGGGGGGGGCCGGGGGGGGGGGGTTGGGAGAGACAATGGACTGTTATTATACTAGTCCCAAAAGTCTTAAAATAAAGTTTTAATATTCCTTGAGTTAACAATTCTGTGGTGACTTTTATTGAATTTAATTGGTTGGTTTATCTATTTGAGCGTTCAAGGGTTTCAACCAATAATCTACAGAAGGGGTAATTTTGTGTATCACCATTTGGAAATGTACATCAAATTTTCGGCCATTGGCCCATCCCTGCAGATCTCAGGTTACTTTATCTAACTTTGACCTCAGCAGCTAAATGGCTATTCAACTTTACCAGAATGTTTATACATTGCAAATTCTTTGACAACATAGCAAAATTTGTATTTAAATTTGTGTGACAATTTCAAATGACCAAAATGAATTATGCGATTTGTAACATGAAAAATTAGTTCAAGGCCTGAGGTGAATTCTTTAAAAAAAACTTTTGCCCCACTAAAATTTTAGTGAGGCAAAATTATCCCCTCTAAATTTTTAGTTTGCCATACTGATTTTAGTGGGGCAAACTGATTTTAGTGGGGCAACAGTTTTTTAAGAATTCACCTCTGGACTAACAAGAATCGTATTGATTTTATGATTTTTATTGTCTGTAATACGATAATATAATTCAGAGGATAATAATCGATTTCGAAGCAATATGTGCAATTTTTTTTAACTTAATACTTTTTTTAAGTCCTCTGTTGTACCTTACCTGTTGTAACATTATCTTTACCTAAAATTAGTCGTTTTGTGATCATGTTAATTTGTTGCTCCAGTAATAGATTTTGGATATATTGACTAGGGAAAATTTGTCGTCAGTTTAGGTTGCTAATATGGACCTCATTTATTATACAGGTTTTTTTTATTTAGTAGGTGAGGAAAGGATGAGGTAAATGGGGTGGTATCGTTATTTTGCCCAGCTTTGAGCATTACTTTATCAGAGTACATGCAACTCTGGTGCAACATCCAAGTAATAATGTATCGATTGATTTAGTGAAAAGTGTGATTGTCTTTAACAACATTTAGTAGGTTGGATAGTTGATTAAACACAGTGAGAATTTCTAGGAAATTTTATTAAACAATCTACAATGGTAACTCCTGGTAATATTCCATTCTAATTTTGCTGAAAATGAAGTAGGTTAAAAAGATTTTCACAATTTCTATTAAAAAAAACCTACGATTTTTTTTACAGTTTTTTGTTAGCCAACCTGTATATATCTGAATACTGTGAGTTTAAATCTACTACAAAAGACCAAGTTTTAAATATATTCAATATAACTTATTTTAACTTATTTCCTTCTATTTAACTTTTCATATTTTTAACAATTTGACCTAGTAATACAATTAATGCAATAAAAGATTTGTATTTTTTTAGAGTTTTGAGGCTTATTAGCCATTAGTAAGTCGTAGGGAAAGATAACTAGATGAATAAACCATTCATTTTATGATAATCTTTCAAATAAACTGCCATTTTTGAGACTTTGTAAACAAAAAGACAAACTGATAAATTCAAAATATAGAGCAACTTCAATACACAAAATTACCTTCTTTAGTTTACAATTAGTGGTTTAAACATTTTAAACTTTATTAACCAACCCATCAAGTCCCCACAGTTGTTAAGCCAATGAATAACAAAATGCTTTATAAAACTTGGGGACTATAGCCCAATGTCCCCTCCCTCCCTGAGCTGTATTCATATAATTATTATTTGTTTACATACTGACGTCATTTGTTTGTGATATCGTAGAGTAGCGAAGCTACTCAACAACCTAACTATTTGTTGATTCAAACTCAGTTTCTACTGAACTAATTTTCCTATTTCTATATCGTCTTCCATTTATGTTTGTCCAATGAAGGCAAATTCTGAACAAAAACTTCGCCACCAGTGGACGTTTTTGTTCTTGTCTATTGTTAATGCATAATAAACAAAAGTATGTTGGTAAATATTATAATAAATTGTTCTACATAAGAAAGCAAACATTTTTGAATACTAGAATCATTTTTCGTATCGTATTATTAGACAGCTTTCCGCGGATATTAAAAAAAAATTTAATAAAACTGATATTAATTGTATGATAATTATTGAAATATTCGTGAAAAAATTGTCTGTAATACGATGTCATACATGATTTTTTAGTATGGCTGAGAACAAGTTCTTATCCAGCGGATATTAATCGTTTTCGAACAATGGAAATGTTATTAAATATGTAGCGAGTATTCCTAAATACGGTGGTCTTAGACAAGTACTTTTAACAGTTATAAATCTATCTCAACCATAACATTTATAAATTAGTAACTACTGCTGCTTCATAACGAAATATATTTCAAAGAAAAAATCTTCATTATCAATCGCATCTGTAATAGAAAACAACAACATAAATAAATGAAAAAAAAGCATTAAGAATTATACAAAACTAGTCAAAATGTTAAAATATATCATAAAAAATAAAATTTTAAATTCACAGCTACTGTTTAGATCTTTACTTTAGCACAACCAAACACCAAATAAAGGATAAGCGGTCAAACTGGCTGTGTTATGAGAGAGAGAAAGGGAAGGGTGTAGACAAGTACCCCCCTTACAGTCGGGCCCCTTGCCGCACCTTAATCCGTTGGGGGGGGGGGCGTTCAACGCCCCCCCCCCCCCTATTATCTCAGTTCCTATTAGAGCTAGAGGGCTAAAAATTGTTGTGCAAGTCCTCTGTGTTATGATGAATTTCCGACTTTAATTACTTCAAGGTCAATTTTCGCTTCCTTCACCCTTTTATTTAACAACCTTTGTTTTTAGGTCCTTTTTTACTTATAAATTTCAAACGGCTGTAATTTTTTTATTTTTGAAGCTAGAATCAAAATATTTTTGCAGAAAATGTTTATCTTTATGTAAACTTTATATTTGAAATATCAAAATATAATTTCAGCGGCCGCAGCTGTACTTTGCAGCTGCCAGCCGCCGCAGTCGGCGGTCGGCGGGAAAACGGTGGCGTATCTTTATGAAATTTTAATACATTATGTAGACATGTAAGATAAGCTTAAGTTTGAAATTTGAAGTCTCTAAGTCAAAAATTGCGGCCACAGGAGCCTTTTAAAGATTTCTGGAGACCTGGAGGATCAGGACCTGCAGGATTATACCTGGAGCCTAAAATTGACTTGAAAACCTGTATTTAATATGAGGATTTACGCCAGGATAAAGATATTCAAAAAATTTCAACTCTCAGTTATGTCTCATACCCACACTTAAAAAGTCAAGCAGTTTGGGCTCTTTATCTTTCACACACAGAAAATGAGATAGAAAAAACCGAATAGGGGGGCGTTCAACGCCCCCCCCCCCCCCCGACCGTTAAGGGTTAAGTTATTTTCTCATTCAGTTAATCACACTTAACCTCGAAAATCAACTATGCGCTCAAACAATTTGAAACCTTGTATATTTTATAAATATGAATTTTCTGATTAAATTATTTGTTGAAAAATACACTAATTTTGCTAAAAAAAATCTAGCAAAATGGTAGGACCATCAAAATTGCGACTGTATATGTCTGAATTCATATATTATGTCGAATTTAAGTTCATATTTCTATTCTTAAGGACAGGGATAATTGCTCTCATAATCATATTTGGTATGATTTTCGCTTAACTCTTCATAAGTTTAAACTTTAGTGGGAGTCATGTCTTGCCAATGAATTTAGAATATATGTGGATATTATGACAGGGGAAAATTGTCGTCAATTTAGGTTGTTAACATGGAACTCATTTATTGGTCAGTTCGTTCATCAAGTATAAAGAGAAGGGATGTTGGACAGGGGGTGAATGGGGGTATAGTTATTTTAGCCCGCTGCAAGTTTCACTTTCTTGAAGAACATGAAATTCTGGTTTCAGATCCAATTATTAATATATCCATTGTTATACGCAAACCCACAACGCTTTACCCTCTAAGATATCAAGATCTTTAGTTTTTCAAACAGTCGGTCAAAAGGACCACAAACTTAATTAAATCTTAGTGTTTTAATTTATCTTTGAAATGTATATCCGTCTCCCTGATATATTTCCTGGTTATTTTAAAATTCAGTACCAATATGCAGGAAATATATCCCAAATTGCCATTTTAGCATAAATTCCAACCCCTGTATTTTAGGTTTTTGAAAAAAATTGGGGTATAGTCCCTTTCGTGGCAACGACCGTTAAGGTGGCGATTCGTCGTATTTTGAAAATGGCTTTCAATAGGTTATTTTATTAAACACATGATTCAGTGGCCAAAAATCTTACTAAAGCTTTAATTGCAAGATCTTTGTCAGAAAGCTCTAACTTTGCATTGTTAAGAGGTTAGGTTAGATCAAAAAGTATTAGAAGACCCCAAATGGTTCGGTTGGTGCTCGCAATTTGGGCTTCAAACTATTTTTTCATACAACCAGACGGTAGAGGTGAGGGTAAAGGGTTAAATTGTACACATGTAAAATAGAGGGATGTTCCAATATGCATAATATTTTATTGTGCATTTATATAGATATTAAGTAAACGTATTCATAAAATCAAATCAGTATAGACAAAGAATTGAGTAAAAACAAAAATATCCAGTAAACTTTTAGAATAAGAAATAAATAGTAGGAATTGATATAGAATATACGTGGATGTTAGGCTAGGGGGGAAAATTGTCGTCAATTTAGGTTACTAATTTGTACTTATTGGTCAGTTCGTAATCTAATTGGAGGGAAGGGGATAGCGTAAATGGAGTGTATAAGGAGTATAGCTATTTTAGCCATCTACAAGTTTTGCTTTATTAGAGCACATGATAATCTGGTGTAAGATCCAATTAATAATTAATCTATTATAGTGCAGACTATTAAACATAATTGTCCTTGTTTTAATAATATCCATCCTTTAATAGCTGCCGGATTGAATTTTAGATTCTTGACCTTTTCATAAATTTGTATGCACTGCTGTATTCAGAAATAATTATAGCTGAATAGTCTGGTAGTTGGAATATTGCCGCTAAAATATCTCTATGCCTCCATTATTATTGTCATTTTGGTGTTTGAAATTACATTGTTGCTAATACAAAAGATTTGATTACAACATTTTAAGAAACTTGTTTTTTTTTTGATGAAAAGTCTCATACACACTAATCTTAAAATATTTAAAATTTATAAATTAGATAAAATATTTATATACTCTGCCAATAGATATTTTTTTTGTGAAATTAAAAATGTAATTTATGCCTTTTTGACATTTTCAAAGCTTTTAATATATGTATCTCTACATTTTTAAAAATAGGAAAAGATAAAGGTGATACAAATTTTTAATTGAATTTTGAACCTGAGACATGACGATGGTGAGACTTGGTCTTACTTACTGACTTTCTGACAACCATATTGAAAAACTTTCATGACCTTACTAACATAACAGGGACTTCCTTGCTTATGAAATAGCGTATAGTGTCCAATAAAGAATGATGTCTTTCTATACCAATGACCAATGATAGGCCAGTATATATTGTAATTGACCAATGGTAAATTGTTTACTGGCCTATCATTGGTCATTTGTATTGTATGACGTAACTTTATATAGGACACTATACGCTGTTTCCTAGCTAGTCTCAGCTATTGAATGATGAAAAAAATTTCAATTTTCCCCCAACTTCTTAACCCTTTATTCCAGAAAAGGGTGCATTTTCCTAATTATTTTTTTCCTCAATCTTTGAGTATATTTCTTTTTTTTACACAAACTTCTAAAACGTGTTCCATGGGCGAGCCTTTACTTAAAAACTATAAAATCAAGGGAAAATAATATCACGTATCTAAAGTCTTTACAGGAATTTGTTAGGTTTATAACTAAAAAAAATATCATACACATCCAATATTTAAGGCTGGGGGAGCTTACACCAGATTATTATGTACTCTAATAAAATAAAACTTATAGCTGGCTAAAATAACGATCCTCACCCCATCCCCTCCCTTCACTATGTCCATGTTGGTAATCTAAATTTACAAAAAAAAATCCCCTGTCATAATATCCACGTAAATTCTATATCCAAATTTACGTTTTATATGAAAGTTTTAGCGAGTATGAAACGGTATTTGTAACTTTTATCAAAACTTTCATCGTTTTCCTCGATCAAAAACTATATCAGAAAGCTACATGGACAAAAAAAATTGTGGAGGGAGCGGGTTATGTAAGAAATAACACATAAACCCCTATGAAAAGGGTATAAGATAGATAGAAAGAGTAATTCCCTTATCTTTTTCTCTTCAAAAAATGCAATGATATATTAGGGCAGTTTATACCTATAACATTTATATAAAACAGTATAATATGACCAAAAATAGTTGAAAAAGACAAATTAATGTTCGTCCGTCTATCTATCCAAAAGGTAATGGATGTGGATGTGTTGATAAAAAAAGTTTGATTTGCAAAACTGTTATTTAAGACTACCAAAATGTCTTGAGCAGTTAATTTATTGTACATATGTTAGCTTTGTTATTAATGTTTGTTTTCATCCTTGTTCGTTTTATCAAATAATGCCTGTTACAGTCAAGGCATATATATCATGTGTCCTAAAACTGTATTCTTACTTTTTATGATAACAAAATGCAATTTTGTAGGGGGGGGGGAAAGGGTTTAAATAAAACAGAATTATTTTTGATTGATTATTGAAGCAATATCCCCTTTAAAAGTAAAAGGATGCCTTTCAGTCTGTTTGTAACAACAGACATTGCTAACCAGTGGACTTATATGGTTCTACAACCCTCCGAGGCTTTGTATATGTAGAAAATTATTTAAAAAATTGTATTGGGTTAGGATAATTCATTTCATCCAAGAGAAATCGCCTTTAAGTTTTTCAATCTTTTGCAATAAAATATATAATGATTTACAATAATTTCAATCTTAAGACTATAGTCTCTAGGTGCTTTATTTAATGTAGTAATTGGAGATTCAGATTTCTTTTAGGTATGGACAAACATACAAACATTATACTACTTTAGAATTCTAGGATACATGTTCCAATCAAACATAAATTACACAAGGATCTAAAGGGATAAGACAATGTCCGATAAATTGATGCAAATCCTCAATGATGATACACAAAATTACCCCTTCTGTAGATTACAATTACTGGTTGAAAAGTTTGGAGACTAAACTTAATAAACCAACAAATCAAGATTCAATTGAAGTACCCAAAGTTATTAAGCTAATGAATAAAAACGTTATTGTAGAACTTTTGGGACTAGTGTAATAAGCAGACCAATGTCCCCTCCCTCCCTGTAAATCACGTGTCCTTGACAGAGAGACCTCATTTCAAAGTGTTAATTCTCAATTCAATAATTTTCAGGAAAAAAAGGGTATTTTCTTTTCTCGTATTCATTCGAATCCGGTGGATAGGAACCGGTTCTCATCCATACGAAAAAACTATGTCAAGTACCTTATTATAACCAGTTTTCTACAAATATAAAAATGTACAATCATAAGATTAAAACCAGTTTTTTTAGCCCGTGTCTTCGGCACCAAGGGGCTAAAAAACTTTCCATAAGATCGTAAGTATCTTTTTTATTTAACATAGTAGGTTTTCCATGTTTGTTCGTTTTGCTAATTACTGAACCGATTAAGTATAAAAATTTAAATGTTTAAGATATCTTTGATTCCTGAATTGAAATCTGATGATTTAATTTTGGTTAACTTAACATTGACTATAAGGTTTGAAGCACATCTATAATGGATATAGAATATACGTGGATACTATGGCAGGGGAAAATTGTCGTCAATGTCAATCATGGAAATAATTTATTGTTCAGTTCGTTCATCCAGTAGAAGATGGGGATGGGGAAAAGGAGGTGGATGGGGGTTCGTTATTTTAGCCATCTACAGGTTTAACTTTATTAGATTACATAATAAACTGGTGAAAAATCCAAGTAATAATAAATCCATTACATCTATACATATTTCAGTATTCTTAGTTTTCACAATATGTTGTAGGTACAAGTCAATGGCATGTAATTAAATAACCAACCCAATAATTGGTTTAGAACTTTGACGGACAGCATAACAATTATTGAATAATAAGACGTACCAACATATCCTAATAAAAAATCAGCCGCGCTACTCATATAAGAAGTGTAAAACCGATGTAGGAAGGGGCAATGGACACTAAATGCCGCTGGTACCAAAAGTTTTAATTGTTTGACACACAATTTTTTTGTTACTTATAATATAATTTAATTGGTTGGTTCCAAACTGGTAGTCTCCGAAAAATTGATTTCAATAATAGTTATTTCTCACATCGTATTATAATCGGCTTTCCGCGAATATAGAATGTACAATTATAAGATTAAAACTAGTTTTTTTAGCCCCGAGGTGCCGAAGGCACGGGCTAAAAAACTGGTTTTAATCTTTTGATTGTACATTTTTATATTCGTAGAAAGCTGGATATATTACGATGCTGGACATAGTTTTTTCGTATGGATGAGAACCGGTTCCTATCCACCGGATTCGCATGAATACGAGAAATAAGTTTAACCTATAGTAGGAGTACTTCAAATTGTCCATTTTCGTATCCCTTTAGATCTCTGAGTAAAACCATTGGCATATGGTTATTTATGTAGTAATATTTAAGGGATGAGATAACTGACAGCAAATGTTTGTACACCCCAACAATGATAAACAAAATTATCCCTTCTGTAGATTATAATTATTGTTTAGAAACTTTTTACACTGCTGGTTTCAACCAGCCAAACAAGATTTCATAGAAGCGTCCAAAGTGTTTAAACCAACGAATAAGAGAATATTTCTTTTAAAATGTGGGTACCAGTATAATTTATAGCCATTAATCCCTTCCTCTCAATATTAGAGTGACTTTATTTTGCCAAAGATCTCAATCTTAATCCTTTTTGGTAGCGAAGCTACTCTATAATTCACAATGTCCGTCTGTCCGTCCGTAATTAATGAATTGGGGGAAACGTGATTTTCTCGGCTCCTATAAAAGATAGAGAGCTAAAATTTTTTGACAACATTCCCATCAATAAGGAGCACAATTAACTATAAAACATCAATGGCGGTCGGATTGCTTTTTAGCAGGTTTTAGGCTATTTTTTATGTTTTCCAAATTTTCCCCATATCTTTGGTGTTTATGTTCCGATTTTCAAAAATTTTTCAGTTAAAGATATTAAAATTAAATTTCCCGTCATTTAAAGAAAACAACAATGACAGTCAGACTGCCTTTTCAGGTTTTTGGCTATTTTTATATTTTTCACATTTTTCCCCATATCTTTGCTGTTTATGGTCCGATTTAAGGAATTTTTTCAGTTAAAGTTATCAAAATTAAATTTCCTGTCGTTTGAAGAAAACAACAATGACAGTCAGACTTCTTTTTTGCAGGTTTTTGGCTATTTTTATATTTTTCACATTTTTACCCATATCTTTGGTGTTTATGGTCCAATTTTCAAAAATTTGTCAGTTAAAGATATTAAAATCAAATTTCTGGCGTTTTAAGAAAAGAAACAATGGCGGCCAAACTGCCTTTTAGCAGGTTTTTGGCTATTTTTATATGTTTGACACATTTCCCCATATTTTTAATGTTAAAACTTTTTTGCATTAACAGTTTCAAAATATTTTTTTTTTATTTTGATGTGCATCTAGTATGTAATTTACTTTAACCGTCTTCATCATACAAAATACAACAAGGTTTTGTGTTTATTATGATTTATCTTTCTATATCTGTACTCTCTCTATCACTCTCAAGTCTATTTATCTGTATATATGTCTCTATTTCTTTGACTATCTATTTTTATCCATCTCTCAAACTTTCTTATTATCTTTTTTAAATCCTAATTTTGGTTTACTTTAAATTATCTTTTTTTCTTTCTCTCTCTCTCACTCTTTACAATTTTATTTATATCTCACTATTTTTCTGCTGCATTAACCCTTAGCGGTTGGGGGTGGGGATATATTATATACATATATAAAGAAGGGAACCCGAATGTTAAGGATTAATCTAGTCAGGGAGAAAGGGGACATTAGACAGTTTATTACACTAGCCCTCAAAGTTGTATATTAATGTTTTCTTATTTTTTGGCTTAATAACTTTGGTGGCTTTTATATAATTTTGATTTGGAGTTGAGTGTCTAAACGTTTCAACCACTAATTGTAATCTACAGAAGGCGTTACTTTGTGTATCATAGTGTACATTACTTTATCAGCCATTGGCTTATCCCTGTAATCTAGTTGTATGTGCTTGCCAAAGATAACAATCTTTTATATTCGTCACAATTGTTTAATCCAACCCTATGTTACCCAGGATCTTAAGGGATAAGACAATGGACGATAGATTGATGTATATTCCCAATAATGATAAACAACTATTAAAATTGTTGGTAAAAAATGCTCTATAATAAAACCCCAACAAGATTTAATTTTCTTCTAACGTTATATATTTAAACAAGGACAATTATATCCATTAGTTGCGCAAAAATGATCATTTGTTTGATAAAAAACATTAGTACCTCTAAGAATGATAATATAAATCAATTTAAATAATATATGTACTTGCATCTTGGGACTTTGTATTCGAAGTATAAGAAAAAAAAACAGAAAAATAGCCTAAAAGCATCCTAGGACATATGTGAAGATTCCCAAAAATGGAGAACACAATCGGTTCAGTAACTGGTGCATTATTTGCCAAATGTACCACTTTTCTGCACTACCTCTCCGATTTTGTTAATACTCTATATTTTGGTCCGGTGATTCAAGGATGCTGGATGGCCGAAAAAAAAAGTTTCAGAGTCCCTGGATGTCTAGATATCTAGCTATCTATAAAGGTAGGTAACAAAAATTAAAAAAACAACCATTTTTTCACAATTTTAAAAATTAATTTTTTCATCAATCTTACATCCAACCTATACATTTTATACACCAAAATGATCGGAATTTTTTACGTTTTTTGACAAAAAACGGTTAGCTGCACAAAAAATTTTGACTTAAAGGAACCCTGCAAGAAATACCGCGCTTTAACTTCTTAAAGCCTGCCACGAGTAGACCCAATACCCAAAATTTGAAGCCTCCAGATTCAATAACAAAAAAGTTACAGACATTTCAAAATGATTCTTTTAGTACAATGGAAATTTTGAAAGATTTTCATTGTACTAAAAGAATATTTCAATATTAAATTACGTCGTCAGGAAGCAAAATTAAAAGCTTATCTTTGTCAGAATTTTAGACTGCCAGTAACTGATAACATTATTGCAATAAAAACGCCCCTTTTTATAGTTAAAATGTCTTTAAAAAATTCGGTTTAAATTGCGTTTGAAAGCGTAAAATCATAGCGGGAAAAAAATTAAACTAATGTAAGTAATACAGATGCTCAGCTGTGATTGGTTGTTCAGCGGACTTAGCATAGACTCAGGCTTCTGATTGGCTGGAAATCCTAGAGGCTGGCATTCTCACGCTACAGTACTCTCAATACAATGCAATATAAACTGAATTTTTTTTAATGATTTTGACTATAAAGAAGAGTGTTTTTATTGTATAAACATTATCAGTTACTGGCATGCTAAATTTATGACAAAAATAAGCTTATAATTTTGTTTCTAGGCCACGTAGTTTAATTTCATAATTTCTAACATTAGCATTGTAATTCTTTCAAAATTTTCATTGTATATAAAATGTCATTTTAAAATGCATAGAACTTTTTTGTTATAGAAGCTGAAGGCTTCAAATTTGGGGCATTGGGTCTACTCGTAGCAGTCTTTCATCAGTTAAAGCGGTATATTTCTTGCATGGTTCCTTTAATATGAATTTTAGAAAATTAAATTTCCTAAATAAAAGTATTTGTATTTCAGAGTAATCTTGAAAAATCAACGTCTTCCTATCTAAACTGCGCATTAAATCCTCGGGAACGGCAAAAAACGTAAAAAATTTCGCCTTTGGCAGTGAATACGGCAAAACGGTTCGGTTTTTGCGCTTTTTGCATAAATAACAAATGATGTATCTTGAAAAGTTCTACAAAAATGAAGAAATAGTCTATGGCCTTAAAACGACTCCTTCCTCCCAAAAATGGGCAAAAACCATCATTTTTCAAAAACATGCACAGGGTGTCCCAAAAGTGTAAAAATTTGTAAAATAGGCAAACATTATTGTTATTAGTCAAAATCTGTATCTATATGACAGTTTTAAGTAACTTAAAAATAGAAAAAAAAATTTAAAAAAAAATAATTTTTTTTCTCTTTTTTTGAAAATACAGGGTGTCCAAAAAATAGGAAAATATTATCTGGTCAGAAAACACTGTAAAATTAGAAGTTTTGGCCAAAATAGCATTATGTGCGCTTTTTACATGAATAATCATTTTGGTTATAAAATGTATAGGTTGGATGTAAGATTGATGAAAAAAATTAATTTTTAAAATTGTGAAAAAAATGGGTGTTTTTTAAATTTTTGTTACCTACCTTCATAGATAGCTAGATATCTAGACATCCAGGGACTCTGAAACTTTTTTTGGCCATCCAGCATCCTTGAATCACCCAACGGACCAAAATATAGAGTATTAACAAAATCGGAGAGGTAGTGCAGAAAAGTGGTATATTTGGCAAATAATGCACCGACTATAAAAATCTTACAAACAAAAAAACCTTACTACTTTATATAGTAGGACTTTTTCTTATTATGTGTCTCATCCCCCAAGAAAATGGCTTAAAACCATCGCAGGACCATTAGCTATATTCCCCGAAGAATAGAGCAAAATCGGTTACTGAGATCCTAAGCTTCAGACAGACATCTTTCTACTTTGTATTTTAGATATACAAATACCTCCAAAACAAGATTTAGATTTATCTTTTCTTTTAACTTGATAATAATGTAATTATTGGTATAATTTTGGCAGGAGATGGCATACAATCAAATTTATACAGTTATGCTTCCTTTTATTAGGTTAACCTTGTTTAATGTATAGGGAACAGGGATAAATATTGGGCCATCTCAAAAAACGCCTATCTCAAAAAACGCTATCTCAAAAAACGCCTATCTCAGAAAACGCCTTTTTTTAAAATATTTTTTTTTAAATAAAGCCCTATTTATAACTAGTATTCAATAGAATAATAAAATACTTGTCATTAACTATGGAAAGTAAAATCTAACAAAATGTTGAATTGCCTTATAATTTATAATAATTATTCTGAACTAATTTTTAATTTTGATGAACAGCCGTTATTCTATTATATAAAGTAGTAAGGTTTTTTGTCTGTAGCTCAAGATATATATAACTACTGAACCGATTGAGTTCTTCATTCTATGAAGCCTTCACATAGGTCCCAGTGTTGGTTTTAGGCTATTTATGTTTTCAAGCAATTGTACAGATTTATATTAGAATTCACCAAAAAAATTAGTATGGTTATTAGTATTTGATTCAGTTAAGTACTGCGTAATATTAAAGATTTTAAATATTCAGTAGTTACGTCATTTGCGTGATATTGTTAGTGAAAAAAAGAGGAAGACGTAGTTAGTGTCGTCATAAAATTGATTAATAAAATCTCAGTGCAAAGATTAAAAAACGAACAAACCAACATTAGAAAATTGTAATAGCTTTACTTCTAGAAAATTTATGGAAGAATAAAATAATTGAATCGATTTAAAACACTGTATCAACATCTAAAAAAATAAAAGTTATTTTGTAATGAATATAGAATATACTATAATGTCATATACATCTCTTTGTGCCTGAATTATATTTAAATGTCTGAATATCTGCACAGGCTAGTTGGGTATGAAGGATCTACTAAGCTCAATTTTTCCCTGGAGTTCAGAACATTTCAGAATACTGGTCTGATCCTCTATCATAAACTAAGGTAAGTTAATGGATATAGTAGATATGGATATATTGACAGGGAAAAGTTAGGTTGCTAATATGGACCTAATTTATTGGTCAATTCGTTCATTCTGTAAGATGCGAGGGGTTGGGGGTAAAGGTTGTTTTTTTTGTTATTTTAGCCAGCCTGACTGAGAGACCGATGGACCAAGTTAATTATATACTGGAAGCTAAGATGTACATGAATTCTTTGACAAAAATTTCAGCTGTCTATCTTAAACTACATTCGAGAAAATAACATTTTCGTTGTTGATACTGACGGACGGACGAGCAGATAAATTATAGAGTAGCTTAGTAACTAAAACATATTTTTAATGTTTCTATGGTTTAAGCTATACTTGATTTTAACCTCGATTTTCTGCGGTATACTAAAGATATCAACAGCAAAACTTTTTGACAATCTTAAGCCCCTCTGCAACAAACTATGTAAGTTTGAAAACTTATGGGGCTAGACTAAAACAAGAACTAAAAGGTCCATAAAAGCGCAGCAAAAATTATACATATATTATTGAATATTAAGGTCTGTGTAGTAATAGTTATTTATTACATCATATTATAGGCAGCCTTCGCGGAAATAAAATGACAAATGTTAATATAAAACCAGTTTTGCTAGCCCCGAGGGACCAAATGCATAGGCTAACAAAGCTAATATTGATATTTTATTAATATTCGCAGAAAACTGGCTGTAAAAAGATATGATACATGATTTTTCATGAGGGATTAGAACCTGTTCTAATTAAGCGGATATTTAAAACCATCTTGAAAAGTATATAGAATTTCAGACACAACGTAATATCAAAAACACAATTTTTGTAATAAAATAAGGATGACAACATCCTTAAAAGCGAAAATAAACACATAAATTACATTAATACAAACAAACATTTGTAATATAAGAGATACATTTCAATTTTAATAAAATATGTTCTCAGAAGTTTTTCTCTGTGATGCAAAATGAAAGGATTGCTGTCTGCTGAAAGTGTTTATTGATACAATGATAATCTATAGATCTGTTTTATGCAGTATGCATAGATTTTTAAAATTTAAAACAAGGACAAATACACTGCGAAGCCCTTTATTATTTTTCAACATAGGACATCAATTTACTTGTTTTTGGATACTGCTAAAAAGACGATAGTTAAAACCAAAAAGAACAAAAACACGTCTTAAAACATGCGCTACAGACCATCAGACTTTTTTTGCATATGTAAAGAAACGTATCTTCTGATTTTTAGAAATATAACTTAAGTGAAAACAGGTAGAAAACTAAAAATAATCATAATTTTAAACAGTTTGACTTTAACAAAACAAGCGTTCTTCTACATTTGTTTTAACTTTCATAATTTTTAATGTTCGTTTGCCCTAACATTTTAGAGCCTTGCTTTTATGGATTTTGCCATCCTTGTTGTATATATAGGTTCACTTATTTCATACCTATTTATCTATCTATGTTTTTAGTTCTGATGGCTACGTGAAGGTATCTCTGGAGGGTGGCCAGGTGGCCACCAGGATCCAGTACTTGGATACTAAACCTCTCCAGCTTATTTTCAATCAGGTTAACTAATATTTTCATATGAAAGTAACAGGATGTTTGTCTGTATGTCTGTTTGTTTGTACTAAGATGGTTGTCCTCGAAAGTGTAGCTTCTTTTATGTCCAGGGGAGGTTTATAACTATTTTTGGCGAGGGTTCCTACACTTCCACCCCCAAGAAAAATCGTCATAGGAGAAATAACTAAAGCTAAAGGCTTCTATTCGATACTTTTAAAAAATGGAGCTACTCCACAACTAGTATAAGTCTGCCTCTACATTCTAAACTATGTCTCATCTTTCAATAGATATTAATTATTGAGCCGACCTTAGATAAATATCCCCAGGGTTTGTTTAGCTTCCGGAACTAAAAAGTATAAAATTTAGCTTGTTGATGAATTATTAATTTCATTGGATTTTCCTTCTAAATTGTCACATTGCATTGGACTAAATTAATTAAAGTATCTAAGGGAGGGAGGGGGCAATGATGCTTGAATTAATCTACATCCCTTTCTTTAAAAAAAAAGATAGATTACCCTTAAAAGAAATAAAAATTGAGAGAAAGATTAATTCAGGATTATCCATCACACCCCCCCCCCCTCCCTCCGCCGTATTATATGTTTGTGGGGGGATGGGGTTGACCCTTTTTAAGATACCAAAAACGTAAGTTTTCTAAAAAATAGAGATAGATAGTGCTACAACCAACCCTCTAAACTAACAAACAGACAAACATCCAACTACTATGTTTTGTCACATTATGAACCCATTGTGCCTACTTGTCAGATGAAGTTAATAGGATGAAAAGTGATATTCCTACCAAGGAGAAAGGGATGGGCATTCTTGGACATTATTAACACTTTAATAATGAGGTCTACAAACAATCATATATAGCTGTGACTCATTTATTTGGCGATTTCACACAAAATACATTACTGAGCACTGATAACTTTGCCTATCCTTATTTTGGGTGTTAGTGCAGTCAAACATCGTTAGGGCCCCCTTCCCACACGGGTTAGAAATAGCAAAAAAAATAAATCCCATCTTAATTCAAAAAACTATAAGTGAACAACATGTAATTTGTATGAAAGCACCATTTATCGTAAGTGCAGACAACCACACACATATAAAAATGAATTAATACACGTTCACCACAGCCACGCGTTTTTTTGCCTTTTTTGGTATGGGATATATATGTTGACTAAGCGAGCATCTTAACCCTTAAATCAAATAATTTCCTTCAGCAAATTTAACTATCAATATATTTATGTATTATGTTTGGGGAGGGAGAGGATTTTTGGCTGTTTATTACACTAGTCCCCAAAATTTTATTATTACGTTTTTTTATTCGTTGGCTTGACTAATTGGGAACTTTTATTGAATTTTGATTTGTTAGTTCATTAAGTGTCCAAACTTTAAATCACTATTTGCAATTTATAAAAGAGTAATTTTGTGTGTCATCATTAAAGATGTATATTAATTTATATGCCATTGCCTTATCCCTTTATATCCCTGATGTATAAATGTATAGAAATTTCATATCATCAAAGTAAATTTTTATTTTCACATAAATTTAATATTCTCTTTTTACCAAGAAAATTCACTCTTCCTGTTTCTTTTTATAACTATCTATCTATCTAGCTAGCTGAATATATCCTACAATATAAAGTAGTAAGGCTTTTTTGTCTGTAGCTTAAGATTTCTAGAACTGCTGAACCGAAATATTTCTCTTTCGCATATGTCCTGCTATTATTTAAGGCTAATTTGTATTTCAGATTCAAGTCTTGGGTTGTTTTATGCTATTCTTCTACCCTTCCCTTTTAGATGCTAGAGGCGCAGCCGCTGGTCTGTCATATTTTTTCTATTTTTATATCTTTTTTCTATCAATCTTTGTTTTTCTAATACTTTTATCTTTGATTGTCCTATCGATTTCAAATTTTGCATGGTGATTCCTTTAGTAGTTAGGTACAATTTAGAAAGCGTAGCAACTCTATAATCATTACCAAAATATCCGTACGTCCATTTTAAACATATTGATTTTTTTACTTTTTTAAATAGCTTTTTTCGTTAATTTAGGCATGTTAGAATTGTCCTATCGATTTCAAATTTTGCATGGTGATTCCTGTAATAGTTAGAAAGCGTAGTAACTCTATAATCATTACCAGAATGTCCGTACGTCCATTTTAAACATGTTGATTTTTTTACACTTTTAACAACAAATTTGTATGTGACCTAATTATCCGATTGGTCTGATTTTTGGTATACTGATTCCTGGGACAACAAAGTACAATATTATAAGCGAAGCAACGCTATAATCAAGTCCTAAAAATGTAAGTATGTCCATAATCATTATCCTGTATCAAGCAGTTTTTCAACAAATTTACTTACAATTTTGCTTTGACTCTTATACATTCGCATTCTGATTATTCAGTTCTGACATTATACAAGTGTTAATGTCCGTTTGTCCTACCGTTTCAGAGCTTCGCTTTTATGAATGTTGTCATCCTTGTTATTTATCCAATCATCTATCTATCTCTCTTTTTTCTATTTTTGTATAACTTTATCTTCCTCTCTCTATAATTTTTTATATCTCCTTATCTTTGCATATATCTATTTGTGCCTATCAATCTAATATTTTAAATTATCCATCTAAGTTTTGATATCTATCTATTTGTTCTACCTCTCCCTCTTTTCCCCATTTCAATTAATTTCCCTTTTTACTTTTATTCTGTACAAATATGAATTTAAAATTTACTTTTTGCAAAATATTTCAAACTTTTTCATGAGTTTAATAGATAAAGATAGATAGCAATTTTCAGGGTTGGGACAATGGTACCCTCCAATTATGAAAAACAAAAATACCCTTTTATGTAGACTACACTTATAGGTGAATGCCAATTGTTTGTACAACCCAATCTAGATTCAATATTACTATCCACATCTTTTTAAAGTAACAAATTGTAGAATAAGTTTACAAACTTCGGAGGGCAATATCATTGACGATTGTCCCCTCCTGCCCTGGAAATTTTTTTAAGAACATCACAACTATGCAATACATAAAAAGTATAGAGAATAGTTATTATAAATGAAAGTATATCAGGAATAATTATCCTGTATTTAAGCGCTTCATTTGTTAAATGTATGATTTTTTTGTTTGTTTTTGAGCTATTAATTTTTCTTGTTAAGGTTGTTGTCATCCTTGTTAGAATCCTAAATCTCCTCGTAACACTTTATATTCTTTAACTAGAGGCTGCTCCCCCACCTAAAATAGAAAACCCAACCAGTTCAGTATCTATTGAGCCCTTAAGCGTCAGACCCCTTCTACCTTCAATATTTTTTTAATATATAGATTGTACTTCCGTTTCTTTAAAAAAACTTTTATTGCATATTTATTAGATGAATAGGAATATATTCTTGGAAGAGTAGATACCTCATTTACTAAAGCCTCTACGCTTACAAATGTTCAATATCATTCTTTTTATCTTAAATTATTCAGAGATAATGAACAATAGATTTTTTACCCAATAATGATAAATTAAATTACCCCTTATGAAGTTAAGATTATTTCTGGAAAAGCTTTGACACAGTTAGTTTGTTTTAGCGGATTAAGATTTACATTTGTTGTCCACTCTCTCTGGTTTTTTTGCTTGAATAGTAACCTCTTCATAGACTTAAAGGGGCTTTCTGGAATTTGTTAGACTTTTTTGGGAGAGTTGGGGGGTCATATTCTAGGTAATTCTTAAAAAAAAAACACAAACGTACCAGCAATTATTTATGCTATTTGCTTTGGTTATGAAAAAACCTTTCACTTAGGATATCTTTTTATAGGAATTTAATTCTATGTAGGTGTATTTAAACTGTCTTACCTTTTTGCTCACATCTCTACGCGTAATAAGTTGATTGAGAGTCATGTGATATCAAATTAATAATTATTTAATTATTTTTCAGAATATGAGTGATGGAGAGTGGCATGCTTTAGGGAAACATCTCATTTTTAAAGAAATTTTATCATGCTAGTAATAGGATGTTTAATTGTCTGTTTTACTTACTATAACTTTCATCAAAATGGATTATGAACTTTTATACCTGCTATTAAAGGTAGATGTATAGAAATTAGTTTTTATATGACCAATGCATCATTTGACAATTAGCTAAATTTATCAATTCACTCATTTCGTATTAAAATAAAATATAAATTAAATGAACAAACTAACAAACCAACACAATATTTATAAAGTAGATCCGCTGCCTCCGAGAGAAAAAACTGCACTGTTATTAAAAATTTCACTTATATAATATAGTTTCATAGAAAATTGCAAAAATTATATTTATGACTTATTCATTTTTTACTAAGAAATATTTCTAGAGATAAAGAGATATATATTTATTTTTGAACAAGGACAATTACTTCGAATATTAACGAAGCTCCCTAAAAAATAGAGAATAAGTAGATAAATTTAAATGTAGAACTAGTTTTTACTACCTTTTTGACGGACAGACAGACGGAGTATATTGGAACTATTTAGGGAAAACACATCAGGAAATTATATCTTTGCAGTCGATTAAATTACATGACTAAGTGATGTGTAAACTGTATACTCAACTCATTGTTATGGAGAATCATTAGACAAAAATTAAGCCAACTATCCTAAATACCAGCTGAAAAAATCACAAATGTTTCAGGCAAAAATTTGGAATTAATTATTGAAAAGTTTTGCAGTGTTGATATAAATTTTTTGGCGTTAATTTTAATTCACTTGCTGCCTGAAAAATATAATAATATTAGAATTATTTATTGCAGTATTGCGAACCATGCAGTGTCAGGGATAAGTATTCATAAATTACTACTTCTGTATATTGAAATTATTGGTTGAAAAGTAAGTCGACAGACGATAAAGAGAATGTTTATAAAACTTTGGGTACCAGTACAATAAACATCTAACAATAAATGTGGAAAGCTGTTATGTCAGACACATGATATAAATTATCTAGGTTATAAAATGACTAGTAGAACTCTCAGACAAATCTTTACAATTAAAGGGTTAGTTGTATGCAATGTTCACTTACAAAATGAGTTTTAGGGCCAGTAGGCGTCTATTGGTTAAAAGAAACAAAACAGATGTATTACCTCAATATTTAGAGGTATAATCATTTTTAAAGTTGAAGGGATCTATATTATAAACACAAACTTTATATAATTTAAATTAATAAATGTCTGTCCTTGCGTTTGATTGCAACTGCAATTGTTTATTTTTGTGGCCGGTTCTTCAAATGCTTGTAGCAGCATAATTACACTACAATTTAAATCTTAAATAATTTACTATTATGATGTGATTCGCCTATATTTCTATCTTTGTATGTTTGTGAATTTCCATGAATAAAAATATTTATAGATATTGCTTTTGAGAATTATACAAAAAAGTAAAGTTACAAAAATGTAATTTTTAATTTCGCAATTTTTTGGGACAATTTTTGCAAAAGTAACGCAGCAATTAACTTTGTTAAAGAACCCTTAATTTTAATAAATGCTCCTTACACAAAGTAGTAGCAAATGTATTTTACTTTGACTGTAAAGTTTAGATCGAATTAGATTTTCTAGCTGTTGTTCATGTAGGTATCATATTTTGCTTACATTATTTTACTAAGACGCTTAATTTATCATAAAACTATGTTGTTTGTCAGAATACATCTTGTATGATTCCGAATTGCTCAAAAACTTTTTTGTTTGTTTTGTTAAAACATAAAGATACAGTAAAAGTTATGAAATTTTGCTCTGTTTTTGTAGCAGCCGTAAATTCAATTTCTTGCAGATTTTAGGAGATACTGTTTTTGCAGTTTTTAGGAATTTACAATTCTAACTGAAACATCTACTTCAATATGCAGTGTGCTTTTATTAATGGAACAAAAGTATTGTTTTTAACCCACCTACCATTGACAGAATCCATAAGCAATATCTTATTTTCTTCATTGGTTTGGGGATTTTTGTACTTATAAAAATATTTAATAGTTTTCATCAAATTATGCATTAAAACAAATAACAAATTCCAAGGTTATTATACTGACTAAATAACATTTAAATTGCAGCTAGGTCCCAAATGGCTGGCAGTGCAATATCTGTTCCCTTATCAGATGAAGCATTATTCTTATAATAAAGTAACAGGATGTTTGTGTGTTTGTATGTCTGTTTGTCTGTGTGTTTGTGTGTTTGTATGTTTGTACCGAAGGATCTCGCTAACCGCTGAACCGATCGGGTTCTCCTTAACAGGGTAGCTTCTCATAGGTCCTGGGAAGGTTTATAACTATTTTCTTGGGGGGGGTGGGACACCCCCAACCCCCCAATAAAATGAATTTATTTTTTGAATTTTTTTAACTAAAATTAAAAATGAGGGGGGTCACCCCTCCCTAAAAAAAAAAATTTTCGCCCCCCAACAAAATTTTGTTTTACCCTTTTAAAATCTAAAATAAGAAATTGAATTATTAAATTCGACTCTCTCCTCCTCAAGTGCCCCTAGAGGCCTCTAGGGGCATAGCCGATGGTTTGTTATAAAGAAATCGAAAACAGCTTTTTTGATATTATCTACTTATTTTATTTATGATAAAAGTATTTTGAATATCATTGTAATGGTGCAGACAGTAATTCTTTAAGCAAAACGAAAATATAAAAAAAAAGGAAGATAAAAAAATAAAATATTGTAAGAAATTTTAATTAACATTTGTATGTTACAGCATGTATAAGCTAATCAGTATCAGATTTCAAATAACGCCAATCAGATAACTTAAAAATTCAAATCAATGTCTAAATCTTTACCTAATCCGACAATCTATATTTTCAGAACTATATTTTTGTACTCAAGCAGGTTTAAATTTGATCCTTATGTGAGTCTGAGCCACCAAGCCCTGTTAAATTATCATAGCCAATCAGGGCCCAACTTTATATAATTCACCACACAAAAAAAGATGTTTGATGACACCAGGTTTTTATCTTGATGGAGAGGAGGGAACTTTGACATTGGATAAAGAATCTTTGATGACCACACTTGTTAGAGATGTAAGAACAGGTGACTTTGTTTAAGATTTTTCTCTACAGAGAAAGATTTTTCTATATACAAAAGGAGATGAGAGTTCAGTAAGATGTCTTTAACAGGTATACAGAATTGTTAATATTAAATGAAAATTAAATCGATCATTTCAATTTTTGTTTTGACAAGTTTCTAACAAAAATAAACCATAAGCAAACATACATAATATGTAACATATTTTATAAAACAAATAAAGTGATTTTAACCAAGACAGATTATCATCGAAAACATTGGTTTTAGCCAAAAAAAAACGTATAAAAAATGAATTTCACTATAAAATATTATATTTAAAAAAATGTTCTTTGTTGACTTTTTTAACAAAAGAACTATTTTTTTCTTGCATTTCTTCAAGAAATGCTTCTCTAAACTCCATTTTTAAAGTTTATTTGTAAGTCATAAAAAAAATAAAGTTTATTAAGAAAGTTATTCTTACAGCAACTTTCCACAAAATTTTGATAAAAATATCAATGAAATGCTGCTTTAGTTTTGAAATTATTTTTCCTTGTATTATGAAAAAAGAATATGTTATGTGTCATCCTTGAATTCTTATTTCAAAACCAAACAATGAACAAGTTACAATTTCTCAAAGCTCAGATGTGTGAAAAGAAAGTATAAAAATACCTCAAATTTTAATAGCTAATTTCAAATGACATAAGCTGTTTATTCAAAATCTCTAATTCTTCAATTTTAACGTGTTTTGAAACTTTTTACTTAGTATTGTAACAATGAAAAAAGGTTCAAAGCATGTTTCTTTCTGAATAGTTAAAAATAAAAATTAAATTTAACTTATATAAAATTGCTTTTATATGTCACCTTGATTCTAGGCATTCTCCTATTGTCCTATTGTCTGTTGGTGCAGTTTTTTGGTCTTGATAAAATCGTTATTTCCATACTATTGAATATTTCATCATTGCATTCATCTCTTTTAAAAATACAGGAACATGTATTACAGTATGGAATTGTATTTAAGACAATTTTGCACGAATAATAATATATACCAGTTATGTTAGCATAAGGCCCTTTAGGGGAAACAAAACTGGTTTTAATCTTAATAATATTTTTTATTTCAATATCTGATGCGACAAATATAACTATTCTAATAATTTTGTCGAATCTTTGGGGTCTAAAATAGGGTTCCTTTTTTATGGTTGGGGAGAGGAGGGTTGATTATCCTATTATATAAAGTAGTAAGCGTTTTTTGTCTGTCCCGAAGGATCTCGCTAACCGCTGAACCGAAATTGTTCTCCTTTACAGTGAACCTTCTCATAGGTCCTGGGAAGGTTTTAAACTATTTTTGGGGAGGGTGTTTTCACCCCCCTCCCCCCAAAAAAATATTTTAAAAATCTTTTGAAACCCAAATTTAAAATGGGATGAGGTCGACTTTTCACCCTCCTACCAGTGCCCCTAGAGGCTTCTAGGGGCGTAGCCGCTAGTTATTGATAATACACACTATTAGAAGAAATTCAACGACTTGAAAGATTGATCACTGTAACACCTTCATTAATATGTGTATCAAATATCTTATATAATCAAAATTTTCAAATGAAAATTTATCTCCGTCCATGGTTTTTGTCAGGGAGGGATAGGACATTGGGCTGTTCATTGTACTAATCCTCAAAATTTTTCTAATAAAGTTTTCTTATTCGTTGACCTAACAACTTTGGGGACTTCTATTGAATATTTATTGGTTGGTTCATGAAGTTAAGTGTCCAAACGTTTCAATTATTTATTGTAATATACATCAGGGGTAATTTTGTGCATCATCATTAAATTACATAATATTTTCTGCCATTGTCTTATTTCTTTTTCCTTGGGTTTCTTGTTCCCCTGAGGTTCAAATATTTTTTCAAACTTCTTGAATAACAAAGAAAATTCGATGCATCATATTTTGTCATACTGAAAATTGATGGATATCTTTCAGGATAGATAATTGATATCTTTCAGATAGAAAATAGACCATTTATTGCAAGAATAGAAAAGAATTTGTTAACAATACAAAAATTAGCTAGTCATGTAAAAAGCTATAGGCATATTCAGCCTTTAATCATTACTATTTTAATCAGTGGCTTCGCCCCTTGCATCCAGGGGCTCTGCATTGGAACGGAGAGAAAGGGGCCGAAACCAGAAAAACAAAAAATGGACTAGAACTATCCCTTATCAAAGATTAGGAACTTATACTTATAGAGCAGCTATGCCGCTAACTAAATCAGCTGACATAGAAAAACTTTATTTTTACAGAAACGATGATAGTTTCATATGAAAAGTGTAAAATGATTGTAAACCAAATGTAAAAAGAAATATTTTTAAAGCAAAAAGGTAAAAAGAAATATCTTTTTAAAGAAAAATAATAATAAACTCTCTTGAAATTAAAAGTCGTAGAAATTATGTGGGAGGGGGGAGTTGGTGTCTTACACTCTTATTATAAATTTGAATATATCAGATGAAACTAGACCTACATTTCCGTGCTTGGCAGACGCGCGTCAGTCGCGTGTAAGCCACAGTGAAATCGTCGCATTATAACTTTAGAATCCATCTGGATGTTTCAACCTTTTCCTAAACAGACAATCCATCTTTTCAGAATTTGAGTAAAACATTAGAGGGGGAAGGGGTTTAGTAACTCTCCCCATCGCAGTGTCCTTGTGCCGACTCTCAATGGTGTCGGTTATATTAACACAGCCAAGTAGCAGAAAACAATTTGCTAGCAGACGAAAAAGGTCATTGAAAAGGGAGAGAGGTAGTTATCTGTATATAGATCTATACTTTGGATCTGGTTTTATTCAGATGGTTAACCCTTTACAGTCGGGCCCCTTGCCGCACCTTAATCAGTCGGGGGGGGGGGGGGGCGTTCAACGCCCCCCCCCCTATTATCTCAGTTCCTATTAGAGCTAGAGGGCTAAATTTTTTTGTGCAAGTCCCCGGTGTTATGATGAATTTTCGACCTTAAGTAAGTCAAGGTCAATTTTCGCTTCCTTCACCCTTTTATTTAACAACCTTTGTTTTTAGGTCCTTTTTTACTTAAAAATTTCAAACGGCTGTAATTTTTTTATTTTTGAAGCTAGAAGAAAATTTTTTTTGCAGAAAATGTTTATTTTTATGTAAATTTTATGTTTGAAATATCAAAACATAAATTTCAGCTGCCGCAGCTGTACTTGGCAGCTGCCAGCCGCCGCAGTCGGCGGTCGGCGGGAAAACAGCGGCGGATCTTTATGAAATTTTAATACATTATGTAGACATGTAAGAAAAGCTTAAGTTTAAAATTAGAAGTCTCTAAGTCAAAAATTGCGGCCACAGGAGCCTTTTAAAGATTTCTGGGGACCTGGAGGATCAGGACCTACAGGATCATACCTGGAACCTAAAATTGACTTGAACACCTGTATTTAATATGAGGATTTACTATTAGAGGATATTTTAGTATTTTGGTAAGATAAAATGCTTTGTTTAAGTCAAAAAAAAATATTTTTGATCTTTACCTGGATGACCCTGCCAGGTTTGCTGGCATCCTGTGCCCGCCAGGATGGAGATATTCAAAAAATTCCAACTCTCAGTTATGTGTCATACCCAAACTTAAAAAGTCAAGCAGTTTGGGCTCTTTATCTTTCACACACAGAAAATGAGATAGAAAAAACCGGAGGGGGGGGCGTTCATCGCCCCCCCCCCCCCCCGACCGTTAAGGGTTAATTATAAATTGATTTTCCTGTGTTAAATTTCTTAGATAATTTGTGTGGGTTTGACTTTAGCAAAGAGGTTAATGGACAACAAATTTTGTTTTCCACAAGATGAAAAATATTTTATGACGATGCACAATTAGAACAACAGATCTATAATATAAATGTATTAATATACAGATAACTACATCCCCCCTTTTTCAATGACCATTTTCGTCTGCTACCAAATTGTTTTCTGCTACTTGGCTGTGTCAATATAACCGACACCATTGAGAGTCGGCACATGGACACTGTGATGGGGAGATACAGTTACTAAACCCCTTCCCCTTCTAGGGGTTTACTCTAAATCTGAAAAGATGGAAAGTTAATGTTCCTGTAACCTTTGGTTGATTTTCAAATACCCAATTGAGAGTCGGCACAAGGTCATTGCTATAGGGAAATAAAGTTATTTAACCATTTCTCCCTATAGTGTTTTACTCTATAGACAAAGGTCGTTTTAGAATCATTAATCATATAAGAAAATGCAATTTGTCTACTGTTTATTTGTTTATTATTGGTTTTTATTTTTTCTCTCCCTCTACATATGAATAATGAGGTTCTTAAATTGGTACTCTTTTATTTAGGTTTATAAGCTTTTTAAACAGGTATCTAAAGGGATAAGACAATGGCCAATACATTGATGTACATTACAAATGATGATACACAAAATTACCCCTTGATTAGATTAAAATTAATGGTTAAAACGTTAAAATGTTAAACAATAAACCAACCAATCTAAATCAAAAGTCCTCAAAATAAGAAAACTGTTTTATAAAGCTTTGGGGATCAGTGTGATAAACAGCCCAATGTCTCCTCCCTCCCTAATTCTAACATTATGCAGCAATAGTAACTAACATCATTTTATGAAATCTAAAATTATTTCATAAAAATTTAAATATTAGAGCGCAGAAGTGGGTACAAGGGGTTTCAAAAACTCCCTTTAAAATTAAGATAGAAGGGGCCTGCCTTCCCCCTTTTTTTACTTAATTGAGAAATATAACCTCATGACAAAACCCTGTGCACGCTTCGGAAGCTAAATGGGGTATTCCTGTCCATTGAATAAATGATGACCTATCGGTCCATCATTTATTCCCTCGGGTAAGAAATATTCATTCCTAAACAAAAAACTGGACAGGAATATCATTCTCATTTAAACAAAAAACTCATTTTTTATGCTAAAATGTGGTTTGATTTTGGTTTTTAATTTTCATTTATTTCCCGGCTATGATCATTTATATCCCTGATATCAAAGTTCTTTTAATAATTAATAAAAATTCTAAAATCTTCCAAAAAAAAATTAAAAATCTTCTAAAAATGACTACCTCCGGGAAATAAATGGGGTATTCCTGTCCAGTTGACATAAATGATGACCTATCGGTCCATCATTTATTCCCTCGGGTAAGAAATATTCATTCCTAAACAAAAAACTGGACAGGAATATCATTCACATTTAAACAAAAACTCATTTTTATGCTAAATTATATATATTGAAAATAAGTGTTCTTTTCAAAAAAATATTATAAATATGAAAAAAGGAGATTATTTTCTTTCTTTTAGTAATTAATAAAAATTATAAAATCTTCCAAAAAAAATTTAAAATCTTCTAAAATCATACCAGGGATATAAATGAGATACCAGGGAAATAAATGAATATTTACATCCACTATTTAAGGGGTTGTTTATGTGGGAATGAATATTTACATCCACTATTTAAGGGGTTGTTTATATGGGAATGAAATTTGTCTAAACCCTTCATAGATATTCTATTATATAAAGTAATTTTTTGTCTGAAGCTTAAGATTATAATAACTACTGTACCGCTTGGGTTCTCTAATTCAGATAAGCTTCACATAAGTCCTAAGATGGTTTTTTAGGCTATCTTATTTTTAGTATCAAATCTTTGTAAGTTTTGGACTATGTTAATGCCTATCAATTCACCTTCGAATACGGAGCCTAAATGCTAGGGGCGCTGCCACTAGCAAGGAATATAAAACATCAATATGAATTTACAGTGTTTTTTTTGTAATGAAATGTTATTGCTGCTTTTTTGATCTAAACTGAACAAAAAAACTAAAGGAGGTTCCTATGAAGGCTAAGATGTTATATTATCTGATATTGGCTAAATACCAAACTCAAAAAATGACAGGGGCATACATTCTAATAAACAAAGATATATACAGGGTGCGTCACATAAATCGGGACATTTTTTAAACGGCCATAGCGCGAAAACTACTTGACCAATCAGGACGTTTGACCCCACTATAGAAAGCTTAGGTAATGACCTTTTAGCACAAAAAAATCTTTGGACGAAGATGGACATGTACACCGAGCTGGACGCGTATATGTTCAACAAGGCAGATTCCAAATGCGCCGGTGGTTAAGTGCGCAAAATCACAAAACGTAGGGTCCGACAGGGAAGGAGTTGGAATCTTGACCCCAAATTTTGTGGGTGTCTTAGGCTCATTGAGACACACATTTTGCCGTGTTTAAATCCATTTTAGCTCAATCCTAGCCAAAATGAGGTCGATTTTTCAAGATTTTAAGCCTTAAGAAATCACAAACAGTGGGGCCCGACAGGGAAGGAGTTGGAAATTTGACCCAAAATTTTTTGTGTGTCTTAAGCTCATCGAGACACGCATTTTGAGTACTTAAAGTCCACTGTAGCTAAATCCTAGCCCAAATGAGAGCAAAAACATGGATTTTGTCAATTTGGCGGTTACTCATGATCCTAAGGAAATGTGGCCTCCCAGTAGCCCGATCTTAATTCAATGGACTTTTGGGCCTAGGGCTACTTTGAAGCATGCACCAATAGACGTGCCCATACCACAAAGACCTCCCTCATTGCCACTATCAAGGAGAACTACGCCAGCTTGGACAGGTACATTTTAACCTGGACCTGCCGGCGGTTGAGGAGGCGGGTAGAGACGGTGATTGAGGCTGGCGGCGATTTTATTGAATAATCTACTAGTCATATACCTATTTTGCTTCCCAGTTTTTAAAATTCAATAAATTCTTTAAAATTGACGATTTTATGTTCATTTCTTTAAAAATTACAAATTGTCCCGATTTATGTGACGCACCCTGTATATTAATATTAATGTCTGTATGTTATGAAATGTCCACACGCTTATATAATAAATGCAATTTAATAATACTAGCATCTAGTGGCTCTATTTTCGAAGTATAGGGGAAAAAATTGGTTGAAACCATCATAAATGTTTAAGTATATATTAAGTAGCTTTTAACCTTCACGGGACCTATCAAAAGCCCTCATAAAAAGAAGAACTCAATCAGTTTAGCAAATTATTGAAATCTCATAATACAGGTAAAGAAAACCTTAAAAACCATCCCAAATATTAATCTAAAAATTAAAAAGCCTAAAACCATCCAGGGACCTATTTTAGGATTCCTTAAAATGAAGAACTCAATTGTTTCAGTTGTTATTAAAATCATTCTTTTTAAACTTACTGCTTTATATAATAAGACTAGCGGCTACGCCCCTAGAGGCCTCTAGGGTCACTTGAGGAGGGGGGAGTCGAATTTGATAACCCAATTTCTTATTTTAGATTTTAAAAGAAAAAATTTTTAAAAATATTTTGGGGGGTGCAAAAAAAATTTTTTGGAGGGGGTGCCCCCACCCATAATTTTTTATTTAGTTAAAAATTTTTTTTTAAATTTAGGGGGGGTATTTTTCATTTTGATGGGGTTGGGGGTGTCCCACCCCCCCCAAGAAAATAGTTATAAACCTTGCCGGGACCTATGAGAATCTACCCTGTTAAGCAGAACCCGATCGGATCAGCGGTTAGCGAGATCCTTCGGTACAGACACATAGACAAACAAACATCCTGTTACATTAGTATAAGGATTATAGTTGCTTCGCTTCTCATGGCAATTTTTCTATTTTTTATCATTATTTTCCCTGCTTTGTTGATCCAATATATAATATATATGGAAATGTAAAGTACCTTCCTTTCATCAGAGCATTTGTGTAAGCTTTCAAATATCAGAAATAGATAAGTTTCTTGTAACAATGTTATCATAATCGATATGTAATTACTTGGATGTTACACCAGATTTTCATGTACTCTAATAAAGTTGTACTCGCAGCTTGTTAAATTACGGTACTCCCAATCCAACCTTTTACCCCATCCCCTCCCATCTTACTGGATGAATCTTCATAATTGCCAATTATCTCTTCTTTATAAAGCATAGGCCACGCACAATGGTTCTTCAATCTCCCTTGGATTTCGCACAACTTGAGGCATTGCTGAGAAATGAGATTTTCTCATATTAAATTCAAAATAGAGTTCTCTCCTCCAGGTTATTCTCAAAATAGGGGTTGGATTTTTTTTATCTGTTTGAAACGCTAAACTAATTTTCATAGACTTTATTGAGTATATCTATAAAACAAAGTAGCTTGATGTCTGTCCGTCTGTCTGTCCGTCTGTCCGTCTGTCTGTCCCTTAAGATCTCAGTAACCACTGAACCTATTGGATTCTACTCTTCAGGGTATATACCTATTGGTCCTGTGGTGGTTTTAAGCTATTTTCTTGGGGGGTGGGACACCCCCAACCCCCCCAAAAACAAAAAAATCCCCCCCATTTTTTTTTTTTTTTGTAAGAAATATCCTTGGCCCTTTGTAGAATATTTCCTTTGTGGAAGATTTCCTTTGTGGAATATTTTTTTTTACAAATTTCACCTTACAAATTTTACCATCTCTTGGGGCAAAGCCCCTAGATGCTAGGGGCGAAGTCGCTAGTGTAAACATAAAGTAGATAGAATAGCAGAAAGTCTTCTATTTTTAGGGTCTTTGTCAAAGGGGAAATATGCAATGGAAATTTTATTCTTCAATTATCATAAAAGTTTAGTAGGGTAAGATCCCTAGAAATGCTAGTATGCTTTGAATCAGCTTATAGTGCCTAAATAAATGACGTCATACAAATCATATGTCTAATGATAGGCCAGTATACATTATAATTGATAAATAGTAGAATATATACTGGCCTATCATTGGTCATTTGTATTTCATGACTTCATTTTTCATTTGACATTACAAGCTGCTTCTATGCTTTCAGTAGTGATTTAATAATTATTTCTCGCATTGTATTATCAACAGCTTTCCGCAGATATAGAATGTACAATTATAAGATTAAAACCAGTTTTTTTTAGCCCAGAAGTGTCAAAGGCATGGGCTAAAAAAACTGGTTTTATTCTTATGATTGTACATTTTTATATTTGTAGAAAGCTGGATATAATACGATGCTAGACATATTTTTTTCGTATGGATGAGAACCGGTTCCTATCCACCGGAATGAATACGAGAAAACAGTTTAAGAGTTTGTCTTAAAGGATACTTGTATAAATACTTTGCATCCTCTACTCTTACTGTAAAGCAAACAAAAAAAACCTCTTGACCTATAGACTATGCATTATCTTTACCTTCCTTATTGTTTTTTCTTTGTAGTATAGCAGCTACTCTATAATTTCATATTGTTACCCTCACATTTTTTATATTTCTATTTTTCTTTTATTTTCTTTACTACTAAGGAATTTCCTACTATTCAACCGATTGAGTTCTCCATTTAAGGAAAGTTTCTCATATATCCTGGGATTGTTTAATGTTATCTTATTTTTATATTTAATGGTTTTAGGCTATTTTTTTACACTTTCCCTAACAAATATACAAAGCCCCTAAATGCTAGGGGATCTAGAGCCGCTAGTTTATTATGTAGGGTAACTAAATAAATCTTTATCAGGAATCTAATTAAAGTACATAAATTAGTAAAATTCGCATTTTAAATATAATTATGCTTATTCAAGTAAAATGAAAACCTTACCTAGCCTTTGAAAAAAAACTTTTTTTGTTATCTGGTCTATTGGATATAAGAATTGATATCTATCTAAATTCTAAAACCAGAATCCCCAAGTTAAGAACTGTGTAAAGATCCTTTGTAAAATTTTGTGCATCGGCTAAATAAACATTCAGACCTTAGTTTTTAGTGCATCCAGGCTGTGGTACCTAACATGCATCTACAATAGCTACCTAGATAGATAGATAGTCAGAATCAGGATAGATAGATAGTCAGAATCAGGATAGATAGATAGTCAGAATCAGGATAGATAGATAGATAGAATCAGGATAGATAGATAGTCAGAATCAGGATAGATAGACAGTCAGAATTAGGATAGATAGATAGCACTGAAAGAGAAAGTTGAGAATATTATACAGGTACCTAAATAGATTTACAATCAGATAATAAAGTTGGTACAATAACTACCTAGATAGATAGATAGACATAATTTTGATAGATAGATAGCACTGAAAGAGAAAGTTGGGAATATTAAATAGGTACCTATTTAGATTTACAAACAGTGGATAAAGTTGGTACACTTAAAAATAAAATTCAGATAGTAAAAAAATGTTAATAAAAAACTTGATTAATCATATACTCAAATAATATACATGTAGCTGGAAAGATTATCAAGATTTTTTACTTTTGTAAAAATCAAATTGTTGTGCATAAAGTTGTATTCAACATTCATCCACAAGGTACACAGGTATACAAATATGTAAAAGCAGTCAGAAGATAGAAATGGAAAGAAAAAGAAATTTCAGCATTTTAAATAAGTACCTTGGTAGCTGTCCCATTAAAAAATTGATTACTCAAAATTCATACAAATAGATCAAGGTACATTAGGACAGAAAAACATACAATGAAAATTTTTAAACACAGATAGAAGAAAAATTTGGGTAATTTAAACATTTTACCTGGAAAGATTTACATACATGAATCATAATTAAGACTCAAAAATTGGAAGTATTAAAATTCTTTCTATTTTGTTTTAGGTGGTATTTATGACATTGGAGGTGGGCTTCATGGAGAATCTGGCTTCAGGGGATGTATAAGAAATCTTACAATTGATGGAAAATTAAGGTAAACCATTTGGTTCCGTTTTTATGAAATTATATTAGAGGTGCTTTCCCTTCAAAGTGCCTAGTGAGCACAGAATCCCCTACTCATCTATTCTTTAGTATTTAAATTGATTGAAAATATTGGGGAATGGTATTTATTTTCATTATGTCTAACCCATGAGAAGTTTATTAAACCTGCGGGGCTACTTTGTACACAAAATAACTTATTCTATCTTAAACAGGAAAAATACCGCTACACCCTTTAGTATCATTAATTTCAAAATAAGAATATGGTTTTTCTGTCTTTGAATAGGCTTTTTGAGGGAAACCGCCCAAATATGAGACACCAGATTTTAGAAAATTATCTTGAACCATTTATTTTAGTAAAGAAATTCCCCAAAAAAGTATAATTTAAAATGATTTTACTGTTTAGATTATTGGAATCAGGAGATGGAATAATAAAAGGATGTTCCTTGGAAGACACTTGCGGTTGTCAAAACAATGGACGATGTAGAAAGGTACTTTATAAACATTAAATAATCCTATTATATACTAGTAAGCTTTTCTTGTCTGTATCTAAGGATCTCGCTAAGTGCTGATCCGAAATGGTTCTCCTTTACAATGAAGCTTTTTATAGGTCCAGGGAAGGTTTTTAATTATTTTGGGGGAGGGTAATCCCACATTAATCGACCCTATAGGCTTCTAGGGGTGTAGTTGCTAGTTCTTATTATAAAGTAACAGGATCTCTGTATGTCTGTCTTTACCGAGAGATCTTGCTAACCGCTGAACCGATGTGGTTCTTCTTCCCAGTAAAGCTTCTCATAGGTCCTGTGAAGTTTTAAAGCTATTTTGGGGTACGGTACCACCATCCTCCCAAGAGAAATTATTTTCAAATATCCGCTTGGCGGCACCACTGTATTCTTCCTACAAGAGCACCATCTCATTTTCTATATTTTATAAAATTTACAACCCAGAACTTCGGCAAGTTAGACCAAAAAATTACGAGACCTAATCAAAACAAATCTATACTGAAACTAAAACCACATCATAGTTTTATTGGAAGTGTGTAAGTTTTAAGGAGTTAAAATTCTAACTTAATGATTACCATGACTAGAATAATGGATTTATTAATACTTGGATCATACCCTAGATCATCGTGTATTTAATAAAATGAAACTTATAGCAGGCTAAAATAACGCCACCTCCCCTCACACTACTGGATGAACGAACTAACCAATAAATGACAAGGCAATAGCAACCAAACGACAATTTTGTCCTCTGTCTTAATATCCACGTATATTATACATTCATTATTAGTTAGAAGAAGCTTGAAATTATAATTATATAATTATTCAGGACAAGTGTGACTGCACAGGAACAGGTTTCACAGGAACTGTTTGTACACTATCCATACATCCTACTTCATGTAAACAGGTAAATGTAAGAATAGTTTTATAGACAGCTTTCCACGGATATTAAAATGAAAAGTTATAAGATTAAAACCAGTTTTGTTAGCCAAAGGGGCCAAAGAGATATTGAACTGGAAAAGAGTAATGAATATTTTTTTTAAATTGCTTATATTTTACAACAATTCTTAAAATATAATAATGTAATAGTAAGAAGAAATACTTAATATGTAATGTTTAATGAAGTGAAAGCATAACACCAGTAATTATATTCTTACAAAAACAAATAAGAACAGAATTTGTTAGGATACAATATAGACTAGTATTACTTAGGATATTTCAGAGAAAGAGAGGAAAATGGGCTGTTTATTACTTAAGTCCCCAAAGTTTTATTATAACGTTTTCTTATTCGTTGTCTTAACATATTTGGGACTTTTAATTAATTTTGATTGGTTGGATTATTAAGTTGAGTGTCCATACATTTCAACCAGTAATTGTAATCTATAGAGGGGGTAATTTGGTGTATCATCATTGGGGATGTACATCAATCTATATTAATTTTATATAAGAAGAAGTTCCACCCAAAATCAAAACTTGAGCAAAAAGTTTTGATTGAGCCCAAAAAATAGTAATGGCCTCACATTTGTTTTCACAAAATCGAGGTTGTTTATAAAGGAATAATATTATTTTGGCACTGTCTGAGTTGATCTAAATTAAAGGTGTCTGCCTATTTGGACTTTATTGCCCTCTGGAGCTTAACATATATTATATAATATAAACATTATCCTTATATGAAAGTAACAGGATGTTTGTCTGTTTTTCTGCGTGTCTATCTGTGTGTACCGAAGGATCTTGTGAAGGTTTATAACTATTTTTGAGAAGTTTACAACCACACTTCCAAGAGAAATCGTTCCCAAAAATTGAATACAATGCTATTCAGGAAAGCTTTTTGATTTTTATGATAGTACCAGTTCTCAACCATTTTGAACAATCATGTATCCTTCCGTATTATATCCAGTTTACTACGAATCATAAAATTTAAACCAGTTTTGTTAAACCCGTGCCTTCGACATCTCGGTCTGTTTATAATACGATGCGATAAATAACCTTAATGCGATGATCATTTGGTAATATTCTTATAATTACAGGCTATATATTCTGGAATGAGAAAGGTGACCTACCTACCAGAGAACACAGGACTCAATGACCTGTACACAGTGGATATTGATGGTCCAGGGCCAATTAAACCCCAACAAATTCCATGCAGGTAAATGTTTCAATGTTGTCCAGGAATTAGTATTCCAAAAACCAAATCAATCGGATAATTATATCACATAAAAAATTGTTGTCAAAAAATTTAGAATCAAGAAGATTGAAATGAACGTACAGGCATTTGAATTGAATTGAAATGAATCATCATGAAAAAGTTTGAAATCAACGGGACAATTCCAACAAGTCTAAATATACAAAAAGATAATGAACATACGGACGGACAGACCGACCTCCATTATTAAAAAGCTTCGCTTTGAAAATAAGTTTTTATTTTATCATGACAATGATGTCTCAATAAAAATAAATGATCAAAAAAATCAGTTAACCCTGTCAGAAAACAAATCTTATGTGTCATGATTTTTTACAGTTTTATCTTACATTTATGATTTATTCTAAGAGGTTCTGTATATTACATTTTCTCAACTAATTATAGAATTTCTGTAAGATTAAATTTAGATTGTTATAGAATATTGATAAACTTTTCTTGTTAAGTTATGAAGAAGGGAAATATGTGACAAGAATTGGACACGACAACCAAGAACCTACAAAAGTTGATGGTTTTCAGGTATGAATATAATATTTTTTAATCTAATATCTTTATTTTAATATTCTTATAATAAAGTAACAGGATCTTTGTTTATCTGTATGTCTGTCTGTATCAAAGGATCTCACTAACCGCTGAACCAATCGGTTTCTCCTTTACAGGGTTGCTTCTCTTTGGTTCTGCGAAGGTTTTTATTAATTAACTATTTTTGGGGAGATAAATAATAAGAAATTTGATTATGTTTATCTAGTTTATTTTAAAAACTATGCATTGTTCTATCTATGACAAAAGAAAAAAGATAATTATCATAGTTAAATAAGTTTTTTTCTGAATTCTTTTTCTTTATTGCATACTTTATTTTACTTTTTCAATTTTTTATGAAGCACAATATGAAATGATACAACTAAAGATAATTATGTTAGTAAACAACTAATGTGATACTTACAAATCTTATTTAGTAAACTAAATGGTCAGTTTTACCCCTCATTGAGCAAATTGGACATGATATATTGGGGGTTTCAGTAGGAAAATACTTTACATTACATTGTCACTAACCTAATTCAGGCTTTTACAGAATGTATCAAGGAAAAAGTAATAAGTATGCTGACCTAATAAATATATATCCTATTATATTTTGTCTGAAGCTTAAGATCTCAGTAACTACTGAACCGATTAGGTTCTCTATTTTAGATATGTTTCATATAGGTCCTGTGGTTGTTTTAAGCTATTTGATTTTCAGATTTTTTTTTTTTGATGGTTTAAAGCTATTTTACTCTATCCTATAGAGACCCTATATGCTAAGGGCGTAGTCGCTAGTTTTAAAAAATGGATTAAGAAATTTAAAATATTGTTAAAGTCTTGGTTAATTGAATAAGGAAACATTATAAAAATCAATTTTTTAAAAATTGTTTTTTAAGAACTTCATTCAAAGGAATTCAAACAACAAAATACATAAAAAGTAATAATAGCCTCTTTAAAGCAAAGTAGTTTTAGAATGTAATTTAAATTGAGAGTGTCCTCTTAAGATTGTCTAAAATTAAAATCATAGGAAAATCATTCTCATTTAAACAAAAACTTATATTTATGCTAAAATGTGGTTTAATTTTGGTTTTTAATTTTCATTTATTTCTTCAAAGTAATCATTTTTTTCCCTGAGGTAATTATGCTTTCTTTTAGTAATTAATAAAAATTCTAAAATCTTCCAAAAAAAAATTTAAAATCTTCAAAAAAAATTCAAAAATCTTCTAAAAATATTTTCTCAGATTTTCATATAAATATGACTGTATAGACATGGGAACTTCAGTCGTGCGAGGCTTGTGGTGCAGAACTGAGATTCTGTTCACCCGTTGCCATGACTACCTCGGGGATAAAAATGATACCAGGGAAAAAATGATACCTCATGGAAAAAAATGACTACCTCGGGGAAATAGATGACTACCTTGAGGAGAAAAAAGAATATTTACATCCACTATTTTATGGGTCATTTATGTGAGAATGGTATTACACAGTTTAAGGTATTAACATATCTCTTTATGTTTGGGATGGTATAAATATAATTGAAGATGATGTATTGGGTGTGAATACGGATAACCTTGGCACCTACCCATTATTCTGATAAGACAATTTCCTTCATGGGTGTATAAACCCCCATCTCAAATATATCTACTTTTATTAGATAGTTTCCAAGCTTTTAAAATATTCTAATAATTATAACAGTACAGTGTCATTTGACCCTTACAGTAGATATTTTTATAAAAGGTAGACCAATGTAATTTTTTTAATTATTGACCAGTAAATGAAATGTAGAAATGAAGTATTATGCTAAGATGGAGGGGACATTGAGCTGATTATTACACCAGTCCCCAACGTTTTATATTAACGCTTTCTTATTCGTTAGCTAATCAACTTTGGAAACTTTTTCTTGAATTTTTTAGGTTGATTTATTAAGTTGAGTGTCCAAACGTTTCAAATACTAATTATCTTATCCCTTTAGATCCCAAAGTATTATGTAGGAATCTACATACTTTTATGTCTTTTTTTGATAATTTTAATGGAATCTACAGGTGGGTTGTTTCATTTGTTACCATGTATGTGTAAATTATGGATACTGGTTGAGATGTGTAATCTAATAATTGCAGGAGCCTGGGTCCTTCAGACAGACAATACACTACCAAGCCCCCTGGGAGTTTATACAACTATTAACTAAGAATTCTCTTCAGTGTACACAGTACCTTAGGTAAGTGTAATAATTACATTTACAGCATGGCTTCGGAACCGAACAATATCCGCTGGATTAGAACCAGTTCTCAGTCATACTGAAAATTCATGTATAGCATCTTATTACAGAAAATTTTCCACGAATATTAAAATAAAAATCATGAAATTAATAACAGTTTTGTTAACCAAAACCTCAGGACTAGAAAAACTGGTATTAATATTATAAATTTATATTTTGTTATCCGCGGAATGTTGTTTGTGATATGATGCGATAAATTACAATTATATAATTAAAAAAAAACAGCTTGCATGCATTTACAAATAGATTTCTTTCTATTTATTATAAAATTAATTTTGTATATTCACTGTAAAAAAAACCTGCTTACAATGCCTTGGAACGGTAATACTTTTTACTAAATGCTTGAATACATTTTTCACAAGAATGATTTGAATTATATTTTATTTGAATACAATCAAAAATAAAGCTTCAATCCTTAGTAAGTTTTATGAACTTTAAACATAAAATCATTTAGCTTCAAGAATTTCAAGAACAGAACAAAATTAATTCGTAATTTGATAAAAAAAAAATTGGTTTGCATTATATAGAACAACTAGAGGCTCTGTAATCGATCAAAGGTGTTGTAGGGAACAAAAAAATAGCCTTTAACCATCCCAAGGATTAAAGCTGAAATTAAATATAGTCTAAAATTACCCCGTGACCTATGTAAAGCTTCTCTGTAAAGGAGAACTCAACCAGTTAAGTAGTTATTGCAATTCTAAGCTAGAGACAAAAACCTTAGTCTTTATAATATAGTTCCTGATAAGGGAAAATTATATTAAGTTGAGAATTTTTTTTATATTTCTGATTGACTAAACCTAATCTTAAATTTTTACAGTGTAGAATATAATATAATGCATGATTTACTATTCATGCAATTTGTGGGAGTAATAATGTGCAAACATTAGTACACAATAATAAACAGTAAATAATTAGTTTTGCCTGAATAAATACTCTTTTATTTAGCAGAGCGGCTACTATGTAATTAATATTTAATATGTATTCATAAGGGGTTCAAAATGATCGATAAAGAATGGGTTTTAAGAAACATAAAATAAGGGGTGACAATTTCATTAAGATTATACATGAATCATACAGAATAGGTACTTAATTTCAGGGAAGCTACTCAGGTAGGAAGGGGGTCATAGGGCTGTTTATTACACTGGTCCCCAAAGTTTTATGATAACGTTCTCTTATTCGTTGGCTCAATAACTTTGTTGACTACACCAAATTTTGATTTGTTTCATTGTTAAAACTTTTCAACCACTAATTGAAATAAACAGAGGGGTAATTTTGTGTATCATCATTGAGGATGTACTTGGATTTACCACAACATAATTTCTTTTTCAAAAATCTTTGGTAGAACCACTATTGAATGAATAAGTTGATAGATGCAGATAGATATAAAATAGACAGTTATTATGTTAAAACTCTGTAATTAATTTATAATTGTTTTTGTTTATTCTGGGGTTATATTAATCTCTCCCCAGAGTATTTTACTTTGTAATAGATAGTTGTATATTCATATATAAACAAAGAAATAAGAGATATTGAAAGGGAGAGAGAAATAAAAGGAAAGCTAGTATAATAATAAAGAAAAAAATAATAGAAAGATATAAGAATGTTTTTTTTATTACTTGGATCTTTCACCAGATTATCATGTACTCTAATAAAGTAAAACTTGCAGCTGGCTAAAATAAGGACCCCTACTATATACCTAATTCACCAACTCCCCTTCCCTACCACTGGATGAACGAACTGACCAATAAGTGATGTCTATGTTAGCAACACGAATTTTCCCCTCTCATAATATCCAAGTATGTTACATCAATTGATATAAAAAAGAAAGAAAGACAGAAATAGAAAGGAAAAAGAGAAAAAAAAGTTATAATTAAAAGTAAAAGCAGTAAGAAAGTAAAGAGAAAATTAGTGCTAAAAAGACATTATGAAGTAAATTGAAATTGAGAGAAAACAAAAAAAACATTAAATTGGATATTTATCGCATCGTATCAAAGACAGCTTTCCACGGATGTTAAAATGAAAATCATAACATTCAAGCAAGGTTGTTAGCTCCGAGGAGCCGACGGCCTGGGCTCTTGAAACTGGTAAAAAATTTATGATTTTTTTATTTTAATATTTGTGAAAATTGTCTGAAATACGATGCTATACTTTATATTTCAGCAGTATGGCTGAGAACCGGTTCGAATCAAGCGGAAATTCATCGGTTTCGAACCTATACTGGAAATTGTGTTTTTTTTTACGTCCTATTAATTTAGTGTATTACATACAATTACAGTAATCTAGAACTTTGCTAACATAACAAAATAATGAAAACAACTGATTGGTAAACCATCAGAGGCGTGCAGAGGTTGGTTGTACCAACCCCCCTGTAGTGGGGTAGATAACCTACGTGTTCGACCCTTTACACCCCCCTTTACAAGGGTCTACACTTCCTGATACACCCCTGTAATACATTCAAGGGGGGTGTAAAGGTAAAAAGCCACATCGCTTTACCAATTCAGACTTCAATTACACTTTTTGCACCTTCGTTAAAATTAAAATGTAGTCTGTCTTACACACCCAACCTGATTTTGATTTGAGGGGCTGTTTAAATCTTAAGGGGGGGGACCAGGGGGGGTATCAAAATAAACCCTCTGCACGTCATTGCATACTATACATACAAATATGTTTCAGTAGAATATAAGTTCAAATAATGAAGTGACATATACTTTTTTAAAAACTTTAGAATTGCTACACTAATAAAAAGCTTTCAATAAACCTAAATAACTTACAAACAAAGTAATCAGTAGAATTGCTACGCTTAAACAAGCCGAAAGAAGGAAATAAGATCTTAATTGACATACATACAAACACAATAATCTTTAGAAAAGCTTCACTATTAGCAAGGAAACATAAAAATAACTGACATACATATAAACAAACGAATTATTTTATAGAATAGCTTTGCTCTTAACAAGCCTAACATAGGTAATGAAGTAAGTTTTATTAGGGTGTGCAACTTTTACAACCAAAAAAATAGGAAAAATAAAACTAAAATATACAATTTTGGTTTTGTCAAAAACTATTGGTCAGTAAGTATCCTTTCATTGTACATTGCTACGGAATTTAACATTACTAAACATTTCTTTTTCAACTAAGAGGAGCTGGAATCCAAGGCTATCATAAAGTGATTTCATCCTATGTTTTTTTTTATAGGATATACATAATTTAATGATAATAATTTAATTTTGATCCAATAACACATTGCCTTTTGATTTTGGCTTTGTTTGAAATATTTCAAAGTTTTGGTTGGAATGTGTTGACACTAAAAACAAATAAATCAGAAACTATTTCTATCAAAAACTTTTTTCTTGTTTATTATGTTTATGCAATTCAACTTAAATTTATTAATAGCAGATAATGTTTCATTAATAAAAAATCCTTAGGCACATTGTTCTTGCAAACTGCTTTTTAGTCAAATTCACAATAGAATAACATGCTTCCAAAAACCTCTATTGGAATAATAAGCACGTTACAGAAGAGATTGGGGGGTTACCCTACAATTTCCAGTTTAATTTTAAAAACAAACTTTTTCTTTGGGTTGGGTTGGTGGGGGGGGGGGGCAATTTATATTAGAAGGACTGGTTTACCTTCCTAAAAAATAGTTAAAACTACTCAGAGCTACTCCAGCTGTTAGTGAGATCTTTCGGTACAGACAGACAGACAAACTTTTCAATCAAGCTTTTAATCTAGAATAAGATTAATTTTGTATATCCTAATCGGGGATGTATATTAATTTGTCAATGATAATAAAAAAGAAAGGCTGGGTTTTTTTGTTTGCCAAAATTGGGTCAAAATCATATTGTTGGTTGGTTTGGTTGGGACAACTTTAGCAATCAACATACCACCAAAACATGCCTGATTTGCCAGGCAAGGAGGGGATATTGGACCTGTTATTACACAGGTACCCAAAGTTTTAAAATATTGTATTATTCTTTAGCTTCACAATTTTGTGAACTTTTATCGAATTTTTATTGCTTGGTTTATTTAATTGAGTGTCCAAACGTTTCAATCACTAATTTACTTATTTACAAAATAGATAATTTTGTGTATCATCATTGGGGATGTGTATAAATTTATCGTCCAATGTCTTAAGATCTCTGTGATTTCATAGACATGGGGTTATTTATCGCTTCGTATTATAGGCAGCTTTCCGCGAATATTTAAATGAAAAATAACAAGATTAAAACCAGTTTTGTTAGCCCAAACTTTTTTATAATAATATTTTTACATGCCTTTGCGTTTCTAATTAATACCATTCTGTAAATCTATTTTATTTAAAAGTGTATGAGTATTTGGATCTACTGCAGTTCACGGTAAAATATTGCTGGTAACGAATTTTGTTCAAAATCTATGAATTTTAAAGGCTGCTAGCTGCCAAACGGCTGAACGTACAGATCATACCCGCATTCCATTTTAAGCGGTATAAGAAGGCCTACAAATAATCTGGAATAGCAAAGATCCAAAGATGCACAGAAGAAGCTTCACTGAATTAAGAAAAAACGCGTAAATTAGTCCTTTTTCGCGCATTTCTCTGCACTGCGAGATAATTATGCATTATTGATTTATGGCTATTCCAGATTATTTGTAGGCCTTCTTATGCTGCTTAAAACAGTGTGCGGGCATGATCTGTACGTTCAGCCGTTTGGCAGCTTTACCGTAGATCCGAGTTTTTTTTCCTTAAGATCTCATAAACGACTGGAAATACAAAGCCGTATTAAGTTCTGAAATAATAATTTTAAATGGACATTAAGTTACAAATATACATCAAAGGTTTTTTGGTTAAAATATCGAGGAACATAGATAGATTTTAAATATTAAAATTTTTATATAATCATGTTTTAAAAGAAGCAATTACTTTACTTTAAGAAAATTACTTTCTTACAAAAAATGTGCTGATGAATAGCTTTTACTAAAAAAATAGTGTTTTCTAGATTCAGCTACTTTTAAATTAGCAAAACATATCACACAATAAACTTTCAATAATTAAAACTCTATGATACAAAGTTTAAAAAAGGTTTAAAATGTTTTTATTGCACCTAAGGGGGTGGGGGGAGAGGCAAAACCATCCTTAGAAATACACCAATAAGGGATTTTTAGGGATCTTACCAGACAAACAAACACCTTAATATGTTTTAGGAATTGATTCAGACATACTTGGATCTTACACCAGATTTTCATGTACACTATTAAAACGCAGGGAGTAAGGGAGGGGACAATGGGGTCTTAATTCAATATAAGAGTTATCAAAGAAAGGGCATGAAATCCAGTTTAATCCAATAAATTTGTAGGAAATTATATAGATTGTTAATTGAATAATAGATTTCCATAGCGTCATGTAAAGTGAAATCACAACTTGCTTTTGATGAAATATATTGAAGTTTTTTTGGTGAGATTTTTATATTAAAAGATTTATGGAACCAGCCAGCTGCTAGCAAGAATATGACTGCCCCTTTTTATTCTGTTTATTTCCCTTGCCCCTTACCCCCACCTCCCTTCTCCCTTCTCCCCGTCTGCTACATTCCAAACTAACACAACGAGTGTTTATTTCCCTTCCCCCCACTTCCCTTATCCCTTCTCCCCGTCTGCAATATTCAAAACATACATAACGAGTAGCGGCATTTCATGCGCAAGTCCCTAAACTCAGTCAAAAACTGCTAAATTCTTGCACATTCCCTTTAAGCCAGTCCCCAAAGTCTGAGACTCCTAAAAATTGAATATTCGATCCATTGTCCCCTCCCTTACTCCCTGATTAAAACGAAACTTGTAGCTAGCTAAAATTACGATCCACCCCGCGGCCCATTCACCTCTGTTACCCCTTTTCTCTCCTCCTACCGGATGGATGAACTGACCAATAAATTATTCCATGTTACCAACCTAACCTGTCATAATATTCACATAAATTCTAGAATCCTATGTTTTAGGCTATTTTTGTACATATATTTGAACAGCGTGTATAAACATAAAAAAGAGATAATTAGATTTAATGGTAATCACTAGGTCAGAAAAAGTCAGAAAGAAAACAAAATTCTTAAAAAAGAATTAAATAAGTTTGAGGGTATCTAGTAAAATCTCAAAAACGGCTTGTTGATTAGATTGTTCTGGGTTAGGGTTAAGGCTTTTTCAAAATATGTCGATTCCCTATCATATAATTGTGGGGGGGGGGGAGCTGACAATCCACCCCTCCAATCCATTGGCTGAGCCTTTATAGGGTATGGGGGTAGCTAATTAAAAATTGTCCATCTTTAAAATGGATTTATTATTACTTGGATCTTGCACCAGGTTGTCATGTACAATGACACGGAAATTAACAACCTAAAATGATGACAATTTTTCCACTGTCATAATATCCACTTACATATATTCTACAATCATTATCTTTGAGTAGAAAAAAATATAGAATTATGGTCGTTAATTTGACAAAATAATATTTCTTTCTAATATCTTTCCCCGTCTTTACTTGTTTTTACAATGAGAAAGATTAAGAAGTTGAAAAAACAAATCAATTCTTTTGACAATACATTCTCAATTCTTTTTTAAAAATTCAAAAATAAATCATAAAATAGTTATTTATCACATCGTATTATAAACAGATTTTCTCAGATATAAAATTTAAAATTATTAATTAAAACCAGTTAGCCCGGTCCTTCGGCCCCTCAGGGCTAAAAAAATTGGTATATCTTATCATATATTCGTGGAAAATTGACAGTAATACAATGTTATACATGATTTTTCAGTATTGTTTGTAACCGGTTCTTACCCAGCGGACATTAAACGGTTTCGAAGCCATAATGGAAATTATTTTATTATTAAAAAACAAACTTTGTTGATGTTCATTTGTTTAAGACATTATAATATCTATCTTATTAGATAGAAACAAAAAATGTAAATTTTTTGAAGGATTTGGATTGGACTCAAAACTTAAAATTCTTATTTATTTTATTTTTCAGGTTTGATTGTTTGGGGTCTCGATTGCTTGAAGGTGGTTTCGCCTGGTGGGTTAACAGGTATTGATTATTTTTATAGCATAACTACTCTAAAAGATTGTCTGTTTATCTATTGTTTCGCTTATATCTATCCTTGTATATGTAGACCTTTTTAAATACTCTACTTATAAATACTTAGGTTGTAAAACACCATATATTTAAAACTAAAAAACACCTTTTTCTAATAGTGAAGGTCCGTTATGATTTCTCGGCTTCTTTTTAAGATACACGGCTGAAACCATTTCTTCAACATTCCAGTCATTAAGGAGCACAATTAACTATTAACATCCATGGCGGTCAGACTGCTTTTTAGCATGTTTTGGCCATTTTTATATTTTTACATTTTTACAATTTTTGATGTAAACGTTATCTTTAAAAAGATATCGAGAAAACTGCAGAGTAGCCTCACTTTTCAAACTTACGTTGCAAAAAAATTGCACTGATTTCTGGTAAATGTAATTGGCTTATTTTCAATGCAAAATGTATCTATCTATTTATTTGAATACATACATTATCAATCATCTAATTATCTATCAATTTATCCATCTAATCAACATTAATTTAACTATCCATCCACCCATCCATTTATCCATCCATCCATCCATCCATCCATCCATCCATCCATCCATCCATCCATCCATCCATCCATCCATCCATCCATCCATCCATCCATCCATCCATCCATCCATCCATCCATCCATCCATCCATCCATCCATCCATCCGTCCATCCATCCATCCATCCATCCATCCATCCATCCATCCATCCATCCATCCATCCATCCATCCATCCATCCATCCATCCGTCCATCCATCCATCCATCCATCCATCCATCCATCCATCCATCCATCCATCCATCCATCCATCCATCCATCCATCCATCCATCCATCCATCCATCCATCCATCCATCCATCCATCCATCCATCCATCCATCCATCCATCCATCCATCCATCCATCCATCCATCCATCCATCCATCCACCCATCCATCCATCCATCCATCCATCCTTCCATCCATCCATCCATCTATCCATCCATCCATCCATCCATCCATCCATCTATCCATCCATCCATTCATCCATCCATTCATCCATCCATTCATCCATCCATTCATCCATCCATCCATCTATCCATCAATCTATCTATCCAACCATCCATTACCCAATTAATCATCCATTTATCCATCCAATCATCAATTTATCTATCTAAACATCCATACATCTATCCAACAAATGCATTTATCTATCTATTTATCCATCTAATCATTAATTTTTTTATCTATTTATCCATCTCTTCATCAATTCATCCATCCATTTATTCATCTAACTATCTATCCATGAAACTTTAATCTATTTACCTATCTATATATTTATCTATCTATCTATAGATCTATCTATATATCTAACTAACTATCTATTCATTTATCTATCAATTTATCTGCACTGATTTCTTAGTAAATATAATTTATTTATTTCGAACAGTGCAAAAAATTTGCAATAACAACTTGCAATAGTTTTTTATCAGGGCTCGGCAGCCGCTTGCCTGCCGCCTGTAAGCCTTGGGGAAATCAACCCTTTACCATTTAAAAACCAGCTGGAAGTCTACAACTGAACCAAATATGGCAATCCCTCTTCTCAAACAAATATATTTAAACTATTCAAATAGGTTTAAATTTGAGACTTAGTCACGGCTGACGAGTGGCTGCCGAGCTCTGTTTTTTTTTCAAATCTATTTTATTTATGAAAAATAAGTAGATGTCTGTCTGTCTGTCTGTTTTTGTATCACGGTCCTTATCAGAGGACTAGAGAAATACAGAGAGGGAGGGGACACTAGCCTGTTTATTACACTAGTCCCCAAAATTTTATAATAACGTTATTTTATTCTTTGGCCTTACAACTTTGGGTACTTCGATTGTCCAAACGTACCAACCACGAATTAAAATCTACACTAAGGGATAATTTGTGTATCAGGGATGTACATTAATTTATCGGCAATCGTCTTATCCCTTTAGATCTCTGGGACATTTATTTTTATGTTTTATACCAGTGCAGTGGTGTGCACAGGGTTTTGTCAGGAGTGCGTCCTTGTTAATTTTTTTTGCTGAAAATGCAATAAATATTGGTTTTCTGTTGTCTTAACAAATTAATTTATTATAAAAATTAGGGCAATACAAAATTGACAAAGTTGTTTTGCTTGAGATAGGAAAAATAAGGAAAAAGCTTACAATTTTTTTAATTAGAACAACTAAATGTTTTATGCATTATCCTAATAAAGTGTGTGTACCAAAGGATCTCGCTAACCACTAAACCAATATGGTTCTCCTTTTCAGGATAGCTTAACATATGTCCTTGTTTATATTTTACCACCCTCCCAAGAGAAATCGCCAATAGAAAAAAATGTTCCACTTCCCAAAAAAACAATTTTTAAAACATTTTCTTTTTAAAACTAAAATTTTGAATATAGAAAATTGTTACAGTTAAAATATATTTTCTTTGCTTTTTAAAATTTTACTTCACATGCTATTTGTTCATACTCATAAAAGATGACTTTAGACCCTGTAATCAGTTTTTACATTCTATATATATTATAACTCTATTGCTTTGCTTTGGAAGGACGAGAAAATAGACGCATTGTAACAATGATTATCACGTTATATAGTAACGTAGCTTTCAAAAAGGTTTTAGTTTAAGATTAGACAACTGGTTTAATTCATATGCTACTATTTACTTTAGGGTTTGTAAGACCTATCCATAAACAACCATTAAATGCTCGGTATTTGTCATTAAGTTAAAAAAGATGTCTTACAAGTTGAGCTTTTTCATAAATATTATAAACTGAATCTATAATGTTGTCTTTTAATATTATTCAACTCTTTTTAAAAATATATTTTTATTGATAAAGTTTTTAAAAAGAAAAAAAGGTTGTAGGACAAAATGTGAGAAATTGGAAGGTTTGAACAATAAAGTTATAGAACAATAGATTAAGATTTGTAAAATTTAATTGTGTAAAAAATGATATATGAAGAAAACAATAGAAGGCTCCAAAATTTATGTCATACAAATAATATAAATCAGAAAGAAGCTTAGGATCTTGGTAACCGTTTGACCCATTTGGTTCTGCTATTAAAGTAATAGAAAAGAGGGGGTACGAGTATACATAACTCTATCCACGGGGTGGGGACCCTGTGTCGACTCTTAATTTGGTCTTTGAATATCAGCCAATAGCGTTGGACAGCCAAGTCGCTACAAAAGAACATTAAGCAATTTTTGAGACAAAAAAGGTCCCCACTACTTGAGCCAGGTAGTTGTCTGGATTTTACATCTATGTTAATACATTTAATGTTCTTCAAAAATATATATATATATATATCATAGGCCAACAGAAAAAAAACAACATCTTTCAACCCCTAAACAACAAAAATTGTTGGTATATAAGGAAAGATCATATTTTTAAAAAATAATAAATGGGGGGGGGGTGATATGTTAGTTTCAATCTATTTCTGTTCACTCAATTATCTTAGGTTGGACTAAATATGCAAAACAATGAATAGGGGGGGAGGATATGTTAGTTTCAATCTATTTCTGTTAACTCAATTATCTTAGGTTAGACTAAATATGCAAAACAGGAATGGTGGGAGGGGATATGTTAGTCTCAATCTATTTCTGTTAACTCAATTATCTTAGGTTGGACTAAATATGCAAAACAATGAATAGGGGGAGGGGATATGTTAGTTTCAATCTATTTCTGTTAACTCAATTATCTTAGGTTAGACTAAATATGCAAAACAATGAATGAAGGGAGGGGATATGTTAGTTTCAATCTATTTCTGTTAACTCAATTATCTTAGGTTGGACTAAATATGCAAAACAATGAATAGGGGAGGGGATATGTTAGTTTCAATCTATTTCTGTTAACTCAATTATCTTAGGTTGGACTAAATATGCAAAACAATGAATAGGGGGAGGGGATATGTTAGTTTCAATCTATTTCTGTTAACTCAATTATCTTAGGTTAGACTAAATATGCAAAACAATGAATGGGGGGAGGGGATATGTTAGTCTCAATCTATTTCTGTTAACTCAATTATCTTAGGTTGGACTAAATATGCAAAACAATGAATAGGGGGAGGGGATATGTTAGTTTCAATCTATTTCTGTTAACTCAATTATCTTAGGCTAGACTAAATATGCAAAACAATGAATAGGGGGGGAGGATATGTTAGTTTCAATCTATTTCTGTTAACTCAATTATCTTAGGTTGGACTAAATATGCAAAACAATGAATAGGGGAGGGGATATGTTAGTTTCAATCTATTTCTGTTAACTCAATTATCTTAGGTTGGACTAAAAATGCAAAACAATGAATGGGGGGAGGGGATATGTTAGTCTCAATCTATTTCTGTTAACTCAATTATCTTAGGTTAGACTAAATATGCAAAACAATGAATGGGGGGAGGGGATATGTTAGTCTCAATCTATTTCTGTTAACTCAATTATCTTAGGTTAGACTAAATATGCAAAACAATGAATGGGAGAAGGGATATGTTAGTTTCAATCTACTTCTGTTAACTTAATTATTTTAGGTTAGACTAAATATGCAAAACAATGAATGGGGGGAGGAGATATATTATTTTCAATCTATTTTTGTTAACTCAATTATCTTAGGTTAGACTAAATATGCAAAACAATGAATGTTGCTGGGAGTTATATTCTAGTTTCAATCTATTTCTGTTAACTCAATTATCTTAGGTTAGACTAAATATGCAAAACAATGAATGTTGCTGGGAGTTATATTCTAGTTTCAATCTATTTCTGTTAACTCAATTATCTTAGGTTAGACTAAATATGCAAAACAATGAATGTTGCTGGGAGTTATATTCTAGTTTCAATCTATTTCTGTTAACTCAATTATCTTAGGTTGGACTAAAAATGCAAAACAATGAATGGGGGGAGGGGATATGTTAGTTTCAATCTATTTCTGTTAGCTTAATTATCTTAGGTTGGACTAAAAATGCAAAACAATGAATGGGGGGAGAGGATATGTTAGTTTCAATCTATTTCTGTTAGCTTAATTATCTTAGGTTGGACTAAAAATGCAAAACAATGAATGGGGGGAGGGATATGTTAGTTTCAATCTACTTCTGTCAGCTCAATTATTTTAGGTTTGACTAAATAGGCAAAACAATAGATGGGGGGAGGGGATATGTTAGTTTCAATCTACTTCTGTTAACTCAATTATTTTAGGTTTGACTAAATATGCAAAACAATAGATGGGGGGAGGGATATGTTAGTTTCAATCTATTTCTGTTAGCTCAATTATCTTAGGTTAGACTAATTATGCAAAACAATGAATGTTGCTGGGAGTTATATTCTAGTTTCAATCTATTTCTGTTAACTCAATTATCTTAGGTTAGACTAAATATGCAAAACTATCGAAAATCTTTGATCAAACGTCGGCAAAATTGAAATTTATACTTCTTTATTAACAAAAGAAAAGAGAGAGAGAAAGAGAAAGTGAAAGTGGGAGGAGTGAAAAAAGAGAGATTTGATATTCTTTAAAACCGATTGATATCCGCTGGATTAGAACTGGTTCTTGGCCATACGGAAAAATCATAAAAAGCATCTTGTTACAGACAATTTTTTATGAATATTAAATTAAAAATCATAAAATTTACAACTGTTTTTATAAAACGCGCCTTCGGTGCCTTGGGGATAACAAAACTGGTTTTAATCTTATAATTCTTCATTTAATATCAGCGGAAAGCTGTCTATTATACGATACAATAAATTTTTGGAGATTTTTAACATGAATTTGGAAGATTTTTTACAAAAATATTTTTGATGGTTTGGCTACAATATCTAAATTGTATAGCAACGTATCAAATTTTTTAGTGCTGGAGAACGGATGTCAAATTGGGCAGGTATTCATCCTAACCAAACCTTTGCCACAACAGACAACCAGCTGGAACCAGGTAAACATTTTAAGTATCTTGTTTTCGAAACTCTTATTTTAAAAAATGACGTAATTCTATCTATCTATCTATCTATCTATCTATCTATCTATCTATCTATCTATCTATCTATCTATCTATATATCTATCTATCTGTCTATCTATCTATCTATCTATCTATCTAACTATCTATCTATCTATCTTCTATCTATCTATCTATCTATCTATCTATCTATCTATCTATCTATCTATCTATCTATCTATCTATCTATCTATCTATCTATCTATCTATCTATCTATCTATCTATCTATCTATCTATTTATCTATCTATCTATCTATCTATCTATCTATCTATCTATCTATCTATCTATCTATCTATCTATCTATCTATATATCTATCTATCTATCTGTCTGTCTATCTATCTATCTATCTATCTAACTATCTATCTATCTTCTATCTATCTATCTATCTATCTATCTATCTATCTATCTATCTATATATATATCTATCTATCTATCTATCTATCTATCTATCTATCTAACTATCTATCTATCTTCTATCTATCTATCTATCTATTTATCTATCTATCTATATATCTATCTATCTGTCAATCTATCTATCTATCTATCTATCTATCTATCTATTTATCTATCTATCTATCTATCTATCTATCTATCTATCTATCTATCTATCTATCTATCTATCTATCTATCTATCTATCTATCTATCTATCTATCTATCTATCTATCTATCTATCAATCTATCTATCTATCTATCTATCTATCTATCTATCTATCTATCTATCTATCTATCTATCTATCTATCTATCTATCTATCTATCTATCTATCTATCTATCTATCTATCTATCTATCTATCTATCTATCTATCTATCTATCTATCTATCTATCTATCTATCTATCTATCTATCTATCTATCTATCTATCTATCTATCTATCTATCTATCTATCTATCTATCTATCTATCTATCTATCTATCTATCTATCTATCTATCTATCTATCTATCTATCTATCTATCTATCTATCTATCTATCTATCTATCTATCTATCTATCTATCTATCTATCTATCTATCTATCTATCTATCTATCTATCTATCTATCTATCTATCTATCTATCTATCTATCTATCTATCTAACTATCTATCTATCTTCTATCTATCTATCTATCTATCTATCTATCTATCTATCTATATATCTATCTAGTTACTGGCTACTGTCCATGTGGGGTGCAGCGCTCCTGCCAAAATCCTGCCAAACATTGCAATTGTGATTCTCCAGTGAGTATATTTTATTTGCCTTGGTTTAATAGGTCAATAGTAGTTAAAGGAAGTCTGCAGGAAATACACTGCTCTTACAGCTGAAAGACAGCCACAAGTAGACCAAATACCCCAAAATGTAAGCCTCTAGCTCTGATAAAATAAAAACAGTTATATGCATCTTAAAGTGATATTTTAGGGAGTTTAAAATCTTTTAAAAATTTCAAGCACTCATATAAGAAATTTCTTGCAGGCTTCCTTTTAATCAACCTTCTCCCATTTTTAATTGTGAAATTCTGCCTTTGTTATCTTAAATAATTGTAACACTCCTCATATAAAAGTAACAGGATGTCTATCTGTACTGATGGATCTCGCAAACTGACGCCAATGCGGTTATCTTTTGAAGTAAGGCTTCATAGGTCATGGAATGGTTTATAACTATTTTGGGGAAGAGAAATTGTCCTAAAAAATTTACCCCTTCAAAAAAAAAAATTTTGGGAGGGATTTTTAAAAGCGAAGCTTTTCTATAATTAGGGTCGGTCCGTCCGTACGTCCGTCCGTCCGTCCGTACGTACGTCCGTCCGAGATAGATAGCTTTTATTCGTTAATTTAGGCATGTTAGAATTGTCCTATCGATTTCAAACTTTGCATGATGATTCCTGTAGTAGTTGGGTACAATTTAGAAAGCGTAGCAACTCTATAATTATTACCAGAATGTCCGTACGTCCATTTTAAACATGTTGATTTTTCTACTTTTTTAATAACAAATTTTCAAGTGTTCTAATTATCCGTTTGATCTGATTTTTGGTATATTGATTCCTGGGACAACAAAGAACAATATTATAAGCGAAGCAACTCTATAATCAAGTCCAAAAATATAAGTATGTCCATAAACATTATCCTGCTTCAAGCAGTTTTTTAACAAATTTACTTACAATTTTGCTTCGGCTCTTATACTTTTAAATTCGATTATTCAGTTTAGATACTATACAAGTGTTAATGTCCGTTTGTCCTACCGTTTCAGTGCTTCGCTTTTATGGATGTTGTCATCCTTGTTCTTCTTAAAACTAATATTGGAAAAGTGCTGGTATAAAGTTTTCTGCTATGATGTATGTTAAAGTATTGAGTCGAAGACTAAATTGAGTTTACTGAAATGCATAACAGACACACAAACATACTTACACACACTTACACATTTATTTAGAATTTTTAGAGGGTGTCTGATTACATAAGATAATAAAAGCTTTGGATGGGATAGAAAAGGTTTTTAAAAATGTGAATTTATTTCATTTCTGCACAAAAAAGTCTTTTAGGGGTGATTTTTAAAAGCAAATGTAAAACAGCCTAAACCCTACCATAAATTAATGCTTAGCTTAATAAAATATCAACATTATTAACTATAATTTCTGAATAAAAGTATTTTGTTCTAATAGAACTAAAGTTTCAATATGTAAAATATATTTTATGTTCCAATTGTTAAAAAAAAATCCTCTAATTAAATGTTGAAACATTAAAGTAAAAGAATAGAGGAGACATGAGCTATATGTAACTCTACTCGCGGGTTGGGGACCCTATGTAGACTCTCAATTAGGTCTTTGAATATCAGCCAATAGCGACGGAAATATAAACACAGCCAAATCGCCAAAAGAGCAAAAAGCAATGCACTACCTGACGAAAAAGGTTCCAAAAAGGCCCAAAAACTGTCTTGGTTATACATTTATACCTATACATTTATTGCTGAAACTGAACAGAAAATTTTGTAATAAAATGTTGAAACATAGACGAAAAGATACAAAACTTTAATGTATGTTTATATAATACCTACATATAGAAGATATGAGGGATGTAGAGAAAGGACAATGAAACTCTTATTTTTAAGTAATTTAAGTTTTTTTTTTAAATTAAGTTGGTTTTAAGGTACTAAAATGCAACAAAAAAAAAGAAAATTGCCATTATGAACAAAATTAGTAAGATCTTTAATTTGACACCTTACTTTTTTAATTCTGTTAGGTAATTATTGAAAAATCGATTTTTTAAACCTTGTTTTAATCAAAACTTTCAACATAAATATATCCTAAAATAGGCATAAAAATATGGGTTCATATATACTTTTAGAATCAGAAAAGTATTACAAATCCATTGTAAGCAAAATTGAAAAAAGTAAAAAAAAATTTTTTAAAATGGCCTAACATATTATTTTGTACAGGCAACACTTACTTTACCCCCTCTTTACCCCCTTCCCATTTTTACTCTCAATGATTTTACTCTTAAAGATTTAAGATGGTTGTCTGTATAATATAATATTTTCATATAATTTCTTTTATCGTAGTTTATTTACTATTTTGTAAACTTTTTATTTCAATTTTGCTTAGAATGGATTTGTAATATTTTTCTCATTCTAAAAGTATATATAACGCCTATTTCTTATGCCTCTGTAATGATATATTTAAGTTGAAAGTTTTTATTCTCGTGGGTTCAAAAAAAAGAATTTTTCATTAACTACTCAACAGAATTTAAAAAGTAAAGTGTCAAATTAAAGTTCTTACTATTTTTGTTCATAATGGCAATTTTCTTTTTTTTTGCATTTTAGTACCTTAAAACCTACTTAATTTTTATAAAAAAAACTTAAATTACTTAAAAAATAAGAGATCTACAAAAAACGATTGCATATCTGAATTCTATGGAAAATTTTACATCTACTACTTACTGAAACACCTTCTAAAGACGCCTTCTTTACTATTTTGTTATTCTTGACAATTCGGGTGAAAAAAACAATGCTTTTTTATTATAGTGATTTAAGGAAGGGAGAGCACATATTATAACAGGCAAAGCAAACAGAAAATAATTATTAAAAAAACAAGGAAGCTCTGAAACGGTAGGACAAACGGACATATATAAACATAAACATATAAAATCAGAATATAAATGAGTAAGATTCAAAGCAAAATTGTGAGTAAATTTGTTGAAAAACTTTTTGAAACAGGATAATGTTTACGGACATGCTTACATTTTTAGGACTTGATAGTAGAGTTGCTTTGCTTATGATATTGTACTTTGGTGTCTCAGGAATCAATATACCAAAAATCAGAACAATCGGATAATTAGATCACCTAAAAATTTGTTGTTAAAAAAAGTAAAAATCAACATGTTTGAAATGGACGTGCGGACATTCTGGTAATGATTATACAGTTGCTACGCTTTATAAATCGTACATAACTACCACAGTAATCACCATGCAAAGTTTGAAATCAATAGAAAAATCTAAAATGCCAATATTAACGAAAAAAGCTATCCGTCTCGGACGGACGGACTGACCCTAAAATACAAGTCGATAATAAAGTTCAAAATAGACAAATAACGAAACTAAACTGCCAATTATCAGTTTGATTTTAAATCTTTATTAAACAGGCTGCCATATTTATATACTATTATTGCTGCGAAAATGAACGCTATTGTGATAATTTGGGGAAGTAAAAGCACGCCATATAAAGAAGTAGCAGGCATTATCAACTACACAACTACATACTTTAAGCTTGGAATAAAGTAATAAGTAAAAAAGCTTATAAGTATTAAGCTTATTAAAAGCGAAGCTTTTCTATAACTAGGGTCGGTCCGTTCGTACGTACGTCCGTCCGTCCGAGATAGATAGCTTTTATTCGTTAATTTAGGCATGTTAGAATTGTCCTATCGATTTCAAACTTTGCATGATGATTCCTGTAGTAGTTAGATACGATTTAGAAAACCTAGGAACTTTATAACCATTACCGGAATGACCGTACGTTCGTTTTAAACATGTTGATTTTTGTACTTTTTTAACAACTAATTTTTATCTGATTATCCGTTTGATCTGATTTTTGGTATATTGATTCCAGGGACAACAAAGAACAATATTATAAGCGAAGCAACTCTTTAATCAAGTACTATAAACATTATCCTGTATCAAGCAGTTTTTCAACAAATTTACTTACAATTTTGCTTCGACTCTTAAACTTTTATATTCTGATTATTCAGTACAACTATACAAGTGTTAATGTCCGTTTGTCCTACCGTTTCAGTGCTACGCTTTTATGGATGTTGTCATCATCCTTTTTTTTTTGGGGGGGGGGGGGAGGTTTGGAATTTAAGTAGGATAAGTAAATACATTCTAATGGTATTTCCCCTTAGATTTATTATTTATTTTTAAGGGATGGATAAAAACAGTTTTCTCCTTAACTTACATCAATAAAAAAGTTTTAAAAAATCCTCTTAAATATGAATGAACAGTTCAAAAATCTCAAACATGAAAAAAAATAACATAAGTATTTTCCTATGGTTTTATTTCTGTGTTACAAGAAGTTACAATGTACTAGAAAATCACATATGCATTCGTTATGGCATAAAGATTCGGAATAAAAATTTCTTGCTGCTGGTATTGATTTATACTGTGCTATGCATGATTTTTCAGTATGGCTGAGAACCGGTTCCAATTCAGCGGATATTAATCGGTTTCGAAGCCATACTGGAAAAGATTATCAAGGAAGGAATTAAAATTAAGTACTAAATATGTTTAGTTAAAATTATATTGTTGAAATTAAATTATAAGAATAGAGGGGGCACGGGTTATATGTAACTCTTCCCACTGGGTGGGCAATTACCCTGTCCCGATTTTGTATTCGGTCTTCGAAATCAGCTAACAGCGTCGGAAATATAAACACAGCCGAATCCCCAAAAAAACAGAGAGCTAATTGTTAGCAGGCAAAAAGGGTCATCAACATCATTAAACATCAATACTTAGACATTTATTTAGTATTATTTAGACCAAAAAACCTATAACAATATTTTCCTGGATTTTCTAAAGAATAATTATTTCTTTCCCTAGAATGCAACTGAAAAGTTTTTTTTCGAGGACACAAAAATAAAAGTGTATGGTTATTACGCTAATCTTCATCCTTTAGTTGTCAGCTGCTTAGGCAGAATTTTACATATTGAAAATTAATCCTTAAATAGCTTGCTTACATGGAGTGTCGATATATAAAAATTAGCTGAAAGGCTATACCTGACTTTATTATGGCAATCCCTCTTTTCTTACAAATTTTAACAGCCTCTAAACGCGTATTAATTTGAGGCTTAGTTGCGGTCGCCGAGCCTTGAATTACCTAGAACATACAGATAAAGGGCAGCCAAACAAACATGTTTAATTTAAACTAATTATAGTCAAACACATGCATAAACACACACTACCATACAAAAAGAAGCCGTATGCAAAACCTTAAAACTTTATAACATAAAGGATTAACGAAGATTACAAATATGATAACAGTTACATTTAAATCAGGAATAAAAGGATAGGTTATTGGAAGTTGAATGAAGTTGGTTTTGCAGAAATTAATAAAAATGTGTTTGAGCAATAGAAGAATCAGAAAAATATTAAAATTGTACGTTTTATATCCTTGTAAAGCTGTTTATAAAAAAAAATATGCGAGAAATAACTATGAAAAATATTCAGCTTTCAGATAAAAAATTTATGATTATAATTTTTGTTTTATTTTTCAGACAAATTACTGGTTGTTTGACGAAGGAGTTATTTCAGACAAGGTATTGTTTTTATTTCTTTTTTTTGTATCTTAGTTTGTAACCTTTTGATTAAATGTATGTGCATTTTGTTCTTTGAAACCAGGGAAAAGGGAAAGTGATTATGACAAACAATTCTGACGAAGACCAAACTGCATTACTTTTGTGTCACTTTTGATTCCTGTGACGTCATAAAATAAGGAAGATGAGAGGAGAAGTGGGAAAGAAAACCCCTAAGAAAGATATAGAGAATATGACGTCAAAAGTGGTGCAAAAGTAATGCAGTTTGGTCTTCGTCTCATAAAAAAAAACAAGTTTTACACCAACTCTACGCCAACAAAATATTTAATTTTTGACAATTTCAAATGTAATTAATTAGCTGAATCATAAACCCTATTCAAATCATAAACTTCAAATTGGTTAATATTGCCTTATTTAAAAAAAACGTAGCTTTTCTATAGTAAAGGTCGATCCGTCCGTAACGGCTAGCTCGTAGCGTTATGCCTCACATGTCCTATGAATTTCAAACTTTGCATCACAATAGTTAGAAACGATTTTATGGTTGGTGTCATCATTGTTAGTTGAATAATCTATAAAATAAAATTTTGTCCAATATGTTATTTTTTAGGATTCCTTGCCTGTTTCTGCATTATATTTTGGGGATACAGGAACTCCATTTGATAATAAGGTAATCTATAATACAAAGTAGCTTGATGTCTGTCCGTCCGTCTGTCTGTCTGTATGTCCGTCCGTCCGTCCGTCTGTCTGTCTGTATGTCCGTCCGTCCGTCCGTCTGTCCCTTAAGATCTCGGTAACCGCTGAACCGACCGGTTTCTACTTTTTAGGGTATATACCTATTGGTCCTGTGGTGGTTTTAAGCTACTTTCTTGGGGGGTGGGACACCCCTACCCCCCCCCCCCAAAAAAAAAATTCCCCCCAATTTTTTTTTATTTATTTTGAATTTGATACTGGAGCAGATCCAATTTTTTTTTCCGAAAATTTTGAAATTAATACTGGGGCAGCTGCAATTTTTTCCCAAAAAATTTTTGCTAATAACAAGGACCAAAATATTCATGATTATTATTTTTAGGAGGGAAGATTTACCCTTGGACCTTTAGTTTGTTCTCAAGACCTTCAGCTGGATATAACTAACATTCAGGTGATTAGTAAATTAGGACATATTATATTTTTTTGTCAATGAAATTGTATATTTGACACAGCCTCTATTGAATATTTAAGGTGTAAAACTTACTTTGAAAATGAGTTTATGCCAATGAAAACTATTTGTGAGGTGTAAATTTGTAAATTTGACAGCTTGAAAAAAGTAATACCATTAAAATAGACAAAAACACATCTACTTGTTGTCAAAAGTACAGTGATTGTACTTTTGCTAGTTAGTTATGTGGCAACGTCCCTAAATATTTTATTTTAGGATATAAAGCCCGGATTATTCTTTGCCCCGTTTGACCGACATTTTAATCTGCTTAGCCTTCACTTTAAAGTTTCAGGTAAAGTTTTTGAAGTTAAACCCCTTAGACAACCAACTCTTTGATTGAGCTCTCTTTCTTTGATGCCCTAACAACAGATGGTTTTGAGTTGCACCCGTTTACCAGGCAATACAATGGCATAGCACTTCAAGAGTGGAGTCATGCGCTAGAAATTGCAGTAGTTTATAATTACAAAGAGAGGAAGGGAAAATTAGACTTAGTGTATAGAAAGGTTAATATTTTATCCTCATTGGAGATGTATAATGTAAATGAATTTTTCGTCCACTGTCCTATCCCCTACAGTCCCTGTATAATATACTTTCTCGTATTCATTCGAATCTGGTGGATAGGAACCGGTTCTCATCCATACGAAAAAACTATGTCTAGCATCGTATTATAAACCGCTTTCTACGAATATAAAAATGTACAATCATAAGATTAAAGCCAGTTTTTTATCCCGTGCCTTCGGCACTTCTGAGCTAAAAAAACTGGTTTTAATCTTATAATTGTACATTCTATATCCGCGGAAAGCCGTTTATAATACGATACGAGAAATAACTATTATCACCTAATCCTAAGATCCTGTAAAAAAAGGATTTATTATTTCTTGGATCTTACACCATATTAGCATGTTCTCTAATAAACTTGTAGTTGGCTGAAATAACAACCCAACCCCCCTCCATCCCATAATAATCCCATCCAATACTCCATCCCCTCCATTCCTACTTTATTAACGAACAGACCAATAAGTGATACCAATGTGAGCAGTATATAATGAAGACACTTTCCCCTGTCATAATATCCACGTATATTATACATCCATTCCTGTAATATATACCTTTTTTAATAGGAAGAAAGCTAAGTAAATAATATTCATATATCGAATAAATAAACATAAGTAAAGTACAGGGACAAATTATATGAAAAGTAGATTATAAATAGATTTTATACGTATTAAAGTTATCTGAATCTCAGTCTGTATTATTATTTTATTTACATTCTGGTTACTTCTAATTATGATTAACAAAATTTTCCCTTCCTTACCCCTGGTTTTTTGGAGTTTTCCTGTTTCACTACTTTCACTATTATGCATATTTAAATCTTTACTAATTTATCGCATTGTATTGTGGACAGCTTTGCGCTGATATTAAAATAAAAAATTATACTGTTCAAACCATTTTTTATTTTTAATTTGTAATCGTGGAAAAATGTCAGTAATACGATACTATACATGATTTTTCAGTATGGTTCTAATCCACCTGATATTAATCGGTTTCGAAGCCATATTGGAAAAATCTCTTCTCTATTTGTTATCAGTAATAAATATCCCTTTTCTAAGCACATAAAGAAAAAATAGTATGACAAAAGCATGTATAAATAGAGGAAAGAATAATATAAGTTGCCTATCATTCTTATATAACAAGGATCAAAATATCAAAAAAAAAAACAATGTAGCTTCTTATTGGTCCTGGATAGGTTTAAAACTATTTTTGGGAAGGTTACTTGAACACTCCTAATAGAAAACGCCCCTAAAGAAATTCACTTATTTTTATTTTTAAAACTAAATCCTAAAATTGGGGTGGCTAACCTCCCTCCCCCCTCTAGAGGCGTAGGCTATTTATTTTAGATTATTCTTTATATTTATAAGAAAATTAAAAAATGATTTTTAAATGATATTTGCAAAGACAGACGTTCTTTTAGATTTGCTTAAATATTATGACGAACGGACCGACAGTAATTTATATAAAAATTTTGTAACAAAACAAGGATGACAACAGCCATAAAAGCGAAGCTCTGAAACGATAGGACAAACGAACATTAACACTTGTATAGTGTCTGAACAGAATAATCAGAATATAAATGTATAAAAGTCGAACGAAACAAAATTGTAATTAAATCGGCTGAAAAAACTGCTTAAATACAGTATATTGTTTAAGAACATACATACATTTTTAGAACTTGATTATAGAGATGCTTTGCTTATAACAATGTTCTTTGTTGTCCTAGGAATCAGTATTCCAAAAATCAGACCAATCGGATAATTTTATCACATAACATTTTGATGTTAATAAAGTTAAAAAGCAACATGTTTAAAATGGACGTACGGACTTTCTGGCAACGATTATAGAGTTGCTTCGCTTTCTAATCATCATGCAAAGTTTGAAATCGATAGGACAATTCTAACATGCCTAAATTAACGAAAAAGCTATCCGTTACGTACGGACGTACGGACCTATCCTAATTATAGAAAAGCTTCGCCTTTAAAAACATGTGTTCATAGATATTATCACAACAGTATGCTTATTTTTTCTATTGACATGGCCTTGACATGCAAGGATATTTACAAATATATATAAAAATAACAGGATGTGTATGTGTCTGTGTGTCTTTGTGCCTGTATACATGATCTCGCTAACCTCATAAAGTGAATGACCAGGGAGGTTTTATACCTTCCTCCCACTCCCAAGAGAAATCGCCCCTGGAAAAAATGTTCGGGAATAGTCCCTTTTGTAACATCGCCCCATAAGGGGCGATTCGTCGTATTCTAAAATTGCTTTTTATAGGTTATTTTAGGTTAGGTTAGGTTAGGTTAGGTTATATTGGGTTAGGTAATTGGCCCCGCAGGGTTAGAGCCTCCCGCAGGGGCTAGAAATAGGAGAAAAGCTACCGTGAAATATACGAAAAATCGCCCCATAAGGTGCGATGTTACGAAAGGGACCATACCCAAATGTTCTTCTTTACACTCCAGTTGTAAGTGGATCTCACTTCCAACTGGAAGTGATTTTAGATGACCCTTTATTTTCAAACAGACAGTAGTCTTATTTTTAAAAGCGAAGCTTTTCTATAATTAGGGTCGGTCCGTCCGTCCGTACGTCCGTACGTCCGTACGTCCGTCCGTCCGTCCGTACGTCCGTAACGGATAGCTTTTTTCGTTAATTTAGGCATGTTAGGATTGTCCTATCGATTTCAAATTTTGCATGGTGATTCCTTTAATAGTTAGGTACGATTTAGAAAGCGTAGCAACTCTATAATCATTACCAAAATGTCCGTACGTCCGTTTTAAACATGTTGATTTTTTTACTTTTTTAACAACAAATTTTTATGTGATCAAATCATCCGATTGATCTGATTTTTGGTATATTGATTCCTGGGAGAACAAAGTATAATGTTATAAGCGAAGCAACTCTATAATCAAGTCCTAAAAATGTAGGTATGTCCATAAACATTATCCTGTATAAAGCATTTTTTTAACCAAATTTACTTAGAATTTTGCTTCGACTCTTATATATTTATATTCTGATTATTTAGTTCTGACAATATATAAGTGTTAATGTCCGTTTGTCCTATCGTTTCAGTGCTTCGCTTTTATGGATGTTGTCATCCTTGTTTATAAACATTTAACATACTTGTTTTTTCCTTTCCCTTTTGGTCTATCCAATAAGCATCTACCAAAACAAGGATGACAACATCCATAAAAGCGAAGCACTGAAACTGTAAGACAAACGGACATTATCACTTGTATTTTGTCAGAACTGAATAAGCAGAATATAAATGTATAAGAGTCGAAGCAAAATTATAAGTAAATTTGTTGAAAACTGCTTGATACAGGTTAATGTTTATGGACATACTTACATTTTTAGGACTTGATTATAGAGTTGCGTTGCGTATAATATTGTACTTTGTTGTCCCAGGAATCAGTATACGAAAAATCAGATCAATTTGATAATTAGATCACTTAAAAATTTTTTGTTAAAAAATTAAAAATTCAACATGTTTAAAATGGACGTACGGATATTCTGGTAATTATTATAGAGTTGCTACGCTTTATAAATCGCACCTTATTACTACAGGAATCACCATGCAAAGATTGAAATCGATAGGACAATTCTAACATGCCTAAATTAATGAAAAAAGCTATCCGTTACAGACGTACGGACGGGCGTACGGACAGACCGACCCTAATTATAGAAAAGCTTCGCTTTTAAAAACAGGAATAATATAATAATTAAGTTATACATATTTTGCAAGTGTAACTTCTATGTGTATAACTAGGCATGTCCGTTGAAAAAAACTTGACTATAAATTGACTAAATTTGACTTACTTCTCATTAATACTTTTGAACATTATTTTCCTTGTTTTACAAAGCTTTAACTAGCCCTTAAGACCTATTATTTTAAATATATTCTAACAAGAATGACAACATCCATAAAAGCGAAGCTCTGAAACGGTAAGACAAACGGACATTAACACTTGAATAATGTCAGAACTGAATAATCATAATATAAATGTATAAGAGTCAAAGCAAAATTGTAAGTAAATTTGTTGAAAAACTGCTTGATTTAGGATAATATTTATGGACATACTTACATTTATAGGACTTGATTATAGAGTTGCTTCGCTTATTACATTATACTTTGTTGTCCCAGGAATAAGTATACCAAAATCAGACCAATCGGATAATTATGTCACATACAAATTCGTTGTTAAAAATGTAAAAAAATCAACATGTTTAAAATGGACGTACGGACATTCTGGTAATGATTATAGAGTTGCTACGCTTTCTAACTCATACCTAACTTCTACAGGAATCACCATGCAAAGTTTGAAATCGATAGGACAATTCCAACATGCCTAAAATAACGAAAAAAGCTATCCGTTACGGACGTACGGACGGACCGACCCTAATTATAGAAAAGCTTCGCTTTTAAAAACGCTAAAAAAAAGCTGTATATAATAATGATCTTAACTAGAAGTCAGCCTAATAAAGTTTATTTTAATAAAATGATGAAAAAGTTGGAGAATATGAAAGAAAAAGTTGCTAATTCGATAAGATGAAAAGACTAAGAGTGGGTTCTAGAGGCATTTTTATCTTTCTTAAATTTCATAACAAGTGCTTTTGCACCAAGTTTTATGCCAGGTGGTTACAAGTTCGATTTTAAACACATTATGTTTTATGATTTTAAAAAATACAGGGCTTCACGAATTATAAATTCTGCCGTTTGAACTTTGCAATTATTTAAAAAAGAAATGGGTTTAGATTAATTTATTGGTTATTTTTTTCTTTGTTGAATTATTTGTTTTATGGGTTTAAATGTTTCTGTTGGAAAAATGGATTAATTTTTACTTGGATCTTACACCAGATTATCATGTACTCTAGTAAAGTGAAACTTGTAGCTGACAAAATAACGATATCCCCCATCTTCCCCCTTTACCCCACCCTCCTGTTAAATGAAATTAGGTCTATGTCAGCAAGCTAATTTAACGACAATTTTTCCCCTGTCATAATATTCTGAAATAGTATACATCCATTATTGAAACGATTGTGATACTCTGTTGATAAACAATGCTAGGAATAGTATTAGGAAATTAAAAGGATACCCAAACAGGCTTAAAGTTATTATACTTAGAAGGTTATCAAAATTAATTTTAAAATTTAAATTTTTCTTATATTTTAAGTAACAAACATTTGTAGATCGTTGGTCTTGATTTAAACGTTCATTTCAAAATGTATTTTGTCAAACGCTTTTCTTAAGTCCAACTGCTATGAATTAATCCATTTATCCAAATGTATGTTGAATATACGTGGATATTATGACAGGAGAGAAATTTTTGTCAATAAAGGTTGCTAACAAGGAAATCATCTATTGGTCAGTTTTTAATCTATGGCAAAAAGAGGTTTATTTCTTTAAGTATTTAATTTTGCTGCATCCTGTATTTGAAACAAAATTATGTACAATTTTGTTTAGACTTATGTCCAATATTCTGCTTATTCAATTTTGACTCTCTACAAGTGTTAATGTTCGTTTGTACTACCATTTCAGAGCTTCAATTTTACGGATGTTTTCATTTTTGTCTTTATAGGTCTAAGAAGAGAGAAAATGGAAATTCTACAAATTCGTCAGAGCAAGGAAAATTATTATGGAAAATAAAAAAAATAGATGATTATAGTCAAACTATTAATCAAAAGAACAGAGGATGAGCTATACTTAATTCTGCCCACAGGACGGGGATCTTGTCCCGATTTTTTATAGGGTCTTTGAAATCAGCTAATAGGGTCAGAAATATAAACAAAAGAACAGAAAGCAATTTGTTTGCAGACGAAAAGGATCTCCGCCACTTAGGCCAGGAAGTTGTCTGGATTATACACATCTATACTTAAGTTCTTACATGTGCCTTACTTACAAACCAATAGTCCGATCTTCTTTTTCAACCTGGTAAGCAAGGAAGGTTTTATTCTTGAAATAAATCTAAAATACCGTTTAAGTTTGTTGTGCCTAATCCCTGGGAGACCCTATCCTTGCGGGGCCAATGCCTGTGGTGCCCCAACCTTGCAGGGTTACAATGTACCTAATATAACTTAAACATAAACACATAAAAAATATCCTCCGACCTATTTTTAATTTATTTTAAAATAAGTTGGGGTTTTAAAGGTACAGATAAATTTATTTCATTTACTTTATTTTTACAAAAAAAAGTTTAAATGTAAACCAAATCTTAAAATTTTAATATGATATAAGCTAATATGATATGAGCAAATAATGATAAGCAACAAATTTGCAAATAAATATATATTTATTCTTGAATATTAATATACAGGGTGTTTTTGTTTGGTTTTTAACCTAGATAGTCTATAAACATTCATACAAACGGACAGATGGACAGATATTGTTTTACTTTGTATTAAAGATACTGGAGTTTAATATTCTTGGGGTCTTAGTTAGGTTTTAGGCCTCTTTGCACCAAATCTAGTTAATACTGTCAAAAAAAATCACACTCATCAAAAAAAAACTTTGCCTCCCCCCCCCAAAAAAAATATATATATATATATTTTCGCATATAAGAAACAGCCTGTATATTGAATGTGTAAATGTTAATCCAGAATTATGTATTCTCTGATATTTGATCACACCACACAATGTTATTATAATGTAAGGTTTATCAATACTAAGTTCACTTTCCAATTTAAAAAAATATTTTTGAGGATTTTTGCACGTTGGGTCCATACCATTCGTTGTAATTAACTTTATAGGCTAGTGCCTAAGCTTTAGGAGCTTTAGATTTTTATCATTATTTCGTTTCTAGCGCCTTTGATGCCATTTTTACCCTCCCTCCCCCTCTCCCCATCAACAAAAGAAAAATTATAAAAAAAAAATTAATTACACTCCCCACACCTCTTAAAACACTACAATCTTGGAGGGTTAACTATATATTACTAAAATACAAAAATAATATTCCAACAGTATAACCTGAAATCTAAGTACTTTGAAAGGTATATTTGAAGATGTCAACATTGGATGTTTCAAATTCCTTACACTCAAATTTCAGTTTTCAAGCCAAGCTGTAAAATAGTTTATGATCATACATTGATCCCACATAGTTTTAATATGATATGGCGAACATTGGATAATACTTTATGTTATAAAGCTAGGTTGATATTTCAATCCTTTTTCATTGATGAAGGAGTATTATAAAGTTTAATTATGAGATTAATTTGCCTAGCTTGCCTTTAATGTGGTAGCTTACTATAATTGAATGACACTTTTGAAGAAAAAAAAATTTCTATAAAATAAGTAATAATTGAAGAAATATGCAGGCAGTTTTATAATTATGCATCTATACATACAAAATTTATTCTCTATTCATTTTAATAGTTTTATTATATGTTACTGGCCTCATGTTAGTTTTTTAAGAAATAATAATTTTTTCATGAAAACAGGAAAAATCCAATGGATTGTCACATGATGAAGAAAGACAGTTTTCTACAGGAATATTCATGAATTTATTTAGTCCAGAAATGCTATTCTAATGTTTTTTATTTATTTTTAATACTTTTAAAACTCACCTGTCTATAAATAAAATTGGAGTAAAGTAAAAAATGGGACAAAATGAAATTGCTTTATCTGTTTTTCACTTTATTTATTAATTTTTATGATTTGTTGTTCAAAATGATGGTTTAATCATAAAACGGAACATCTCTTTTGTAACAGTTTGGAATACAATTGACTGATTATAAGTAGAGATTTTAAAATACGAATATGATAAACTTGGCCTTAAAACTCTAAAAATCATATTTCATGAATTGTATACAAAACTAGGCTCAGAGACATTGGATGATTTGAAATTAATAATTTCAATTAGCTGTAATTCTGTGGTTACCATTAATGGAGCTGATATACAAACAAACATAAGGTATCTTTTTTCTCGTATTCATTCGAATCCGGTGGATATGAACCGGTTCTCATCCATACGAAAAAACTATGTCTAGCATCGTATTATATCCAGCTTTCTACGAATATAAAAATGTACAATCATAAGATTAAAACCAGTTTTTTATAGCCGATAGTTGAAATATTAAGGGAGTAATAAGCGTTTCAAAAAAAACAGTTTACGAGGGACACCCTGTATATAGTAATAAATCAATTTTACATCTAAATATCCACATGTATTTAACAGTCTATCGTTTATCTACCTAAGTGATAAAATATTTTTCAATTAGTTTATTACTGAATAATATTTTTTTAAGTATCTATAACTGATTATATCATCGTATTACAGACAATTTTTCACGAATATTAAAATAAAAATCCTTAAATTAATGTCAGTTATGTTAGACCGGGCTTTCGTCCCCTCGGGCTAACAAAACATGCTTTGATATCATATTTTTTTAATTTTAATATCCGCAGAAAGCTATCTATATTGCGATTAATAACTATTATCAATCAAATGAATGACCCATTTGCATTTGATTATTTGAGTGAAATATATCATCCAAATATTAAGCATTTTGTGTATTGCAGTAGGAGATCCTCCCCCCCTAACTAAACTTTTTTCTAAAACATATTTTAATCTTACATTCATGAACCTTACCTAAATCTTTAAAAAGTGTGTAGAGGGGGGGGGAATATGTCTTCAAGTATAAAATAGAGGATTTTTCCCAAAAAGATATTTTTCTTTTGGACAAATAATACCCCAGTAAATCCTTGTCAAATTTATATTTGGAGTCCGATACAAAAAAAATATTTATTTTCATTCCATCTAATTTTAGAACATTGACAGTTAGCTAGAGAAGGACGATTACGTTAATAAAAAGCGTCCTATAACGATAAGCAACGAGAAAGAGAGAGAGAGAGAGAGAGAGAGAGAGAGAGAGAGAGAGAGAGAGAGAGAGAGAGAGAGAGAGAGAGAGAGAGAGAGAGAGAGAGAGAGAGAGAGAGAGAGAGAGAGAGAGAGAGAGAGAGAGAGAGAGAGAGAGAGAGAGAGAGAGAGAGAGAGAGAGAGAGAGAGAGAGAGAGAGAGAGAGAGAGAGAGAGAGAGAGAGAGAGAGAGAGAGAGAGAGAGAGAGAGAGAGAGAGAGAGAGAGAGAGAGAGAGAGAGAGAGAGAGAGAGAGAGAGAGAGAGAGAGAGAGAGAGAGAGAAATAAAAAGAGATAGAAAACAAACAAAAAAGTGATTATCATATGAAAGTTTTTTTAATGTTTGGGCCAAGGCTCAATTTTCTTATTGTGGCTATTTCCATAAAACTACAAATTATGATAACAGCAATATTCAATTTTTCGGGGTTTTGTCGCTTTCATTGCCTTACCCAAGTAACTAAAGTAATCGGATGTATGACAAAATATTCCTTCAAGTTATCTTTCATTGATGTAAGTTATCTTTCATTAATGTAATAGAATAGAGGGGGCTATATGTATCTCTGCCCGCTGGGCGGGGACCCTGTCCCAATTTTGTATTGGGTTTTTGAAATCAGCTAATAGCGACGGAAATATAAACACTACCGAGGCCTTAATAAAGAACAGAAAGAAATTTGATAGCAGATGAAAAGGGTCTCAACCACGAGGGCCAGGATTATACATCTTTACTTAGACATTTATTCCAGTAACTCTAGTACATTTCTTATATATCAAATCAAATAATGCAGTAACCAGAGAAATAGTTCATTATTCTAGATAGACAAGAAATTGGTAAAAAAGAGTGCGTCTAAAATATGTTTGTTTTTAAAAAGAATAGTGGTATTCCCCCTACCCTCTAGTCCCACCACACAAAAAATAGCTTAAAACCATCGCAGGACCAGTAGCTATATTTCATGACGAGTTAGGCTCTATCGATACAGCGGTTACCGAGATATTAAGCTTCAAACAGACAGACGGACAGACATCGTTTTACTTTGTATTAAAGATATCTTTATGTTGTTAGAAATAAAAAGTTTATGAAGATATTTTTATAGGTATTTAGTGTCAATAAAGCATTAAAACTTAAAGCGTTTTCTGTTTGATAGTTTATTCGACAAAGCCCAAATTGTGTTAAATAGTGTCAAAAATGATCCATGTGACGTAATAAAAATAAGGGATTATCCATCTCTTTTTTAGGGGTTTTCTTTCCCACTTCTCCTTTCATCTCCCTTATTTTATTATGTCACATGGATCATTTTTTACACAATTTGGACTTTGTCGTTTATTCTATTATTTGGAACGTGATTGAAAGTTTCTAAAATCCGTCAATAAATAGTGATTGTTATGATCACACAATTAATTATTGTATAACGAATGACGAGCTGAGGTATATACACTAATAATAGCATAGCTTCGCTTTTAAAAAGGGGAATTTTCAGGGTTCTAAAGAGATAAAACAATGTCCGATGAATTGATGTACATATGACTATACACAATTTACCCATACTGTAGATTACAATAATGACACTCAACTTAATGAAGCAACAAGTAAAAGTTCTAAATTAGTCCTCAAACTTGTTCATTCAAAAATTAACAAAACGTTATTTTAAAATTTTGGAGACTAGTGCAATGAACAGCCCAGTGTCCCCTCCCTCCCCGGGAATTTTAATTAATTATGTTGAATGGCACTAAATAAAGGAAATATTATGAAAAGGACAAAGTAAAATAAATATACTTCACTGACCCTTAATAAATTCCCCCTCAACAGGGCTAGGGGGATAAGTCATAGGAATAATAGTTTTTTTTTCTCATCATATAATAGACAGCTTTCCGCGGATATTAAAATGAAAAATTTTAAGAAAAAAAAAACAGTTTTGTTAGCCCCGACGGGTATTAAATCTATGTATTTTAATATTTTTGGAAATTGTCTGTAATATGATGCTATACATTATTTTTTAGTATGGTTGAGTTCAGGTTCTTTAGGTTAGATAGGTTAAAAAGCAATTAAACACATTTAAGTAATTGTTAATTAAAAGATATATAATTTAAGTCACTCAATTTGGAAAATCGGTTTTGTTTGGCCAGGTGATGACAAATCCTTAAATTCCTGTGCCTCATTTATTATGTTTTGATAATACAGATAATTAGTTCTATTGTCATCATTCTAATTATCTATCTATCTATCTATTTATCTATTTATTTATCTATCTATTATCATCAGTTTTTATTAGTTAAGCTATTCTACAGTTCAACGGTGTTGATCCTCAACCATGCTGAAAAATCATGAATAACATCGTATTACAGACAATTTTCCACAAATTTTTAAAACAAAGAAATTAATACCAGTTTTAATCTTACAATTTTTTATTTTACTATCCGCTGAACGCTGTCTGTAACAAGATGTGTTAAATAACTTCTATTGAAACCAATCTATCATTAAATAAATATAAATAACTTGGCATTAACTCACATAATTGTCTGAAGCTACTGAAACTACTAAACCGATTGGATTCTCTATTTTAGGTAAGATTTACAAAGGCCCTTAAACAGTTTTATGCTATTTTATGTCTTGGGATGGTTTTAAGCTATATTCTAGCTACTCGCTGCCCTTTGGAAATCAATCAAAACAAATATAGCTGGAGAATTTTGCAGGTTTTGTGATGACACGTGGCACCACCTGTTACTGGACAGATCCCACCTTGGATTCTACCTGGCCATTGACAACACAGAGATTGCTCTGGAGCCGCAGCCCATACCTGATCCTGTTCTATGGATTGCTGGCAGACAGGTAACATAGGAGGGGAGGGAATGGACATTGGGCTATTTATTACACAAGTCCCCAAAGTTTTAAAATAACGTTTTCTTATTCGTTGGCGCAACAATTTTGGGGACTTTTATTGATTTGATTGGTTGGATTAAAAAATTTAGTGTTCAAACGTTTCATCCACTAATTGTAATCTACAGAAGGGGTAATTTTATGTATTGTAATTGGATATGAACACCTATTTATCTGCCATTGTCTTATCCCTTTAGATCCATTTAAGATACTTCCCTCAAACATTACTACTAAAAACCTCAGTTAACCATGAAACTCCCATTTTCACATTATCCTGTTCTATATATTGCAAGCAGGCTTGTTAGCTGCAATTGGCGTCATATCAAAGATGTTAAAATTGTACAATCTTTTGCTATGCAGGAATATAAAGGGACAAGACAATGCCCGATAAATTGATGAACATACCCAATAATGACACACAAAATTACCACATCTATAGATTAAAATTAGTTGTTGAAAAGTTTGAACACTCAACTTTATGAATCAACCAATCCTAATTCACTTAAATTCCAAAAGATGTTACGCCAACAAATAAGTAAACGTTACATAAAACTTTGGGGACTAGTGTATTAAACAGCCCATTGTCCCCCCTCCCTCTGAAAGGAAATATATAATATGCAATAATCAGGAGTTCCTTTATTTCCGTTTAGTATTTATCATAAAATTTTTTGAAACCCTAATTATTGCTACACTTTCCCCGATTTATATATCATTTAAACTTTTGGCGAAAAATTGCAGCATGCAAATGTGATGTTATGCGCAAGTGTATGTATATCAGAAGATTCCCTGAACATGAGAATGGCTTTCATGTAACTTGTGTTGTATGTTAAGGGTCATAAATCCAACCATAATGGCTCCTGACAACCTCAAAATAAACCTTACTTTAACACACAAACACACACACACACACACTCATATACATAAACACACACACACACAAACCATGCTTGCAGCAAGGATAATTATCATAATAAAATAAAATGATCTCACTAACCGATATGGTTCTCCTTTATAGTGTAGCTTTGCTAGGTTCTGGAAAGGTCTATAGCTACTTTTGGAGGAGGATATCACCACCCTCTCAAGAGAAATTAAAATAAAATAAATCTATCAACGAATAAATATTTTTGGTTAAACATCTGATCTGAATATAGATTGAAAAAAAATATTTCACATGCATCTAGAGGCTTCTAGGGGTGTATATATAGTGCTAATTATTACAAAACTTAGTGGCGAGCTTCGTTGTATTTTCAGGGCTAATTTCTTATTCCTACGGGGCGATCGTTAACATTTACCTAAAATAACCTGTCAAAAGCCACTGTGAAAATGAAAATACTTCGTTTTCTTTCTATGATCCATGTAAAAGACATAGATTAGTTGTGCTTAGGTTAAATGGGGTTAGCTATTATAGCCGCACTAAATACGTATTTCAAAGATCAGAAATTGCGTTAATATTTCAAAGTTTAATAGAACTACTTTATAGAACTAATAGACAATAAATTAATGACGATGTTAGATTATAGATATGCCACATTAATAGTATTGTACCGTATTGTCCTAAAAATCAGTAATACAAAAATCAGATATCTTACAAAAATTTGTTGTCAAAAAAGGAAAAAATCTGCATTTTTTAAATGGACATACAGAGTACAAACTTATTGGCAATGACGTCTGTAGCCGTCAAATCGTGGCCGGACGCCCTCGGAGCCACACCTGGCTCCGACACGTCAGCCCCTCCCGAGGCCGAGCCCGTCAAGTCGCGGCCGGTGGGTCCCGGAGCCGAAGCTGGCCCCACTCCAGCCACGTATAGGCTAAGCGCTGTCACTCCAACTGACGGCCAGCCACCCCAACTGCGCACGGCCAAGCGAGTGGTCTTGCCTGGCCGCGGTGTCATGGCGGTCCCTGTTGAGCTAGTAGGCCACCGCACCAAGGATGCCATCCAACTAGCTGCCCCAGAACAGAGGTTTGGGGAGGATCTTGTCATCCCAGAAGGCCTGTATGCCCACAGGCCTGGATCCGCCACTGTGTTTCGAGTACTGGTGGTGAATGAAGGGGAGACGCCCCTTCTGCTGGACGCTGGCCTCCCAGTGGCAGGGGAGCTGGTCAAGCCTGACATTTTAGAGGTCTCTGATAAGCCTCCCCCGAGTCTCCACTCGTTCCAAGAGCCTGCTGAGCCCCCAGACATGCAAGAGTTGTGGGAGGCCCTTGAGATGGAAGACAACGAGTTCCTGTGCAAGGACCCCTTGCTCAAGAAGGAGGTCTGGACCATGCTATCAGAGTACAGGGACGTCTTCTCCAACTCTACCCCCGGCTGCACCAATATAGTCGAGCTGCAGCTGCGCCTCAAGCCAGGGACCCAGCCGATCCGCCAGAGATTTAGGGATCTGAACCCGCGGCAGGAGGCTGAACTGGAGAAACAATTGGACACCTGGCTACAGGAGGGAGTCATAGAGCCGTCAGACTCCGCCTGGAGCAGCCCCCTGGTGCCCATCAAGAAGAAGGACGGGAGCACCCGCTGGGCCGTCGACTACAGAGCCCTCAACAAGTGCCTGGAGCTGGACAGCTACCCTCTGCCCAGGATCCAGCAGCTGGTAGAACGAGCTGGAGGGCACCGCGTCTACAGTGCCCTGGACGCGGTGGCCGCATACTACACCATCCGTGTGTCTGAGGACAGCCGGCCCTGCACCGCCTTCACCACCCCCAGAGGCTTGTATCAATGGAAAAGGATGCCCTTTGGCCTGGCTACGGCACCATCCGTCTATTCTAGATTTATTGCAGGGGTCCTAAACCCATTAGGCACAGCCAACCTCCAGTCATACCTTGACGACGTCCTGACCTTCCACCAGGATACCTGGGCCCACCTGGCTAGGCTCCGAGAGGTCTTGGAAGCCCACCGCAGGGGAGGAATCCGCCTCAAGCCAGCCAAGACTAAGCTGTTCCGAGCCAAGGTGGATTATCTGGGCCACACCCTCAGCCGTGAGGGGATAGCCATGCAAGAGGATTATATTGACCGCATCCTGGACTGGCCGGCCCCCAGCACCCCCAAAGACTTGCTGGCGCTTCTGGGGTTCTTTGGATACTACCGCCTGTTCATCCCAGAGTATGCCGACCTCACCTACGAGATGAATCGGCAGAAGACGGCCAAGACCCTAACCTGGACACCTGAGATGGAAGCCCAGCTGCTGCAGCTCAAGGACAAGTTCCGTCAAGCCCCCATCCGAGCGCCGCCCAGGTTTGACTTGCCAGCGGTATTCCAGCTCACCACAGATTTCAGCAGCCGCGCCATCTCTGCCATTCTGAGTCAATGCCAGGACGGCAAGGAGAGGCTGATTGCCGCCGTGGGGCGCAAGACAACCGACCCCGAGACTCGCTACCCGTCCTGGAAGGGAGAGATGGCCGCCATTATGTATGGGATCCGGAAATTCCACGGCATCTTGTCCTACCGCAGCTTCCAGATCAACACTGATTCCTCAGCCTTGCTGCAGATGAAGTCACTGAACACATCCACAGGAATGGTGGCCCGCTGGCAAGAGGAGCTAGCGGCCCTAGACTTTACTGTCTGCCACCGTCCTGGCACCCAGAACACCAACGCTGACGCCCTCAGCCGCCGGGAGGACGCCAACATGCCAACGGCCAGCGCCGAAGAATTAGCCGAGCAGGCTGAGTATCTCCATAACCTTTGCCAGCTAGGGGAGTCCGCAGCCAGCCGGCCCCCTGCCGCCCGACTGGACCCAGCTAGAGTACTAGAAGCCCAGACACAAGACCCCCTCCTGCTCCGTGTCCGCCAGTGGGTGGCTGATGGCAGAGCCCCAACCAAGGCTGAGCTGCGCGGCAAGGACCGAGACGAGCAGCAGTACGCCAGCCGCTTCTCAGCCCTGGGACTTGACGAGCATGGTTGCCTCACCACCACTGACCAGACCCTGACAGGGGAGCGGACAAGATACCTGCTGCCTTCGGCCCTCCAGCAGGACGCGTTCTTTCTAGCCCATGGGACCCCCATGGCCGGACACTTTGGGATGGACGCGACCATCGCCCGTGTGGCCATGCACTTCTGGTGGCCCAACCTGGCCCGTGACGTCCGCCTGATGGTTCAAACTTGTCCTGAATGTGTCCAGAAGGTTACCAAGGAAAGGTTGAAGCAAGGGATACATGTACCCTCCCGCCAGGGGTATCCACAGCAAGTCCTGTTCATCGACCTGGTGGGGCCGCTGCCAGAGACCCCAGCTGGGAACCGCTACATCCTCACCTGCCAAGATGGGTTCAGCCGGTTTGTCAGCCTCTACGCCATCCCCAACAAGCGCACCCTCACGGTGGCTGAAGCCCTGCTGCACCGCCACCTGGCCACGTTTGGATGCCCCCTGAAGATCCACTCCGATAATGGGATGGAGTTCACCGGCCAGGTATTCCAGGAACTGGCCTCCAGGCTTGAGATTGGCCTGACACATCCACCACCCTACAACCCACAGTCCAACCGAGTGGAAAGGTTCCATCGGACGCTCAATACCGGCATGCGTCTGTTCTTAGACAGAGACGACAACAACTGGGAGCCCCACTTGCCTGCCATTGCCTTCGCCTACAACACCAAGGCCTGCAGATCTACCGGCGTGACCCCGTTCCTAGCCTTCTTTGGGAGAGAGGCCAAGCTTCCGGTGGACATGGTGCTCCGGCTGCCAGAAACAGAATATGCCTCGGTTCCAGCCAACGTCCAAGCCCTCCTGCAACGTTACTATGCAGTGTATGATGCCATCCAGCAGAAGGAGGAGGGAGCCATCCGGAGGAGCGCGGCAGCTTACGAAGGCACGGCCAAGTATGAGGTTGGAGATTTGGTCTGGTACCTGGCCCCCTGCCTGGTGCCAGGGAAGGCAGCCAAGATCACCAAAAGATGGACTGGCCCCTGGAAGGTAGTGAGGAAAGCTACAGAAGTCCATTATGTCATCAAGCCTGCCTCTCCAATCGCCAGGATCTCGGAGGTTACCGCGCATGTAGGCCGACTGCGCAAATACACTGGAGATGTGACTGCCCACCAGATTCCAGCAGACATCCAAGTTGATGTGGACGGCGACGAGGATGCCACCGAGCTGCCGGTTGGAGCGGCGGCGCCCGCAGCTGGCGACCCAGGACAGTTCCCAGTGCACCAGCCGGCCGCAGCCGCCCCACAGCCCAGCGGCCAAGATCGTGACCCAGTAGAAGAGGACCTGCAGGAGCAACCCAACGAACCACCGCCGCCGCCGCCAGTTCCAGAGCCACCCAGAGATGCCATCTGGAATCCTGACACAGACATGGAGCACCTGCCAGCCAGCAGCGAGCCTGTAGGAGGAGAAGCAGCTGTTGCAATGGAAGAGGCCGCCCCAGAGGACGAAGCTGAAGCCATGTGCCCCCTGTTGATGACAGCCATCCCTATCCGTGTGGGGGCTAGGAGGCCAAGCAACCTGAACCAAGCAGGCGCCCCCATGGAATTTTATGCGCCCTCACCCATCGTCATTCCCCCCTTGGGAACCACCAGAGTTAGCCTAGGCCTCCGTGTCCAGCTACCCGCTGAGGCAGAGCTAGTCCTGCAGACGAGGCAAAATTTCCAGCGCCGGGGCCTGGCCGTCGCCAACCCCCGTCTAGAAGCCAACCAGGAGCTGACAATGCTGATATCCAACCACAGCCAGACCGAGCAACGAGTGTCCTGTGGAGCCTGTGTAGCCAGAGCTGTCCTCCATCGAGCTGTGCCCCAGGAAGAGCCTGTCCTGCGCAGACATAGGTTGTCGTATCCCCAGGTTCAAGGCCTGGTGGCTCGAGAGCCACGCAACCCTTGAAGGGGAGGTTGTGGTAATACGACAACCAGACGGACAGGCAGTTTACAGAGTTGCTACGCTCTGACTTATCATAACAAACCCACTGCACTAATCTTATTATATCACCATCTATCTCATGACCGATGTTGACCCCGCTATCTAGCGGTCAAACTGGCCTGCCTAAATGTGGGGAGGGGCTCAAACATGCAACTATCACGCGCCCCTCACGCGCTTATATAACCGGGAGGCGCTGCCTCCCCTTTTACCACCGCTGCCCCCACAGCCTGTCTACCGCCGGGAGCTAAGCCCTAGCGTCCCACACCCCCTTCAAACCTAACCATTGTTATAATCTGTTGTATATATATAGTAATCATTGCTTGTAAATATTATTCAGTTAAATATATAATTTCTGTATGACTAAATCCTGCTAGTTTGTTTTGGTAGAATAATTCAAGGCTAGGGCTCGTTGAACTCGAACTCGTTACCCTGTGGGCCGAGAACGCTCGGCTTACCAGACCTACATTACAATAAAGTGTAATAAATTTTCCAGTATGGCTTCGAAACCGATTTATATCCTATGGATTAGAAGTGGTTCTCAGTAATACTAATCATGCATTGCATTACAGACAATTTTCCACGAATGTTAAAATATAAATTATGAAAAGTCTAACAAAGCTGGTTTTCATTTAATAGTTTCATTTTAATTTCCGCGGAAAGCTGTTTAAAATATGATGAGATAAATAACTATAAAAGCTTAAGATATTTTTTTTAAATACATGCTGTTTAAACATATAAAGATACTTTAATACATTTGTATGTAATTGTGCTGATCCTTCTAATTAAAAAAAATTTAATTTCCATCATGCGTATTTTTTTTAAATTCGCAAATTAAGAAGCAAGAGTTTAAATCCCACAGAAAGTTTTAAAGTGTGTTTTTTTAATGGTAATGTTCAATTTTGACCACCCTTTCACGCTTTTGGGAATTTGTAGATTGAAAGTATAGCCCTAGCAAGTCTGGTTATACATATTTATATATCGAGCTACTGTAGTTATGCCATAAATTGAATTTTGAAAAGGTTTAATAGTTTAAGATAATTAAATTTCTCATAAAAGAAACAAATTTGGTTTTAGCTGGGCATGTCAATAATTTATGCCTGTTAATGTGCCAAGATATTACCCAAACTAGTTCTATTGATGGTACTTTGATTGGTATACTTTTCAATAAAACACAAAAAAATATGAAAATCAAATAAGTTGAAAAATCTCCTACAATTTTTTTTTAATTATCTTGTAAAAATCATTAGTATCTAGTATTAGATAAATAAAATTGAAGTAAAAAACGTTTATAAAAGAAAACAAACAATCCATACTGGTTTTATATTTAATAATTATTAACTTTCAGAGTAATCCATTATCGACCTCCTCTCATTTTTCAATAATCATAAGCTAGAAATTTCAAATTAGATGGAATTTTTAATAATAAATAGTCTATTCCCCTATCCCCGTGTCCCTGGGTGCAATCTGGGAGGAAGGTAACATTTGGCTGTTTATTACACTAGTCCCTAAAGTCTTATGATAGCGTTTAATAGTTCATTGGCTTAAAAACCTTGGAGACTTTTATTGAATTTTGATTGGTTGATCCATTTAGTTCAGTGTTCAAACTTTTCAAACACCTATTGAAATCTACAGAAAGGGTAATTTTGTGTATCATTATTGGAGATTAATCTATCGGCCATTGTCCTATCCCTGAATCACTGGCTGCAATATATCTTGTCTCTTGGAATTAAACCATGGAGCTATTAGCTTTCATCTAGGTATGCATTCAAAATTTTAAATTTTTAAAATAACAGATTTGGCGACTCAAAGAAAAGAATAGTTATTTATTGCATTATATTATAGACAGCTTTTCGTAGCTATCAAATTGTAAAATTAAAACTAGTTGCTGAAGGCCCGGTCTAACAAAACTGGTAGTTATCATTTTCATTTTAATATTCGAAAAAAATCGTCTGTAATATTTGGTAAATCTGATTTTTCATTGTGGCTGAGAACCATAATAATTCCTCAATGACGTAATCTAAAGAGATAAGGAAATGGCCTGTAAGTTGATGTACATCCCCAATGATGATACATAATATTATCCCTGTTTAGATTACTTAAAGTTGTTGAAACGTTAGGTCACTAAATTTAATGAACCAACCAAACAAAATTTAATAAAAGTCCTCACAGTTGTTGAGCTATCGAATAAGAAAACATTATTATAATACTATGGGGACTAGTATAATAAATATCCTAATGTCCCCTCCCTCCCTATCTAATGGCAATTTTTGAACTTGCAATTCGGTGTTTTGCCTTTTTTTGCTCGGTTGTGTTCACACCTGATTCTACCCACAATTTACCTGAATTAAGAACATGCACACACACATATTAGAGGCTTCAACAAAGAATAATTTTACTTTTTGGCAAAATTTGACAGCCCGAAAATAACAGAGCTCTTTGTCCAAAAAAAGTATCAATTTATAGATTTGTAATAATTCCTTTATTTGTAATACACTAGCGGCTTCGCCCCTAGCCTCTAGGGGCTTGGCCCATGAGGTAAAAAAAAATAAAAAATACTGGTGCTGCTGACCATATGCATATGGGCAGCACCAGGACTTTTTTTTTGGGGGGGGGGAATTTTCATTTTTTGGGGGTTGGGGGTGTCCCACCCCCCAAGAAAATAGCTTAAAACCACCACAGGACCAATAGGTATATACCCTGAAGAGTATAATTCAATCGGTTCAGTGGTTACCGAGATCTTAAGGGAAGGACGGACAGACATCATTTTACTTTGTATTTTAGATAATTATACTTTAACATAAAATATCCTACAAATTTAAAATTCTAAACAGACCTCCAAAGTGGAAATATTAACTTTATCTCAAAGTCAAAACATCTTTCTAAATGTTCTCTATGTCTTGTTTAATCTCTAATATAATTTTCCAGTATGGCTTCGAAACCGATTAATATCCGCTGGATTAGAACCGGTTCTCAGCAATACTGAAAAATTATGTATCGTATCGTATTTATATATCCAGTTTTCTACGAAAATAAAAATCACAATTTTAAAACCAGTTTTGTTAGACCGTGTCGATCGTGTTCTCAATATTTAAAAGTTATGCTTTGAAAATTTTCGAAATTTTTATTAAGGAAGAAAATGGAAATTACAAAACCCCCTAACAAACACATTTTGATGCAAACCTTTGATTCAAGCAATTTTGTTACAAATCAGAGAAAGAGACAATTTTTTTAGAATAAATTGTAGAACAGGAGCGTTTTAATTACAGTTATTATAATGAAAAAAGATCATGTAATCAAATATGTTAAAGTAATAGTTTAGTAGAACATTATTTATATGCAAATAAAGTTATTCTTAAAGAATATCTAACAATTAGTTGAATAGTCATTTATTTTTTTCAATCGATTTATTATTAACCTGGATGTTGCAACAGATTTTCCTGTACTTTGAAAAAGTTATGCTCGCAGCTGGCTAGAATAACGATAACTTTCCCCCAATCCTATCCCCTCCTTCTGGATGAACCAACTGACCAATAAATGAGGTCTATATTAGCAAGCTAAATGGATGACAAAATTCCCCTATCAATATATCCGGGTATATTTAGATAAACTGTTCCAATCCTTTATATAAATTTGGGTTAACATCTCTTAACCCATTTGTTAGATAATGTAATATATCAATTGACATATATATTATAGTTTTATTTCATACATTTACCTTACTTTTAACTAAATTGTTTTTAAGATTTCATTATGGTTAGGTTATTGCTAAGTATTATTTAACTAAATAATTAAAAATAGAAAAATATTCCTAATTTTGCAACAAACTCTTTGAATGTAAGATCTTTATTTATATATTATATATACCATAATTGAAAGCATTAAAGTGTTTCCAAAAGCTACTAAATAATTATGATTTGTAACATAAATGCCTTGACAAAAAAATGGCGCAACTAATGGTAAAGCACAATGGCCAATTACTTCACTTTTTGACATTATAAATATATAATTTTGCTCACTTTGAGCCTTTTTTCTATTAATATTATGTTGATTAAGTTCAGTCAGTTTTGTCTGCTACGAGAATTACTTTTTAGCAGCTTTCTATTTGCTAGTCCCCATAGTTTTTAAAATTATCCAAAAAAAGTTTTGGGTATTTCCTCTCAGAAATTTTGTTTTCAATTTTGAAAATTTGAGTACGCCTCCCCCCCCCCCCCCCCCCCCCCGACAGCGAACTATGAACTCTGGCCGCAGCGCTCGGGTCCCTAGCCTGCCTAGCCGCAGCGCTCGGCCCCCTTGCCTGCCTAGCCGCAGCGCTCGGCTCCCTAGCCTAAAACCTAACCTAATCTAAAATAGTTGTTCGTCGTTGTCGGGGGGGAGGGGGGGGGGGTACTGAAATTTTCAAAATTGAAAAAAAAAATTTCTAAGAGAATAACGCCGACAGTTGTTCTGGTGTCCAAGTACAAGACATCCAACACAATTAAATTTATATCCATTGTCCTATCCCTATATCCCTGGGTTGGTTGTCTGTAATACTAGATGATGCATTGACTCCTGAGATTCAAGTTACCCAAATAATTAGTAATTTTTTTCCAAGATAAATGTCTCTTGTCTTTTTATTGAATCTGATAATTTAGCAAAGTTTTAATATGGGGTTATTTTTTACTTTTTCTTCTTGCATCGTGGTAATGGATATAGGATATACGTGGATATATTGACAAGGGAAATTTTATCGTCAATTTAGCTTGCTAATGTGGAACTCATTCATGGTCAGTTTGTTCATCTAGTAGAAGGGGATGAGGGGTATCATTATTTTAGACAGTTGCGAGTATTACTATATCAGAGTACCTGTAAATCTGGTGCAACATCCAACTAGTAATATATCTATTATTGTGGTGTAGGTGAGATAGTGTTGAGAAAAAGAAAGAGAGAGAAATTAAACATACAAATAGATAGAAAAAAAACATACAGAAAAAGTACATAAATGAGAAAGATAGAGAAAAGGGAGAAAAAGGGATAATGCATAATAGAGAGAAAGAAGTAAAATAGCCAGTTTAAAAACAAGAAAGTGCTGGAGCAAAGAAGAAAAGAAAAGAAAAATTATAGATAGATACTAGATACTATAATATAAGGAATAAGAGAGATAGTTGTGATGAATATATTTCCAGTATGGCTTCGAAACCGCTTAATATCCGTAGGATTAGAACTGAATATCAGTCATACTGAAAAACCATGTATAGCATCGTATTTTATACAATTTTCAGCGGATACTAAATAAAATAAACTATTAATACCAGTATTGCTAGAACGGTCCATCGGCCCCTTTGTGCTAACAAAGCTGGTTTTAATCTTTTCTTTTATTTTAATACCCACGGAAAGCTGTCTATAATATGATACGATAAATATCTATTATATAAATAAAAAGGATAAGAGAAAAATTTGCGGTTGTGATAGAAAACTTTATGGTTTGCCCTCCTTGCATCAACAATCGATATATTATTACTTGGATGTTGCACCAGATTTTTATGTTATACTCTAATACAGTGAACAATAGCAGCTGGCTAAAATAACTATGTCTATATCCACCATCTAGCCTCTTTAGCTCATTCCCTCCACTCCGAACGAACTTATCATAAATGAGGTCTATATTAGCAACCTAAATTGACGACTAATTTCACCCTGTCAATATATCCACACATTCTATATCAAATGCATTCAGGGATAACGATATGGCATCCAAAGAAAATATTTACAAATTCAAATATAATATTAGGCGCATTCACTCACAGTGATTTGTTGATCACTGAAATCCTCTTTCCTCAATTTTTTTTTGAAAATTAAAAATAAATGTCGGACGGAGGAGGGGGGGGGGTTAAATTTTTTTTAGTAATTCTGGTTAAGGCTACATTATTAACCCGCAATGTTATGACACTACAGGTACAGTGGAATGCTTTCAAAGTGACCATTTTTTTCTCGTATGTATGTCACTTTCGCCCTTCTGGTGGGAGCTGGGTGAGATATAGACTTTTGTGTAACAGTTGATAATTATTATTTTTTTTGTATGTATTAACCCATGCTAAAATTAAATAAATGTTATTTTATGTTATACTAGCGGCTACGCCCTTAGAAGTCTCTAGGGGCACTTAAGATAGGAGAGGGAAAAGTTGACCTCATCCCATTTTAGATTTGAGTTTCAAAAGAGTAAAAAAATATTTTTTTTGGGGGGGAGGGGGGTGAAGACAGCCTTCCCAAAAATAGTTTAAAACCTTCCCAGGACCTATAAAAAGCTTCACTGTAAAGGAGAACAATATCGGTTTAGCAGTTAATGAGATCCTTCGGGACAGACAAAAAACGCTTACTACTTTATATAATAGGATTATGAAAGTGTTTTAAAGTTTTCTCTTTGCTATGCCCATTCTTAACATCCAAGATTGGTATACTGTAGCTCATTGGTGACTCAGCAAAGTCAAAACTTGGATTTAGTGTTCGGTCACCTTGAAAGCATCCCACTGTTTAGGCCCAGCAGGGTTATGACCAACACAGTGTTTAGGAAATTCAAAAAAATTACCTCCATTCCCTTTTTTTTATTTAATACAAAGTTGGTTGACTATTAATAATTGAAATATAATTCAAACATATATTGTTTAGTTAGGTAAAAATAGATACCATTTTGTCTCAGTATCTATGATAATTTTTCAATGAAGCATATCTTGTTAAGAAGATATTTTATGTTCAGAGGCACTATCCTTCACAATCCTGTGGTGCATGTCAGGTCATAAACTACCAGAAAGGTTTCATATATAATACATATATTAGTAGCGCAGCATACTCAAGCCAAAATTATGTTAAAAAATAATATAAAATATCTCTAAATATTTTGTAATAACTAACTAAAAGTAAATTGCCAGATCTATTTTATCAGGATACATAAAAAAAACTTTGTAAAGATTCAGTTCAATAATGTACAAAATCTCAAGATTTCTAGGGGCATTTGATGGAGACAAATTTTACTTTTCTCTAAAGCTATGTCCAAGTTTAGATAATAAGCCATATTAACATTAATTTGTTTAACATTGATTATTAAAAAAGGTAATTCACACCAATTGAGAGGAATCTAAACCATGGGAGACATTTGCCCCAGATAGGGTTTTACTAATGCAACCTTTACAAAGAATTTTACTTATCTTTTAAGATATTTTTTTTCTTGTGGTCCTCTTACAGTAAAAGGGAACTTGCCAATAATTCCAATAAAGCAAGCTAAGAAATATCTAAATTTTATTTGAATTTTGAAAATTTTTAGAATCATATTCAGCAATATTTAAAAATTATTATATAACGTTAGGAATTATAGAAACATAGTAGAAGAAAAATATTTTCTGAAAAAAAACACATTAATAAATTACCACAACATGTTTCCTACATGTTGGCATACAATCATCACATGTATTTCTTCTAAAAAGACATATGACTAGGGACAAGCAGATAATTTTAGCTGTTTAAAAGGTTATCTACAGCTTTAAATTAAATTTCTAAATCTCATTCCCTATTCCGTGACTAGGCATTGTGCTCCTAAAGTTTTCCTTCATAGGCCTCATTATTAATTTAGTATAGATTAATCCAGCAAATATAAATGAATTGGTAAAACATTAACCCATAGTGAGAAAATATTTTTTCAACTAATAAACAAATCTTTAATTGATGTTTTATTTCTTAGTCATTATCATTGATTGAAGGATGAAGGCTATTTAATTTAAACCATTTGTTATGGGCCGATTGGATTATGGCATTGGAAGCATTCAAAAATTGAGATTTTATGAAACTGGAAAGATCAGCTCCATCTTTTATGCAGATTAATCAAAAAATGTTATTGATGATTCCAATATTTTTGCATGCAAGTTTTGCTGGGTGTGTATGAAGGTACTGGTGCACTTTGAGAAAATACCAGCACTGATTGCTAGTCAAACTTTATAAAGTCAAACAATACCTCACATCTAGCTAGCTATGTGTATTGGTAGTGTGCTACACACTACTCCCTGCAACAGGAGTTTAAAACTGTGGAAAATTCCTCACTGTTTTATAGTTTTATTTAGTGCTTTCCTACAAAATTTTACTAAAAATTTTTTGATTGATTTATAATTACAAGGAGTACCCAAAAACTTATTGCAGGAGAAAAATAATTGTGTTGTTTTGTAATAAATAATTTGGTTGTTATGGATTCATCACTTTTATGATATTACCAAAGCGTTTGATAGGAAACTTTTGTGGAATTAATAATTATATACATTTCAAGAAGTAAGTTTTTGAGGACAAACATTGCTTAAGATTACTATTCAAACTCAAATTACTCAGAAGATGAAGCTTACATGCTTTTTCTGATAATGATTTGTTATTTTTAACCTTAATTTATAACACATACTAAGTTTCTTTTAAGAATTTCAAACAGGAATACAGGAAGATGTGAACAGTTCATACAAGTATAAGAGAGTTTATAATCTATAATAAAGTAAATATCTAATTTTCAAGAAAAATCTCTTAACATCAAACAACAAAATAACAACATTTCTTTAAATTCAGGAGTTCTTAATTTATTATATGTATAAAATATAAAATGAATATTAATTATGATAAAATCAATGATTTGATTTCAAGAATATAAGACTGAATGTAAATGTGTGTTGAAGTTCTTGCGTATTCTTACATATGAATAGAAATACTGCATTTCAAACTTATAAACTTAGCAGACCTTTACAACTTGTAATAAACCAATTAGTTGAAGAACATTCTTTGTAAGGTTTTCCTATATTATATTACTTTCAATTATTTGAATTTTTTAAAAACAATCGAATTAAAAGAAAAAATATAAACACAAAATTCTTTATAGTAAATCATTTTTACCTCTAATACAATTTTAAGTTTAGTATTTACTACAAGGCTATGTTTTCAGATGAAAATTACAAAAGTAGGTTTTAAAAATGATCATTTATTGTACAAAAAGGTATTCCAACCATAAACTTTAGCTATATTGGTAGTAAATAATGCAGCATTATCATACACTTTCAGCCCCTGAATTTTATTCTTTTAAGGGGTCTTTGAAAGAAAGCATAGCAAAAAAACAAGGATTACAACATCCATAAGTAGCGAAGCTCAAAAATTATGAATGGATATCCAGAAAAAAATTAACCTTATTGCAGTTTCATAAAAAAAACACTAAACTATAAAATCACAAAACCTTGTATGATTTATAACGTGAAAATCTAGGAATCGATCTAGCACCTCAGCAAATTAGCAAATCTTAATGAAACTTTGTGGAGATAAGTAAATTGTAAACTTATTTGATCTCTAAAAATATCAGCCGTCTATCTCAGATAGGAGTAAAGAAAATCAAGAAATCCTAAAAATCTAGGAATCGAACTAGCAACCCAACCATTAAGCAAATCTCAATAAAACTTAATAAAAGTATGCAGAATATGAAAGTATTAAATCCCTGAAAATTTCAGCCGTCTATGTTGAATAGGAGTTGAGATAATCATGAAAACTTTAAAATGTAGGAATCGATCACGCACCCCAACCAATTGACGAATCTTAATGAAACTTGCAGCTCTCTATCTTTTATAGGAGCCAAGAAAATCACGTTTTCCCCTCTATGTCTCAGACGGACAGACGGACATTTCGAATTATAGAGTAGCTTCGCTACTAATAAATAATTAATTTTTATATATGTAGATTATAGATATTATTATTTGATTTAATAATTTTTATTATCCACCCATATCAATAACTTAAGGTACCAGTATATTAAAACCAATACCTTCTTACATATCCATACTACACTAAACTACCTAACTAATTAATAATTTCATATTCATATAAATATACATGATTCTGGCCAGGGCTTGGCAGCAGTATTTGTTTAACAAGCTATATTCAACAATTTGTAGCCATTTGCTGAATTTCAGGAAATCTACAGCCTTAGTTACTTAAAAATACTGATTTGCTGCAGAAAAAACAGCAATTTTATCAATCTGCCGTTAATAGTCTACAGATGAATAAATTGAAGTTAGTAAAAGTGTCTACTAAAATAGAAGACAAATGTTGCAACTATTCTGATTGACGTCATATAAGAAGGAAATATGATATCGATCGAGATACTCCAGCCAACTTTTTTATTTATTTTTCCCCTTTCTTAAGGAGACCCTAATAGCTTTTCTTCTATTTCTATCCCCTGCAGGGGACTCTAAGTCTAACCCTGCGGGGCTAGTTGCCAAACCCTGCAGGGCAATCAATAACCTAACCTAACCTAAAATAACCTATCAAATACTATTGTAAAAATACGACAAAACGCCCCTTAAGAGGCATTGTCATGAAAGGGACTACACCCGACCCTTTTACCAGCTTTGAATACTTTGACAGCTGCCAAGCCCCGAGTCTGGCTTCCAACTTTTCATCATAAACAATTAAAAACTTATATATAGAGAGAATAATCTGATGGAAATAATCAATTTTGTTAATGTAAAGCTTTTGGAAATGCAATGTTTTGATATTAATATGCATTTTAATATCTAATCTTTATGCATTCTGTTTTACATTTGAATACAGGATTTAAATAAAATAAAAGATTTATAACCAAGCTAAATTTAAAGCATAAGCAATAAAAAAAGATAAGTTTATAGTAATCAATTGGCCAAAAATGTTTAAATAATGTTTGGGGGAAAAAATAGGAAATAATCATTAATCCAGACAAATAAAATCAATGAAATAATTATTTTGAGGGAAAATGATAAAACTTAAAATTATCTTTTTCTATATGAACAAAATAATTTAACAATCACAAATTACTAGAACAGTCGTGTTTGTTGGGGAAAATTTATATTGGTCTTTTTATAGTTTTGCACAGAGGCACACAGAAGGTGAGTGTATCCACCCCAATGGCAAAATTATGGGAGGTTAAGACCCCCCTATCGCTAAAAATACACCTGTCTTGTTTTCTGTAATACCAACCCCCTAAATCTCACAACCTTCTAAACCCCCACGGTTTTAGTTTAAATTTTGGCAAAATACTCAGCTCGTCAAGGTTTTTAGCTAGAACCTCATTGTTTGAAAATTTCTATATCCCAAAAAATGAATTTTTAAGTTTTAGAGATATTTATTGTCCCAATACTTTAATGTTTTTTTCAGGATTTCTCCAGATTCCATGGATGGCTAGGATCCATCTACCTGGACGATGATCTGGTTAGTCTGGAGCCCCTGCAAGTAAATAAACCCAGGTAAGACTTTTGGTTGCACTGATCTGGCTAAATCAAAACAAAAGACGTTGAAAATTCCACATGACTTTCATAACAGTGAATCTTTTATGACAATAATAATCTTTATGACACATGTTTTCATGAGCAATGCATTTTTATGACACATGTAATTTTGTGACATACATACCTTCATAAGAAGCAATGTTTTTTTATGACAAGTGAACTTTTATGACAAACATAAGACATGTTTTTAGGAACAAATGTTTATATGACAAATATACCTTTATGTGAATTGTTTTTTTGAAAAGTGTACCTGCATGAGAAATTATTTTATGAGAATTTTTTGGCAAGTGTACTTTTATGACAAAATTACATTTATGAGCAAGAATGGAGATGAATGCATTGAAACAAACTTATTTTTATTAGAATGGAGAAATGTGTACCAGATTATTGCAAGAATGGAGGTAAATGTGTAGAGACAAACTCGAAGCCTGTCTGTGATTGCTCACAAACTTCTAAACGAGGTAACTTTTTTCAGTATGGATTCAAAACCGATTAATATCCGCTGGATAAAAACTGGCACTCAGCCACACTGAAAATTTTTGTATAGTATCGTATCACAGACAATTTTCCACAAACATTAAAACTTAAAAGTATGATTATGAAATACAAATAAAGGAATCATTACGAAAATATAGATTGAAGGTTTATTCAGGGATAAGGGATGAAAAACCTGCCTATAAATTAGGTTCGGCTAAATTTTGAAAGGGATAGTGCAATTTTTATCATTTCCTAATTGAATCAATTTGGTGGCAGCTCCTATTGGCTATGTCTCTAAAACCAATAAGGTTTGTCAGTATGGGCTTATTTTATACTAAGCAATAAGCAATAAGCAATTGGCTGCCAAAGAAAATAAAATTTGCGGCAATATGCGCATATGTATATAGAGTGCAAAGCTTTCTAACCCATTCTAAACTGTTACAGGATTCATCATATGAATTGATAGGACAATTCTAACATGCCCTAATATATTAATAATAAGAGCTAACCGTTACGTACAAACTTTTGACAGCCAATATTATGCAACTTCGACGTATGCTCAATTATTAAAAATTACGAGATATTAACAAATTCACCCCCTTTCCTTTTTTCAGGTGTTTACTGTGATGAAAGTGTGGGCCTAAGTTTTACTCCAGAAGATAAAGTTTCTATTGATGTTAAAAATCAATCTATTAACCTCAGGAAATAATCTTTAGATTATCATTCTTATTATTTTGATTTTTTTTAATTAAACCCATTAGACTATTCCTTTTTGGTTACTATAAGGAGGAGAGGGGTTTAAATTGAGCTATTTTACTACATTTAAATCATGCAATGTTAGTTCTACCCCCCTCCCTTCCATTCCAACATTTGACATATTTTAAAAGATTATTCAATTCTAGAAATATTGAGTTAACTGTGACTACAAAATCGAGGTATTTTATTTATTTACTAATTACTTCTCTAGGGGAGAGTGAAATAGGCCAGAAAAATAACGTAAACTATCCAAAGACATTTATCAATCTTCCTTGAAAAGTGCAATAACTTCGGAACAGCAGTTTCCGAGATCTTTGGCTACAGACAAAAAAAGGATTTTTATTTAAGACAAAATGTTAGGTATATCTTAACGGACAAACAAACAGAAAATTACTAATTTATATGAATAGTAGGATATATAAGTTGGAAGGAATTTTAATGTTAGAGGGAGATTTGAAATCTGCATCAAATATAAAATATTTTTTTATAAAGTTCATTTTTTGTATAATTCTTTATCTAAAAGCAGAATTACAATCTAAGTTAATTAATTTTGACATCTGTGGTTGGAAACTACCTGCGCTCTAATTGGTTGAATGATGTGCGACACTTAAGCTTCTCCAATCAGAGCGCAAATAATTTTCAATCTACCAATCACAGATGCCAAAATTAATTAACTTAAATTGTATTTCCGCTTTTAGATAAAGAATTATACAAAAAACACATTTTATACAAAAAAAATCCTTAAAATTTAACGCAGATTTCAAATCTCCCTCTAACATTTAAATTCCTTCCAACTTATACATATATCCTAATGAAAAGGTTCCACTTATTGTCTTTTTATTTATATTTAAAAGTATTATATATTTTGTGTTCTATTGAGCTTAGCATCTCATATATAAAAGTCTATATTATGTACTTTTGTTATTTAGAGATGTAGCAATCTTAGAAGCAGTTGCAAGAGAGGCCACAGTCTTAAGGTAAGTTGATTTTCTTCATGTTATGGAATCAAAGCTTTTTTACAGTTAGTTTCTTTCGCATAAATCCACATATTATTTATTAAACAGGAGGAAAATTGCCATCAATTTAGGTTGCTAAAATAAAACTCATTTATTAGTCAGTTCGTCCATCCAGTATGGGCGGAGGGGATGGGGTAAAGTGGTGGATGGGGAAGATCGATTTTTTTGTGTTACTTTATTAGAGAACATGAAAATCTGGTGTAACATCCAAGTAATGATAAATCCATTGTTTTAGCTTATACCTGACTATTTCTGGCCAGATCAGCCTGACCCTCTACCTGGGTAGACAGATTACCGTTCTTGTCCTACAATCTAGAAGAAGGTAATCTTAGGTTATGAATCTTAGGAGATTATACCGAGACAAACAAACTTTTCTTTTAAACTGTTTTTTTAAAAGCGAAGCTTTTCTATAATTAGGGTCGGTCCGTCCGTCCGTACGTCCGTACGTCCGTCCGTCCGTCCGTACGTCCGTAACGGATAGCTTTTTTCGTTAATTTAGACATGTTAGAATTGTCTTATCGATTTCAAATTTTGCATGGTGATTCCTTTAGTAGTTAGATACGATTTAGAAAGCGTAGCAACTCTATAATCATTACCAAAATGTCCGTACGTCCATTTTAAACATGTTGATTTTTTAACTTTTTTAAATAGCTTTTTTCGTTAATTTAGGCATGTTATAATTGTCCTATCGATTTAAAATTTTGCATGGTGATTCCTGTAATAGTTAGGTACGATTTAGAAAGCGTAGCAACTCTATAATCATTACCAAAATGTCCGTACGTCCATTTTAAACATGTTGATTTTTTTACTTTTTTAAATAGCTTTTTTCGTTAATTTAGGCATGTTATAATTGTCCTATCGATTTCAAATTTTGCATGGTGATTCCTGTAATAGTTAGGTACGAGTTAGAAAGCGTAGCAACTCTATAATCATTACCAGAATGTCCGTACGTCCATTTTAAACATGTTGATTTTTTTTACATTTTTAACAACAAATTTGTATGTGACCTAATTATCTGATTGGTCTGATTTTTGGTATACTGATTCCTAGGATAACAAAGTACAATATTAAAAGCGAAGCAACTCTATAATCAAGTCCTAAAAATGTAAGTATGTCCATAATCATTGTCCTGTATCAAGCAGTTTTTCAACAAATTTACTTACAATTTTGCTTTGATTCTTATACATTCGCATTCTGATTATTCAGTTCTGACATTATACAAGTCTTAATGTCCGTTTGTCCTTCCCTTTCAGAGCTTCGCTTTTATGGATGTTGTCATCCTTGTTTATGTTAGAATTAGGTTAGGTAAGGTTAGATACTAGATAGGGTTTAGGAGAACCCCGCAATTGCTTGAAATATTTCACATAATTCTATTCATTGTGTTTTTTACTGACAACAAGGATGATAACATCCATAAGTAGCGAAGCACAAAAAATAAAATCATGGATGGTAATACGTACAAGTAGATTTAAAGTGTATTAATTAATTGATTTATTGGAGAAAATAAACACGAAACCCTTTAAATTACATAAAAGATGCTCATAACAAATATGTAAAACATACAAAAATAGCCTAAAACCTGCTTAAAGGCAGTCTGACCGTCATAGTTGTTTTCTTGAAACTACTGGAAATTTAATTCTGATATCTATAACTGAAAAAATTTTGAAAATCGCACCATAAACACTGAAGATATGGAAAAAATGTAAAAAATACAAAAGTAGCCTAAAACCTGCTAAAAAGCAGCCCTACCGCCATCTATGTTTTATACTTAATTGTGCTCCTTAATGATGGGAATGTTGTCAACAAATTTCAGCATTCTATCATTTATAGGAGCTGAGTAAATCCCATTTCCCCCATAGCGTTACGGACTGACGGACAAAGTGAATTATAGAGTAGCTTCGCTACTATAAATTACAACATGCTAAATAATTTTAGGCAAAAATAGATTTCTTGCGATGTAATATTATTATACCCTAACAAAAATGGGTATTATCCTCTTAGAAATTTTTTTTTCAATATTGAAAATCTGAGTACCCCCCCCCCCCCCCCCCTAGATATACCACACTTTTCTGGGATCTTGCTGAGTCAAGTATCAACTGTTGGGAATATCAAAGGATGACTCCATGCAAAATTTGAGCCGGATCCGGCCAAAACCGGCCGTGAATTTTATGAAAAACCGGTTTTTTCCGGTTTTTAGGGGGTATCTGTAAATCGATTCAGCTGGAGCAAAACCGGGTAGAGGTACAAAAAATTTTACTTCACATGAAATTTAGCCAATGCAATTGCCTACAAAAATGTACTTCATCATCAACTTGATTGGACAACTCTTTCCCCTCCTAAATGTCCATTAAAACCTCGGAAACGGCAAAAATCGCCAAAAATCACGCCTTCGGCGGCAAATAACGGCTAAACGGTCAGCCGGAGGCGAATGAAACATAAATAAAGAAATGTCTGCCTCAAAAAGTTGTTCAACATCAAAGAGATGCTTGAAGTCTCTAAAACGACTCCTTCCCCTCCTTTAAGGGGAAAAACTGAAAAAACGTGATTTTCAAAAGTATGCCCACTTCGTGGGTGTGGGGGGCACTGAACCCGTCACCCCAGGGTCACCAAATATAAAGTCTAGGCGGCCCACAATGCTGAATTTTCACCAAGTGAAAGTCTTGTGTCATTATCTCTTATGAGAAAAAAGTTATTAATTAATTAAAATTTCAAATTGTGATTTTTTGATGGATTTCTTTGATGAAATGACAGGCCGGTCAATTTTTAGGCCATTTTTTGCGGTTTTTGGGCCGTCACACCCAAACGGTTTGAGATAATCTCACGGGACCTTTTGCCCAACCTAAGTCTGGTTATTTGTGAGGTCTAGGAAAAAAAAACAGACTTACGCAAAAGATTATAATTATAATCTTTACACAGAAAAATGGCACGAGGTGAGGGTTTGAGGGGGCAAAATGAGCCGACCAGCGATTTTTGACGGCACGCAGCGACGTCGTGCTTCATCCAATCCGGGATTTTTTTTTCTTAGACCTTACAAATAACCAGGCTTAGGTCGGGCAAAAGGTCCCGTGAGATTATCTCAAACCGTTTGGGCGTGACGGCCCAAAAACCGCAAAAAATGGCCTAAAAATTGACCAGCCTGTCATTTCATCAAAGAAATCCATCAAAAAATCACAATTTGAAATTTTAATTAATTAATAACTTTTTTCTCATAAAAGATAATGACACAAGACTTTCACTTGGTGAAAATTCAGCATTGTGGGCCGCCTAGACTTTATATTTGGTGACCTTGGGGTGACGGGTTCAGTGCCCCCCACACCCACAAAGTGGGCATACTTTTGAAAATCACGTTTTTTCAGTTTTTCTCCTTAAAGGAGGGGAGGGAGTCGTTTTAGAGACTTCAAGCATCTCTTTGATGTTGAACAACTTTTTGAGGCAGACATTTCTTTATTTATGTTTCATTCGCCTCCGGCTGACCGTTTAGCCGTTATTTGCCGCCGAAGGCGTGATTTTTGGCGATTTTTGCCGTTTCCGAGGTTTTAATGGACATTTAGGAGGGGAAAGAGTTGTCCAATCAAGTTGATGATGAAGTACATTTTTGTAGGCAATTGCATTGGCTAAATTTCATGTGAAGTAAAATTTTTTGTACCTCTAACCGGTTTTGCTCCAGCTGAATCGATTTACAGATACCCCCTAAAAACCGGAAAAAACCGGTTTTTCATAAAATTCACGGCCGGTTTTGGCCGGATCCGGCTCAAATTTTGCATGGAGTCATCCTTTGATATTCCCAACAGTTGATACTTGACTCAGCAAGATCCCAGAAAAGTGTGGTATATCTACCCCCCCCCCCCCCGACAGAGAACTATGAACTATGGCCGCAGCGCTCGGCTCCCTAGCCTGCCTAGCCGCAGCGCTCGGCCCCCTTGCCTGCCTAGCCGCAGCGCTCGGCCCCCTTGCCTGCCTAGCCGCAGCGCTCGGCTCCCTAGCCTAAAACCTAACCTAACCTAAAATAGTTGTTCGTCGGTAGTCGGGGGGGGGGGGGGGGGGGGGGGGGGTACAAAATTGAAAAAATTGAAGAAAAAAATTTCTAAGAGGATAACGCCCAAAAATGAAATAAATCTTATTTGTATATAAAATTGATTCATAATGTTTGCAAGTAAATATGCTTTATATATCTATTACGCCTTTATCTACATCATAAAACTGTTATCATATGTTAGAAAAAGCGCCTGTTTTGGCACCGAGAATACATCAAAAAAAGCGTAAATATGCCTTCATTTTTATGCCTACTATATTATGAATGTGTGTCTATATTTTTGACCCATTTTTAGATAGCGAAGTTTATATAAAAATGACTTTAAAGTCAAGTGTAAAAAGAAATTTAAATTTTTTTACAGAAAGTAATAATAGTTATTTATCGCATCGTATTATAGACAACTTCCTGTGTATATCAAAAGAAAATATTATAAGATTAAAACCAGTTTTGTTAGACCCGAGGGACTGAAGGCATGGGATAACAAAACTGGTTTAAATTTTTAATTTTGTTCTTAAATTAAAAAACCAATGGTGGTGTAGAAAGCGTACAGGGTATTACAATGTAAATTACATATTTTTAGGGATGCGAGCGGAATATATGATATATCAATTTCAATCAATGAACAAGCCAACACTATTCAAGGTAAAACAATTTTAGCAGTTACTCTATATAAACACATCCGAGTCCCTACAAAAGAACAGAAAGCAACTTTCTATTAGACGAAAAGAGTCTCCACCACAATTGGCTGAATGATACATCTATAACTAGGGGTCACTCCTATAATTGCTGTACACCAAATGATAAACAAACTTACTCCTTCTGTAGCTTGGACACTGCTATATTTTAATCATTCTTATCAAGATTTAATAGAAGTTCCAAAAGTTTTTAAGACAACGATAAGAGGGACAAGCATAATTTACAGTCCAATGTACCCTCCCTCATTCAGAGAACCAACCCTTTAATTGCAATATCTTTGTCGAGTTGTCTCGATAGTTTTGATTATTTTCAGTTCATCTATCTCTGCTTCTAATCAACTAGTGGATTTATAATTACTTGGATATTACACCAGATTATCATGCAATCTAATAAAGTAAAACATGTATCTGGCCCTATCCCCTCTCTTTTCCCAATACCCTCCCTTTACACAACTCCTCCCCTCCTGACAATAAATGATGTCCATGTTAGCAAGCTAAATTGACGACAATTTTACCCTGTCATAATATCCACATATATTCTACATCCATTCTAATCCTATTAAGCTTTTTCTGGATGGTTAGGTGACAATTTTATGTTTCTTTCTTACAACTAATTTTTTAAAAGAGCAGCTTTAGCTTAAAATGTATCACAGTCGCTAGTAATCGAGCATGTATTAAACTCTATTTATGCTGCGTTGATATTAAAAATCATATATAAAATTTATTGGCAAGTTTCATAGAAAGTTTTAAACGGTTAGCTCAATTCGATCAGGTTTTTTAAAAGCGAAGCTTTTCTATTATTAGGGTCGGTCCGTCCGTACGTCCGAACGTCCGTAACGGATAGCTTTTTCAGTTGATTTAGGCATGTTAGAATTGTCCTATCGATTTCAAACTTTGCATGGTGATTCCTTTAGTAGTTAGGTACGATTTAGAAAGCGTAGCAACTCTATAATGATTACCAAAATGTCCGTACGTCCATTTTAAACATGTTGATTTTTTTACTTTTTTAACAACAAATTTTTATGTGATCAAATCATTGGATTGAACTGATTTTTGGTATACTGATTCCTAGGACAACAAAGTATAATGTAACAAGCGAAGCAACTCTATAATCAAGCCCTAAAATGTAAGTATGTCCATAAAAATTATCCTGTATCAAGCAGTTTTACAACAAATTTACTTACAATTTTGCTTTGACTCTTAAAATTTATATTATGATAATTAAGTTCTAACACTATTCAAGTGTTAATGTCCGTTTGTCCTACCGTTTCAGTGCTTCGCTTTTATGGATGTTGTCATCCTTGTTAATGAAAATATTACTTACTTTAATTTTCATGACTGGACATACAATGGCTATTAAGATAGATTTATATGAGAAAACAGAAAGGAAAACCCTAGGTGTTTGTTTTTTGATCCTTAATAAAATAATAGATATAGAATATAATATGAGAGGGGAAAAGTTGTCGTCAATTTAGGTTGCTAACATGGACAGCACTTGTTAGTCAGTTCGTTAATCCAGTAGGGTAAAGGGGATAGGGTAAAGGGGGTGGATGGGGGACCCAGCTACAAATTTCACTTAGAGTACATGATAATCTGGTGCAGGATCTAAGCAATAATACATCCATTTATAGAATCTATGTATTTTCATCCTAAATTCAAACCAGTTATTTTTATTAATTTAGCAGTTTTAGCTGGCGGGTTGACAAGTTTCCTTATCATTTAAATTTGCATAATCCCGTGCAAAAAAAAAAGAATTTGCACAGTTTAAACCTGTGAAAGAGTTGTGGCTTCTGAAGAAAACTATTTTCCAGTACAGCTTCGAAACCGATTGATATCCGATGGATTAGCACCGGTTCTCAGCTATACTGTATTACGGACAATAGTCCACGAATATTAAAGTAAAAATTATAAAATTAAAACCTGTTTTGTTAGCCTTATAATCTAATTAATGTGATCAAATTTAATTTTAGAAAAGTTTCTCTGTTCCACTTTATGACATTTTTTCCTGCACAGTGTTAATATTGCAATTTTAAAAGTTTATATTTCCACATTTTCATGTCCTATTGCTGTTCATGAAATAATAGTCATTTATCGCATCGTATCAAAGACAGCTCTTCGCGGATATTAAAATGAAAAACTATAAGATTAAATACAGATGCCGCCCGCTCCGATACGTTGACATTTTGACCGTGGAAAAACTGTCTTCAATTTATGTTGCCGAATGAATATCAGTTCGTCATCGAGTAGCAGGAGTGGGTAAAGTTATGGGATGGTGGTATCGTTAATTTATCCAGCTAAACGTTTCACATTATTAGAGTTCTTGATAATCTGGTGTAAGATGCATGTAATAATAAATCCATTTAATGCCCACGAGACGTCACAATTTCATTGATAAACATACGGAGAAATTAAATAAATTAATTAGTGGATATATTATTACTTGAATCTTACACAAAATGTTGATGTTCCTCATTCCACACTCTAAATTGATGAAAATATTTCCCCTGATCACGTATATTCTATAACTATTTATGAATTATAGAGTATCTTTATTTTTATCAATATTTTCGATACATTTGATTTTTTTTTTGCAAAAAAAAAGAAAATACATTTTTCATGTTTGCTTAGTTTTACATTTTAAAACAAGGACGCCGATGTTCATAACACCTTTTCCAGTGTTAGAACCAGTTCTCAGCCATACTTAAAAATCATGTATATCATCGTATTTTTCACTAATTCATAATATAAATTATAAAATCAATACCAGTTTTGTTAGCCAGGGCCTTTTGCCCCTCGAAGCTAACAAAACTGGTTTTAATCTTATAATTTTTCATTTCAATATCCACGGAAACTATTGCCTTTTTTGTGTACACAGATCTAAAAAAGGACTAAAACTAAGCATATTTAGAACCCTTTTCGCGTGATTTAAAAATTCTGTTTCATTGTCAATATTTTTACATTTCACAGAAGAAAAGGATTTGCTTGCAGGGATCAAAAGGATAAGACAATGGCCGATATATGGATGCACAATGCACATTGCACATCCCCCAATGATAATATACAAAATTTCCTCTGATGTAGATTACAATTAGTTGGACAAACAACGTAATGAACCAACCGATAAAAACTCAACAAAAGTCCCCAAAGTTGTTAAGCCAATAAATAAAAAAAAAGTTATCATAAAAATTTGGAGACTAGTGTTCATAAAAGCCAATTGTCCCCTCCCTCCCTGATTTGCTTGTCAGGGACAGTGATACGACATCTGAACTAAATTTATTTTGCCTCTATTTTTTCTGTCGGGCAAAACAATTACTTCCCCCCCTTCTTATTTTTTTACTTTTACTTTTTTGAAACTAAATAAAAAATGGGGATGTTGAATTCAAGTCCCCGTCACCTTAAGTGCCCCTAGAGGCTAATAAAACCATAAGGAAATATAAATCTAAAGCAAAACTGTTTTCTTCTGATATTATATCCCCCTCCTTGTCTTTTTGTTCTTTCCCAGAAATTTTAACTTCTTTGAAAATGAAATTGAAGTACTTTCAACCCACAACTTGAAAACAAAAGAGAGTGAGTTTAGTTTTCCAGAAAACTTGGACTTTCCAACACTTTCCTTAAGAGCATAAATAATACCTAAAAAAATTGGGGTATAGTCACTTTCGTGGCTACGCCTCTTAGGAGGCGATTCGTCGTATTTTAACAGTAGCTTTTAAAAGGGTAAAGTTAGGTTAGGTAATTGCCCCGCGGGGTTAGGAAATTGGCCTCGCAGGGTTAGAGTCACCCGCCAGGGCTAAAAATAGGAGAAAAGCTACTGTTAAAATACGACAAAACGCCCGTTGAGAGGCGTTGCCACGAAAGGGACTATACCCAAAAATTGTAATAAAATATAATAACAATGAATAATTAAATTCTAATTAAACATAAATGACAACATCCATAAAAGGGAATCTATAAAATCAGAAGAAAGGACAAAAAAATATTTACTCTTGTAGAGTGTAAAAACTTAATAATCAGAAGTATTAACAAAATTATACCCAATTGTTATAGGAATCATCATACAAAGTTTGAAATCAATAGGACAATTCTAACATGTTTATGTTAAGGAAAAAAGGAAAACCGTTACAGACGTACGGACGGAAGGACCGACCTTAATCATATTTAAAATAGTTGACCTTTTGAAACGAAGTATCTTGCTAACGGTTAACCGATTGGAGTAACCGTATTGCATCTTTAAATATATGTATATAGAGATGGTTTATACGTGCTAATATAGGGGGGGGGGGTAGATGAGGATACCCAACCCATAAGAATATCATTCTTCCTTTTATGTATATAACTAGTGGCTGCGCCCAGAGAATTTAGGGTTCTATATTCTAATGGGTAGACCAAAGGCAGAAAAATATTCTTAACAATTATCCAGCTTAAATTTAGGAATATTATAGCCTGCAATCAACCAATAGATATCTTGAAGAATGAAGAACTCTATCGGTTCGTTAAATCTTACAAACATAAAAACCCTAATACTTATATGTAGTATAATAAAGAAAGGGGCTCTTTTTAGGTTAAATATGAAAAGAAATAGATATTAGACTAAAAAGTTTTCTGTCACTCTATATTTTGAATATTTTTCAATTTGCAATTCTTTATTCAAAGTGGTGGATTTAGAGCAATTTTCGTCTACTTTAGCAGATAACCTTACATTCTATCAAATTACAAAGTAAAGAAGCAAGGACATTCAAGTTTTTTTTAGGGGGGGGTGAAATAAGGGGTTTCAAAGTATTAGTTGGGTAAACACCCCTCCCCCCGACTATGTAAAAAAGTAAGTTTTTTTTTGTTTGACCGTCAAGATATCGCTAACCTCTGAGACAATTTTGTACTACATTTTAGAGGAGCTATAAGTTGGTCTTGGGATGGGGGAAGATATTTTAACAAATATTTAAACCTTGTACTTTAACCGAACACTTAAGAACACAAAAATCCGCTAAATTTCCTACTGTTACAAAAACATTAAAATTTAAACATTGCTATACAGAGTTGAGAATCTACATACACGAGTCAAAACATCATTCAATATTTATACACATATAACATATAAACATTATTTGGAGCGAAGATACTCTAATATATATTTATTTACTAGCGGCTACGCCCCCTAGAGGCCTCTAGGGGCACTTGAGGAGGAGAGAGTCGAATTTAAAAACCCAATTTCTTATTTTAGATTTTAAAAGAAATTTTTTTTTTGGGGGGGGGGGGCGGCGAAATTTTTTTTTTTGGGGGGGGTGCCCCCCCCCCCCCTCATTTTTAATTTTAGTGAAAAAATTTTTTTTTTAAATTGTTTTCGGGGGGGATTTTTCATTTTTTGGGGGGGTTGGGGGTGTCCCACCCCCCAAGCAAATAGTTATAAACCTTCACGGGACCAATGAGAAGCTACCCTGTTAAGTAGAACCCGATCGGTTCAGCGGTTAGCGAGATCCTTCGGTACAGACACACAGACACACAAACACACAGACAAACAGACATCCTGTTACTTTAGTATAAGGATTTACTATGATACGTCGACTAAACTAAAATAAATGAATTAATACTAAGTAGTAAGATATATAAGTTGGAAAGAATTTTAATGTTAGAGGGAGATTTGAAATCTGCATCAAATTTTAAGGATTTTTTTTATAAAATTTGTTTTTTGTACAATTCTTTATCTAAAAGCGGACATACAATTTAAGTTAATTGATTTTGACCAATAGGATAGGTAGATTGGAAACTACCTGCGTTCTGATTGTATGAATGATGTACGACACTTAAGCTTCTCCAATCAGAGCTCAGATAATTTTTAATCCATCAATCACAGATGTCAAAATTAATTAACTTAAATTGTATTTCCGCTTTTAGATATATAAAGAATTATACGAAAAACGAATTTTATAAAAAAAATCCTTAAAATTTGATGCAGATTTCAAATCTACCCCTAACATTAAAATTCCTTCCTACTTATATATCTTACTAAGTAGGTTTTAGTCTATTTTATTGGTAAATTTCACCAGAAATTTCCCTCAAAGTGACTAGTTGAGCTAAGAAACCTCCTCCTATAACCCAACCCTCCCTTATTTAGAAATAAATGGGATTAACTAAATTTCTAAAGATTTATAAAAATATCTTTAGACTAGCCATTATTTTAAACATAACTGTTATTTTATTATTTCATTTGTTTTGTTTATGGAGAAAGACTAAACTACATAACTTTTGTGTCACTTTTGAGGAAGACGATTCCCTTTTCTCCAATCTCTTTTGAAGAAATTTTCTTCCCCCCTTCCCTTTTTCTTTACCGATGTATATGACGTCACAGGAATCGTCTTCCTCAAAAGTGACACAAAAGTTATGTAGTTCAGTCTTTCTCTTGTTAATGCTGCATATTTAATTGTTATCGTTTTATCTAAATAACAAAAAAACAATAAAAAAAAGTATACCTCAATTTTCAAAATAATTAGGTACCTTGCTAATCATCTATATTTGAATTGTATTTGAATGTTGAGCTAACAGAATGCAAAGCTATACAAATAAATACAGAACAAGGAGGATTAAATACACTGGTAGCATAACTCTTTCTTCAAATTGTGGTTAGGTCAAGTAAGGGTTTGAAAAGCCTGACAGGGATAAGGCTCTGCAGTGGGTTGCACAGGGTTTTGCCGGGGGTGGATACGCCAAAAGCACCCGAATACTTTGACAACATTTTTGTATAGGGATGTAGGGAGTTTATCCACCACCCTAATTTTATCAGAGGGTGGATGAATCCCCTTCTGTACGCCTCTGGGGCTCTGTATGGTTAAAGTCTTTAAAAATAGGTTTTTTAAGTTATGCTCCACTCGTTGGTTGGAGAAAATACCCTATTGCCTTATTTTTAGAGGATAGTGACTTTAAACCACAAAGTTGAAACTTTAGTATAAGTATAAAAGGGGTCAAGTAAGAGTGAATTTTTAAAAGAAAGTGATATACAAACAACCAATGTTAATATATTGAGTAGCTATGCTACTTTCAATGCATAGAACTGAGATAATTCATATCATTGCATAATGCAATCAATATATCATTACTTGGATATTGCACCAGATTTTCATGTACTCTGATAAATCAATACTCGTAGCTGGCTAAAATAACGAAACTCACGTCTATTCCCTTTACCGCATCCTTTCCCCCTCGTACTCTATGAACGAATTGACCAATAAATGAGGTCCATATAACCAAGCTAAATGGTCGACAAATTTTCTCCTGTTAACATATCCTGCATATATTATATCCATTCCTAATGCCTTTCTTGAAGCAAAGCTTCACTATAGGTTAATAAATGTTGTTGTCTGTTTGTTACTATGATAAAAAGTAAATCATTCATGAGTCCCTCAATTACTTCGAAGTCATTAAGGTTATACTTTTAAAAGAGTAAAATTAGTGTTCATGTGTTGGTTTTATGCTATTTTCAAAAAAAATTACCCATTGCCTCTTATTTAAACTTTTTTTTCAAATATAAATTTTGAGGGATTGGGGGATTTTTTATACAGTGGCTATTAATCTTAATAGTTTTTTTTACTATTAGTATGGTGTTACAATTGCCTACTGATTCACTTTCTTATTATACTTTTGGACAAAATTGTTCTTGATTCACAAATATTTTGTGATGATAAACAACCCTTTCCTTGGTGTCTGACAATGCAGAACCTTGAAAATGATAGAAGATAAACAATTAAAGTTAAAGAGGGTTTCAGAGTTGCTACAACACTTTGAAATCACACAAGAATATTTGTATGTGCTTGTTTACTCATATCTTGACATACTAGTGTTACAGAAAGACCTTAGAACTTTTATTTCAATTTGATTCTCATTCTGATTTATAATTTAAACATCCACGGGGATAGTGCAATTAAAGAAAATTTATTTGCAACGATTTGTTTGTCAATGTAATAAATGTTTTTTTGTGCTACCCTGCCCCCACAGTGGGATTTTTGGTCATTTTTTAAATTTCCTCAATTTTGAGTTAAATGTCCCAGGGGCTAGTATTACCATTCAAAAGTTGCCATGCAACAGATTTTTTTATATACTACAAAATTAGGCAAAATACAGCCGTTTTGCTGAACATGGTCAAAGGAATATTTTTAAAAAGTGATTTTTTTCATTAAAATCATCATACATTGCTTTTCCTACTTTTTCCCAGAATAAATTGGTGTAAAAATCTGATTAAATGATATGTAACAATATTTCATTGATATATACAGATGTTTCTACTTTAAAATGCAAAGAAAAATAAGAAAAGTTGTCATAAATCTGTAATTTAAAATCCAAGAACACCTAATATTGCATCTTAAAATAACATGTATTTTTTACGTTTAAAGGTTTTTCTCACTTGGGGCTACGAGGTGCCAAAAGTTATTTAGGCCCTGATTAAATTCAAGTATTCATAATTCAAGATTAGTTCATAACTCTTGGCACCTCGTAGCCCCAAATGAGAAATCCAGCTTAGAAAATAGATACCGTGAAGTTGTATTAATATAAATTAAATACCATTATGAAGTCAAACTATTAAAAATTGATATAATTTAATAACACACATATTCAATCTTTAAAGGTTACCTTTCCGTTTTTAATAGTGAAGCTATTCTGTAAATGATACGTCCGTCTGTCGGTAATTCTGTCCGTTAGAAACATTATTAGGGAAAACGTGAATTTCTCGGCTGCTATTTAAAAGACTTTATTACCATACTAAGAAGCATCCAGATTATAATTTACTAATTCCTTAGTCTATCGGTAATGGTCTGACAACCAGTTGATTTAAATTTGAACAAGGATGACAAAATTCATAAAAGCAAAGCTCTGAAACTGGGTGACAGACAAACAGCGTGAATATGTAAAATATATATAAATAAGTCTTGTCAAAATTTTGCCTAAATTTGTTGCAAAAGTTCTTAAATATAAAATACTGTTTAAGGGTAAACGGACATTGTTAGGAATTTATTATAGAGATGCTTCGCTTATAATATTGTACTTATAATATAAGTTAAAAATCAACATAAACGTATTGACATTCTGGTAATGATTATAGGGTTGATACGCTTTCCAAATCGTACAGAACTAATACAGGAATCAATAGAACAATTCTAACATGCCTAAGTTAACGAAAAAGCTAACGTTACGGACGCAGGGACGTACGGACTGACCCTAATTTTAGAAAAGCTACGCTGTAATTTTAGATAGACAGCTTTTTTTGGGGGGGGGGGAAAGATTTACCTCATTGACTGTAATGCGCCCCTAGCATCTAGGGTATTCGAAGGGATATAGAAGGGCAGAAAAATAGCTTAAAACAAAACCCAGGCTTATTTATAAAAATGAAATAGACTGAAACCATCCTATAAGAAGCTTCCCTCTAAAGAAGAACCATATCGGTTCAGTGGTGAGTGAGATCCTTCGCTACACACAAAAAAAGCTTTATATTATAGGAGATACTGAAAATATATATACAATGATTATTATGAATAGTTTTAGGAACAAAGCTGCACAATTTTTATAAATGTGTGTATGTCTTCCTTTCTGTATTTCTGAAACATTTCAATTAAATTTCATTTATAAGCCACTATTTTTTATGTCAGTCCTTTAACTTTGTTTGAAATACTTGATTTATATTGTTCTTTCCTTTCAATGCCCTTGGTTTCTAAATCTAATAGTAGTCCCTGAATCCACATTCATTTGCTGTAGGTATTACTTAAACTCTCCATCCAACAATTAAAATTTGAAAATAACAATGATGACAACATCCATTAAAGCGAAGCTCAGAAAGGTGGGACAAACGAACATTAACACTTACAAATTGTCATAACTAAATAATCAGAACATAAATGTATAAAAGTTTAACAGAATTGTAGGTAAATTTGTTCAAAAACTGAATAATTACAGGATAATTTTTAATGACATTGTAAAAGGGCTCGGCAGCCTGTATACCTCAGGCAAACATTTTACAATTTTAAATATCAACTAAAAGGTCGAACCTGACCCAGGTATGACAATCCTTCATATCAAAGATCTTTTAAAGCATCAAAATGGGTTAAAATTTACATCTTAGTCACAGCTGATGCGCAGCTGCCGAGCCCTGTATACTATTTATTGAAAGCATATAATATGTATATTAATCATATATGTACACCTTAAAAACTCTCCAAAAGTTTTAATTGAGGTCTAAGTCGATGTTAAAAAAAATTTTCATTTTAATAGAATAATATAAGAAATTTCGAATTTTTAACCATATGAATAGATTAGTTCTAGGGACATTTTTCTTATTAAAATCACAATAATATGTATATAATATGTTATATTACATAAGCTATAACCTGTATATGAAAGGTTTTTACTTTATTTTTACATAGAATAAGCTTTTGTTGGCATTTGTGACTCATAAAGTTAAAAAATCCCCAAATCAGCCAAAAAACCCACTGTGGCCCCGAAAAAAATAAAATAAAAATTCTCGGAACCTCAGAGACAGAAATACCGGCTTAGCGATTACATAATACATATGCACTTTTAGATTAAATTTTGGAGTGTACATCAAAGGCTTTACTAAATTCAAACCTACAAAAATATGTTAATAAGAAAACATTTCCAATAACTGTATTATCCTAACATCAGGATGGGAGAGGGCACTGGATTATAAATAGCATTGGTACCCAAAGTTTATGAAAAATTAATCATATTCGATAGCTTCAAAACATTGGGTACTTTTAATAAACAAAATTTGGTTGATTCTAAGGTTAGAAACTAACTATTAGTTTCTAAAAATTTAACCAATAAATTTAGATTACAGAAGAAGTAATCTTAATTATCATCATTGAGGATAACTTCAATTTATTATTAATTTTTTTATCTACTAATTTTGAATGGTTGGTGTCTGCTATAATTTGATAAATAATAATTGAAGTTATGGAATACATCAGTTTAACCTTTTCGGGCCTATAATGAACATACAATATTTGGTTAAAAGTTATATATTTTCAGTTACGGATGGAATCGATACAAAGATGCAGGGACTAAAACCTGGAACCCTGCAGTATCTGGACAATATTCAGTATATCAAATTAGGAGGTAAGTACTGACTTGTCAGTCATTCAATCAGTTGGATAAAAACAAAGACTAGCGACTTCGCCTCTGCTATCATTGTAGCTGATATAATTATGAGACATGTACTTTTAAAGATATGTTTTGTCTTATATTTAATAAGCTATAAAAATTGGAAAGAATTTTAATGAATATAATAGATTTGAAATCTGCATAAAATTTTAAGGAAATACAAATTAAGTTAAATAATTTTGACATCTGTGATTGGTGGATTGAAAACTATCTGCGCCCTGATTGGAGAAGCTTAATTGGCGTACATCATTCAACCAATTAGAGCGCAGGTAGTTTCCAATCCACCTATCCTAAAATTGGATTTGCGCTTTTAAATAATGAATTATATAAAAAACGAATTTTATAAAAAATCCTTAAAATTTTATGCAGATTTCAAATCTATTATATTCATTAAAATTCTTTCCAATTTTTATAGCTTAATATTTAAGTCACATTGCTTCTGGAAACCTATGTCTACCATAAAACTGAGATCATGCTTGAATAGAGTTTTATGTTGATATAAAAACAACACAAAAAAACTCGGACAGATTCGTGTATGCAACCATAAAACGAGAATATACTCTTAATTTTTACCTTGATTTTATCAACCTTACATTAGAATGGAGATGCTGGTATTATTATCAACATTCCATCCTACCCTCTTCTCCACTGTTTATTTTAAGCTACCAGAGGAAGAATAATTGCAGGAAACATTAATAAATTGTCAAATCCATCTAAAAAGACAGCCGCTGTAATCAACAACTGTATTAATTTGAAAAAAAATGTTTGGTAATTTTAACAGATTTTTTCAAGATTTTGGTAGCAAAACATCTTGTTTTATGCTCCACCAAATATTATTTTATATTTCACTTGTTGTTGTGTTAACTTATTTTTTTCTAAAAGAATTATCTGACTTGTTATCTATAATTTAGGAGGAATGAAAGGCTGTTTAGAAAATCTGATGGTGAACAATAAGGGGGTGCTCAAACTTCTAGATCTACCCAACCAATCCTTTCCAGGGAGCTGCCGTAAGTCTCTTTTTTGAAAGCGCACATTCTCTATAATAAGAAGCTTGCAAAAGAGTGTCCTAAAAAAGGGGAAAAATTATACTACGTCTGCCGTTTGGCCAAACTATTCCGATTGACGTTTTATTAGAAGGAAATTATGACGTCAATCGGGATACTGAGGCAAAACAAATCTGTAACTAGACAAAGTGTCTCAAAAAAAATGTGACGTCATAAAAATGAGGGATTATCCATCTCTTTGTAGGGGTTTTCTTTCTCACCTCCTCTCATCTCCCTCATTTTTATGACGTCACATGGCTGATTTTTGAGACACTTTTTCCCTTTACATTTTCTTTTATTTGTCCCTTTTTGATGATTAACTTTTACCAGCTTTATTTCATTAATTAAGTATACAAGGATGGTATCCTAATATATAAAGTAATAAGCTTTTTTTGTCTGTAGCAAAGGATCTCGCTAACCGCTGAACCGATATAGTCCTCCTTTACCGTGTAGCTACATATTTGTTTTGGAATGGTTTTGGGCTATTTTATTTTTATAAAATGGCTGGGTAGGTACGGTTTTTGGCTATTTTTCTGTCTTCCACCTTTCTTCGAATATAGAGTCCCCAGATGCTAGGGAAGCATTCGCTAGTACCAAATAAAGAACAAATTATTTAAGTAGTATACAACTAGATAATGATGAACTTTAACACCTTATCTCAGCATCCCTTCTGTTGTTAGTAGCGAAACTACTCTATAATTCACTTTGTATGTCCGTACGTCCGACAGTCTGTAATGTTATGTGATTTTCTTGACTGCTAGTATAGAAAATTTGTAGTGAAGATTTCTATGACATAAGCGCATTTAATTTATACATTGATTTGTCCGTCTGTCTGTCGGTCATGATTGTTGTAAAAGATGTAAACGTTATTTTCTTGTAGCTTGTTTTGTTACTATTCGTCCTTGTTTAATCTATCAAAAATCAATTTGTCGATGACCAGGATCAGAAATCAAAAGCCTGGGTATTTAATAGGTCATCCTTTTTTATAAATTCATCGACCTAAAATCAGAAGCACAAAAAATGAAAAATATAAAAAAAACATAAAATGATCAAAATAGTACATTTTTAATCTTATCTACAAATGTAAAAGAAAATAATTACAATTATTTAAAATTGAAATTAAAATCTAAGTTGAATTTAAATGCCAGAACATCAACAATAACCTTAATAACTATTGGGTATTATGAAGAGTTAGGTTAAAATATTTGAGACTTGGGCTAACATGTCAATCTATCTCTATCTGTCTATCAAATCAATTCAGTCTGTGCAAAAATTTTGCATCCCTAAAAAAAGAAATTTAAATTTTGTAATTTTTAAGCTTTGGTTTCATTGCAATTAAAAATTTAATTTCACTATTTTTTTACCAAATGTGGTTAAATAAGAATAATTTAAAGTTAAGTTTTTCAACCTTTTTTTTGAAAAATACAATATTCTAAGACATGAAAATATATTTCTATTTTAAAAATCAATTTCAATTCATTTTGTCAAAAAAAATCCATTAGTAGCGAAGCACAATAAAAAATCACGGATGAACATATGGACAAAGTTTTTTAAAGAGCTGATGTTCAGTAATCATAATCATAGAGAGGAGGGATAATGGGTTGTTTATTAAACTGGTCCCCAAAGTTTTATAATAACGTTTTCTTATTCGTTGGTCTAACAAATTTGGGGACTTTAGTGAATTACAATTTTTATTTTTTTAAGCTTAGTGTTCAAACGTTTGAACAACTAGTTTTAATTTACATAAGGGGTAATTTTGTGTATCAACAGTGGGGATGTACATGTACATCAATTTATCAGCTATTGTCTTATCCCTTTAGATCCCTGGATCACAATTTCATGATAAATTGAAATTAATTTATGTTATTTTTTCACTTGTTAGACTGACAGACAGACAGTAAGACGTACAGACCATAATCATAGAGTATCTCTGCTACATATAATATTAAATTAATTGAAAAGCCTATACAGGAAGTAAAAAGAAGTAAAGAAAGTAAAAGTTACTTTTTTGTTTTAAGTTTTTAGAAATTGAAATGTAGGGATATATAAGTTGGCCTAAAAAAAAAACTAAACAATTTCTTATTTTTAACCTCGAATCTTCGAATGTTGTGTGAAACGCCCTTATTCAATATATGGGTTTAAGGTTTTAGGTGACATCAAATAGACAACAAACCATTTTATTGTGCAAAGGCCAAATCATTTTCCTTACTCTCATTATTGATGTATCACAGCTAGCAGTATGTGCTATTTTCAACATCCTTTGTAAAATTCTGTGGAGTAGACTCGAACCTGACAAGACACTTTTTATCAAATATTTTTTCATTGTAATTAATCTTATTTAAGCTCGCTTGCAGTAACTGGACAAAGTGTCTCAAAAATCAGCCATGTGACGTCATAAAAATGAGGGTTTATCCATCTCTTTTGTAGGTTTTTTTTTTCACTTCTCCTCTCATCTTCCTCATTTTTATGACGTCACATGGTTGATTTTTGAGACACATTGTCCAGTTACTTTCTTACATAACACTATATTTCTGAATTTAGTTTTTAAAGTAAAGTATTGTAAAGTTTGAAAGAAAAAAAGGTGGTTGCGGTTGTGGTTGTGCCTACTTCGTCGTTCATATCAAGGACGATTGCGATTAGTAGTAGCTTAGATTTTTAATAAATAAGATAGATATTGAAAGAACAGAGCATTTCAGGACACAACCCAATCTTTCCCGATTTTGTATAATTTTTACGGAACACGATTCCAGTGACGTCATATTTTTCTTTCCCGAAAAAGGGAAGGGGGGAAGAAAATCTCTTCAAAAGAGATGGGGAAAACCCCCTTTTCTCCCATCTCTTTTTTTCTTCCCCCCTTCCCTTTTTCGGGAAAGAAAAATATGACGTCACTGGAATCCTGTTCCGTAAAAATTATTCAAAATCGGGAAAGATTGGGTTGTGTCGCATTTCAGGTCAGAATTATACTAACATGTAACAAACATGAAATGTGTTATGCTTTACAATAACAACAAAAAACGCATTACAGACAATTATTACAATTACAAGCATTACATTTTTATGAACCAAGGCTTTCCTAAAATCTTGTGTACAATGTACATAAACTAAACATGAAATGTTATGTATTAAAAGTAAAAACCCTCTTAACGATTGTAAAAAAAAAGACCTAGTACAGTTAGGACTTTTAGATAAAAGTATTACAATCAAGCGTTGGTTGTCTATTGGATGTTACTTAACCTATTACCCATGGTACAGGACAAAAAAAAACATTGCTCCCCTTAGTTATCCATGGTTTCCTATCTGGCGATACAGTGTCTTGAAAAGCATTCTAGCTCATGCGAGATAATGGTATTGTATAGTGCTAAAGTTACTTATATACGATGAAATTTAAATTTTTTTTCAGATTCACCAGCCAAACTAAGAAAAGAAACAGACTATTACACAGGAGATTATAATATACAGGTACAAATTTAGATTTATTCTTTTGCTTAAAAATCAGAGATAAAATGAATTATTTAGAGGCTATATAAAATAAGCTATAAAAATTGGAAAGAATTTTAATGAATATAATAGATTTGAAATCTGCATAAAATTTTAAGGAATTTTTATAAAATTCGTTTTTTGTATAATTCTTTATCTATAAGCGCAAATACAAATTAAGTTAAATAATTTTGACATCTGTGATTGGTGGATTTAAAACTATCTGCGCCCTGATTGGAGAAGCTTAAGTGACGTACATCATTCAACCAATTAGAGCGCAGGTAGTTTCCAATCCACCTAACCTATTGGTCAAAATTTATTAACTTAAATTGGATTTGCGCTTTTAAATAATGAATTATATAAAAAACGAATTTTATAAAAAATCCAATTTTATGCAGATTTTAAATCTATTATATTCATTAAAATTCTTTCCAATTTTTATAGCTTAATATAAAACTCTTTCTCCGCTTCTATACTCCTTTTTTGTGTGACAAAGGGAATACTAGCTTTCACAAAATTCCGTAAAGTTGTAAGATTCCAGTCAAATGAACTTATTAGGTCAAACTATTTATAAATATGCGTTTGGTCAACATTAAGAACAGTTAGACTTAATAAGAGCATTTGACTGGAACCTAGCTCACAATTTTATGGAATATTGTAAAAGCTACTTTTTCTTTTATTAATATCAATCATTTTACATATTATTCATAAATGAATCCTTTTAATTTTTTCATACTACTTTCTATTTAATTCGCTACAAGCCTAGAGACATGTAGGGGAACTTTAGGAAAGGGGTGGGTTTGATAAGTTGACCCCTCACTTCAAATTTTTTTTTAAAGAAAAAAAACTGAAAATAAAATTTCTCTTTGGGGGGTGAGGGTACCCATCCCCAAAAATATTTATAAAACTTGCCTGGACCCATAAGAAACTTCACTGTTAAGGAGAACCATATCTGCCTAGCGTTTAGCAACCTGTCACTTTTATTTTAGGATTATTTTAATATTAATTTTAGATTGTAACGAATTCTCTTGTTCTTGGTCTTGGAGTTTCTTTGGTTGTTGTTCTAATATCACTGGCTGTTCTTACTGTTCTTAGGTTTGTTAAATTATTATTATTAGCAAAGCTTCTCTATAGTGTAGGCAGTATAGGATGCAACACTGGATTAAGGAAATATAAGGATATATTGACAGGGGATGTCTACAATTTAGCTTGCTAACATGGACCTAATTTATTGGTCAGTTCGTTTATCCAGTAGGAGAGGGGGTTGAGGAAAGTATGGGTCGATATTTTAGCCAGCTGCAAGCATCACTTTATCAAAGTACATGAAAATCTGGTGCATCATCCAAGTAATGATATATAAATTGATGCAACAGATATTTTTCAAACTAAGATTTACAAATGTGACAAAAAAAAGTTTTTGTTTTTATCCATCCCTGTAAAATAGCCTGAAACATGCTAACAATTTAAGGATAGTTTTTTTACATTCTGAAAAAAATCTAAAGTCACAATTTTTAGACTTTGGTGGAATGATAGAAAGCATTTATTTACAAGAGAACAAATTATGAATTTAAGGTATAAAAAGAATCACTTGGAAAAAACTTAAAATGGAAAAATAAAATGGTTTAACATTTATTTAAAAACAGGACTTTATATTGAATTTTAGTTGGTAAATTAAATATATTTTAGCATAATTAAAAGTATCTTTGAACTGAAAGTACTTTTAGGTATCTAAAAGTTTATTCTATCTAGTGTGATTTAAAGGTACCCTGAATTCTGTAGATGCTGATATGTTTTGGTATATTTAGGTACCTAAGAAGACTTATTTATGGGGACTGTAAACACATTTAGATATAAACTATACAAGAGAAGATGTATAAGTACTCTGAATGCTGTAGATACGTATATTTATCTTTATGTAGCTAAGAAGACAGATCTATGGGTACTATAATAAAACATATTTAGATGTAACAAAAGCTAGAGATTCTGATTTTTATTTTTGTGTTTTTTATGTACCTAGGAAAACAGAAAGGTAGGTACTTTACAAGAGAAGATGTATAGGTACTGTGAATGCTGTAGATACGTATATTTATCTTTCTGTAGCTAAGAAGACAGAACTATGGGTATTCTGATTAATCATATATATATATATAATAAGCTAGAGATTTTGATATTCAAATTTTGTAGGTACCTAGGAAGACAGAAAGGTGGATACTATACAAGAGAGGATATAGGCACTCTGGGAGCTAGAGATCCAGATACTGCAGTTCTCAATGGAGTCACAGGAATACAATTTTAACATTTAACTATACAGTACACCTAATACTTAAAGACAAAAATTTGACATCAAAGGGTTGGTTGTTATTTTGGAATAATTCATTTATTACCTCAATTGTTTAAGTAGAAATCTCAAAACATAAAAGATGGTCAAAAACTTATAGAAAACTTTCATTAAAAACAAATGTAAAAATTGTAAAAAAAAAAATCAGGTCATAAAGTTGAAAGAAGAAAAGAATGGATCCTTTGATTAAATTCAATTTAAGAAAAAACTATTTTGAAAGTGAAAATTATCAAAACAAAATCATAAATCAGTTTAAAAATAGGTTGTTATGTAATTGGTTGTAAATAACGATGAAATCAGATTTCAGCTCTGGCAAACCTGTGCAAAAACAATTGATTATAATTGAGTGATAAAATAAAATCTAAAAATAACAGTGAACATATGCCATTAAGAAAGTGAGTAAAACTACAACACTTTTGGTCAAATATATTATTGTCAAACGAGTTTTTAAGTGGGATAAAATGAGTGGTTTTAAACACCCCTTTACCCCCACCCTTCGACGCTTATGGCTACACTACAGAAGCAGGAAATCGAATCATTTTAGAAGACTTTTTGGGTTGTAAAATACATCCCAACCTCACACTGTATTACAGATTAAAGGGATTTTTTAGTGGAGTGAGTCAGAATCTACCTGAACCAACTATAGTTACAGTCGGCTGAATTCTGCTAAGGGACAAATATATATGATACTTGAAAAAAAAAGATTTCCGTCAGCCAAATTGTCTGTATTATTGTTCCATAATAGTTATTTCTTTCATCGTATTATTAACAGCTTTCTGCGGATATAGAATGTACAAAGGCACCGGCTAAAAAAACTGGTTTTAATCTTATGACTATTCTAACTATTGTCGTATTCATTCGAATCCGGTGGATAGGAATCGGTTCTCATCCATACGAAAAAACTATGTCTAGCATCGTATTATATCCAGTTTTCTACGAATATAGAAATGTACAATCATAAGATTAAAACTAGTTTTTTTAGCCGGTGCCTTCGGCACCACGGGGCTAAACCGGTTCTCATCCATACGAAAAAACTATGTCTAGCATCGTATTATATCCAGCTTTCTACGAATATAAAAATGTACAATTATAAGATTAAAACCAGTTTTTTAGCCCCTAGGTGCCGTTACCAGGAATATTTTACCATGAACTGCAGTGGATCCGAATTATTTAGTATTAATCAATAAAAAAAATTCTATATAAAAAATCCCTGGCACGAAAAAAAATTGATGGTAAAATAAAATTTAATGTTAAGCACATCATTATTTATGTTATATTTATTACAATAAATTATCAAAAGTTACTTTTTCTAATTTAAATTTATAGTATAAAGCTACTCTATAACTTTCTTGAAGCGAAGCTTTTCTATAATTATCTGTTAATCGCTGATAATGTTTTTACTTGTATTAAAATCAGCCAACAATAATTTACAGAAGGACGAACAAATATTAACAATTGTGAAGTAGCAGCGCTTAGGGAGGATTATAACGGACCGACCCTAAAATCTGAAATGCTACGATTTTGATAGTTTTTTTTGGCATAGTATCATAGACAGCTTTTCGCGGATAGTAAAAGTAAAAATTATAAGATTAATTATAGTTTTGTTAGCTTCGAAGCCATAATATTATGATTTTTTATTTTATTTTTCATTGAACGTTGTCTAAAATACGATGCAATACATGATTTTTCAGCATGGCTGAGAACAGGTTCTAACCTGTGGATATTAAGCGGGTTGGAATCCATACTGGTATAGTGATTTGAACATTTACGCTATGTAAATATGGTGTAAAGAAAACTAAATATCATAAAAGCATAAGACAATAAAAGTTAATAGCTGGAAAGAATTATAGAATGTTGGTACGTATCATATGAATACATTAGGCTATTGGAATGAATGTAAAATATACGGGGATATTATGACAGGGGGGGGGAAATTAGTTGCTATCACGGACCTCATTTTTGGGTCAATTCGTTTATCCAGGAGGGGAGATGAAGGGGTAAAGAAGGTGGATGGGGGGGCATATTGTGAGTTTAGCCAGCTAGGAATATCACTAATACTAATAATAAAAAAACTAGTGCAACATTCAAGTAATAATCAATAGATTTACTCGGGCTCTAGGATAAAACAATGACGGTTAAATTGATCTACACCCTTTCTTTCCCTCAATACATTAAGCTTCTATATTGTTACATGCGAGATTTGGGTTGAAGGTTTATTTATTATCGTGTCCATTGTCCTACCTCTGAATTCACCCAGGGTGGGAGGTGATATTGGGCTGTTTATTACAGTAATCCCCAAAGTCTTATTCTTTGGAGACTTTTGATTGGTTGGTTCATTTAGTTGAGTGTCTAAACGTTTCAACCACTATTACAGAAGGAGTAATATTGTGTATCATCATTACGGATGTAAATAAATTTATAGGCCATTGTCTAAGTCCTTTAGATTCCTGGAATTTCCGACTACTGTTACGCCCACTTTTCTTTTCATCTCTCCGACAACTAGCTTTAAAATAATAGAAGGATCAAGAACAGTAATCATTGTTTGTGCAATGTGTGTATGCGTTTATTAAAATATTAACACCACCAAGTCGCTACAGAAAGCTATTAGCTAGGAGATGAAAAAGGTTCCTACCACTGGGACCAGGTAGTTGTCAGGGCCGGGTTATACATACATCTATACATGTACATTTATTGTCAAGTATGATCTCAAATATTGCTGGTCAAGAAAGCATGACAATGATCCTTAGCAATTAATATGGAGGGGGGGGGGGGCGGGGCAGTCATGCAAGAGAAATACCCCCCATCAATTTTCCTTTTATTCGAAATTTGTTATTTTTTTAATTGGAGATAATAAGGTTTTTTCAAACAAACACAATAAAACTGCTTTTCTAACAGGATATTAAAGTAACAGAATGTCTGTCTGTATGTAAAGCAAAGGATCTTGCGAACCACTGAACCGATATGGTTCTCTCTTACAATGAAGCATATCAACTAATTTGGGGGAAATGAATTACATCGCACATTTCATTATTGCTCAGTGTTAACCATCAAACTTGAGCACTATATCCATTCAAATATTACAACCATAGGGTTGTGATCATTTGTCATCTAATAATACAAAGTAGCTTGATGTCTGTCTGTCCGTCCGTCTGTCCGTCTGTCTGTCTGTCTGTCTGTCCGTCCGTCCCTTAAGATCTCGGTAACCACTGAACCGATCGGATTCTACTCTTTAGGGTATACACCTATTGGTCCTGTAGTGGTTTAAGCTATTTTCTTGGGGGGGGGGGACACCCCCAACCCCCCCCCCCCAAAAAAAAAAAAAAAAAAAAAATTCTGGGGAAACTACTTCACATAAATTATGGGCAGCAGCACCAGATATTTTTTGCTATGCTTAAATCTATCTATCTAACTTATTGATATAAAATTGGGTTAATCTTCTTGAAACTTTCTCCTCTACATGTAATTATGTAAAAGTTAATATTGATAGATTAAAAGGTTCTTTTTTCTGCTATTATCAACATTAATTTGGTATTAAAGATTTTACGCATAATATTGGTTAAAAGCTCACTGTTGTTCAACTTTTGGCTTTTTATTAACCTTGTTTGCTTGACACAGTCAATTAGTTTTATAGTAGCTTCGCTCAAAAAAAGTGTGAAAATCGCCCATTTTTAACGCCCCTTAAAAGTATTAATATATTTAAGCAAGGTTTTTCTACAATAAGCGTCACTCTGTACGTCCATAATTTATTTGATTCTGGTTAATAATTCATCCTAGACTAGCGGCTACGCCCCTAAAAGCCTCTAGTGGAACTTAAGATAGGAGAGGGAAAAGTTGGCCTCATCCCATTTTAAATTTGAGTTTCAAAAGAGAAAAAACATATTTTTGGGGGGGAGGGGGGTGAAGACACCCTCCCCAAAAATAGTTTAAAACCTTCCCAGGACCTATAAGAAGCTTCACTGTAAAAGAGAACAATATCGGTTTAGCAGTTAGCGAGATCCTTCGGGACAGACAAAAAACGCTTACTACTTTATATAATAGGATAGAAACGTTCTATCGATTTCAAACTATTCATGATGATTCTTGCAACAATAGGATACAAAAGAAAGAGTGCCAACTCTATAATTATCACCGCACGTTATTTTTATAACGGTGATATTTATGACGATAAGGTACACTATTTTCAACGAAGCATTTCTATAATCAAGTATAAAAACTCAGTCTGCCGTCGCTCTATATTTGTTAATGTTTGTATGTCCCACTGATTTGAAAATTAATCTTAGCTTGTATGGATGATTTTCATCCTTGGTATATTACATTGTATACATTGTAAAAACTGTCCTATTCATAGTTGACATTTTTATTAGTTTCAGCAGGGCTAAACTTTTAAAAACTCATAACTCTTAACGCCCTTTTATAGAATATATGGGGAGGGTGTTTTCTAGAAGCTGCATTATTTTTTCCAATTTAACTATTCTTTTGTAAGTCAGTCTTTCGGTGAATATTAACAATAAATGTATAAGTATAGATGCATAACCCAGACAACTACCTGGTCCAAGATGAGGGGACATTTTTGTCTGCCAACAAATTGCTTTCTTATTATTTTTGGGGGGTAAATACCCCCTCTTAAATGGTTGGAGGGGGTAGGGGGGTCATAAAATTAATGGGGTGCATGAATTTTGACACCCTCCTTGGCTGTTTAGGGGGGGATGGACACCTTGAGAGGTGTATCAACCCAAAACCCATTTTGTATACATATAACTTTTATATAGAAAAAAAACTTTTAGCTAAATAATTTTTTTTGTGTGTAAATGTATTTACGTTGAAAGTGATAAAAAAGTATTATATTTACGAGGCTAATGATAGTAGCTTTTATAGTAGCAGTAACGATATATAGGGATTTTCAAAAGCGAAGCTTTTTCTATAATTAGTATCGGTCCGTCCGTCTTCTATAACGTTTAGCTCTTGGTAATTTTTACATGTTATACTTGTCCTATCGATTTCAAACTTTGCATGATGATTCCTGTAGTAGTTAGGTACGACTTTGACATCGTTGAAACTCTATAATCATTACCAGAATGTCCTTACGTCCATTTTAAACATGTTAATTTTAATTTTTTTTTAAACAGATATTTATGTGATATAATTGTTTTTGGTATACTGATTCCTAGGATAACAACGTACAATGTTATAAGCAATGCATCTCGTAGCAAACAAATTTACTTACAATTTTGTAATGACTTTTATGCATTTATATTCAGTTCTGACACTTTACAAGTGTTAATGTCAGTTTGTCTGATCGTCATCTTTTAGAGCTTCGTTTTTATGGATGTTTTCATACCTTGTTTTGGCAATGGTTATATATGTATCAAAAAACCTTAATATTTTTAAAGAAGGTGTATCAACTATTTTTTTTATAGCTAGCCGGTTCTTTTAGTAAGTAGTAGATGTAAAATTTTTCATAGAATTCAGATATGCAATCGGTTTTTTTGTAGACCTCTTATTTTTTAAGTAATTTAAGTTTAAAAAAAAAAAAATTAAGTCGATTTTAAGGTACTAAAATGCAACAAAAAAAAGAAAGAAAATGGTCATTATGAACAAAAATAGTAAGATCTTTAATTTGACACCTTACTTTTTCAATTCTGTCAGGTAATTATTGAAAAAATCGATTTTTTTAAACCCACGAGAATAAAAACTTTGAACTTAATTTTATTATTTCACAAATAAAAAAATATGGGTTCATATATACCATTAGAATCAGAAAAATATTACGAATCCATTGTAAGCAAAATTGAAAAAAAAAGTTTACAATATAGTATATAAACTACAATAAAAGGAATTATATGAAAATATCATATTATGTTGTACAGGCAACGTCTTAATTCTTCAATTGAGTATAAAAATGGGAAGGGGGTAAAGAAGGGGTAAAGAGGGGGTAAAAAAGGGAAGACAATAGTGTTGTCTGAACAAAAAAAATAATTGGCCATTTCTGTAATTTTTTAATTTTTTAATTTTTTTCAATTTTGCTTACAATGGATTCGTAATATTTTTCTGATTCTAATGGTATATATGAACCCATGTTTTTTATGTCTGTTTGAGAAAATATTTAGGTCTAAAGTTTTTATTATACCGAGGTTAAAAAAATAGATTTTTTCAATAATTACTCAACAGAATTTTAAAAGTAAGGTGTCAAATTAAAGATCTTACTATTTTTGTTCTTACTGACCATTTTCTTCTTTTATTTTGTTGCGTTTTAGTACCTTAAAACCGACTTAATTATTTTTTTTAAAAACTTAAATTACTTAAAAAATAAGAGGTCTACAAAAAAACCGATTGCATATTTGAATTCTATGAAAAATTTTACATCTACTACTTACTAAAAGAACCGGCTAGCTATAAAAAAAAAGTTGATACAACTTCTTTTGATTTAATAGATAAATACAAAAATTAAGAACAACACTAATATTTTAATTTGGATGATGTTTTTGAGGTGAAAAGCCTTTTTTTTGTTCATTTCCTCTCTGAAGATCCTTAAATTTATGGTAATAATTTAGCCTGTTAATGGGTTTAGGCATTCCCACCGCTCTTATTGATAATGTATCTCATCTTTTAGCAGAAAAGACTGAACTTTCATTTAGTATTAAATTATTGACTGCACCCCTAGCATCTAAATAGACTAAACCCATCCCAGGACCAATGCAAAGCTTAACTAAAATGGAGAAGTCAATCCGCCTATTCATTAGTGAGATCTTAATGGACAAATAAATAACATTACTACTTTATGTAAAAGGACTTTAGAAACAAATTAACAACAAATAGTTTTTTTGTCGTTGTACTGTTTAAAGATTAGCCTTGATGCTGATGAACGGAAAAACTGGAGAAAATTAGTTTTCCTTCTGATGAAAACTTCCTGTCTTATGAGGAAGTAATGTAAAGTTTAATGTTTTCCTTCTTTTCAATAAAACAATGGATATAGAAATACGTGGATATTATGACAGGGGAAATTGTTGTCAGTTCGTTCATCCAGTAGGAGAGGAGGGGATGTTGTAAATGGGGGAATGGTTCATTATTTTAGCCAGCTACAAGTTTCTCTTAATCAGAGTAAATGATAATCTGGTGTAAGATCAATTACTTATTTGGACTCCCTAAAATAGATCTAACCCCTAAAGATGGCGGTACAGTGGTGTTTATCCCTCTCAAACATTTGAAAATCACCCTTTCTTTCAAAGAATTTAAGTATTTTTTAACCTAACCCCAAAATCGAAGGCATAACAAACATTAAAGATTCGAATTTATAGAAAAAATGTAAAGTTATGTAAAGTAAAAAAAAAATGTTTGGTGGCATTGCTACGAAAGTCCTATTAAAAAGACCTAAATATCCAAAAAAAAAATTATGTCGGATCTGTTTAGGTCTTTTGTAATTGTAGGTCTTTTCTTGGATTAGATATTTTTTTTAGATATTGAATAACGTCTTGACAACGGTACAGGATGAATTTATTTCCAGAGCTGGATCTTTAAATCATTTCAATGGTGCTCCAAATCGGGGTGAGCCAACTTTCCACCAATGAGAGCACAGCATTTTACGAAATGCCGCGCTGTGATTGGCTGAAATTCGGCGCACCCCGATTCGGCGCACCATTGAAAAGATTTAAAGATCTGTGTGTGTGTGTGTAGGTGTGTGTGTGTGTGTGTGGTTGTCTGTGTGTGTGGATGTGTGTGTGTGTGGTTGTCTGTGTGTGTGGATGTGTGTGTGTGTGTGGTTGTCTGTGTGTGTAAACTGTAGGTGCATCTGTCCGCAATAAAACAGCGAGAGATATTTTATTCATTCAACAAGAAGGATAGATAGATAGATAGATAGATAGATAGATAGATAGATAGATAGATAGATAGATAGATAGATAGATAGATAGATAGATAGATAGATAGATAGATAGAATATATATCCATTTCTTAAATAAAATTTTTAAGGCTTCTAATCCTATATAACACTTATTTACATTAATATTATTAACTTAATATCACAAAAAGAAGATATATTAGTAGTAATACAGCTACTTTACATTGGGATATGTCTGTTTGTCTGTACGTCCGTCGGGATGTTCACAAGTATCTAAAGGAATAAGACAATGACAGATAATTTGATGTACATCCCTAATGAAAATATACAAAATTATTCCTGTGTAGATAACAATTAGTTATTGAAAGGTTTGACACTAAACTTCATGAACCAACCAATCAAATTTCAAGAAAAGACTACAAAGTTGTTATGCCAAAGAATAAGAAAACAGCCCAATGCCACCTGGGATGTATCAGTATTTTAAACTATGCAAGACACATACACACATACAAAGTATATTTCATTTCTAAATTATAGTTTATTGTTCTTTTGACAGGTTTTGATTTTATTCAGCTATACTATGAACATTATAGTCCTTGTATGCAAATATAAGAAACAGATAAAGTTTAATCATTATAGTAGATTAATTTTAATTCTTTCCCTTTCTATTATAAATCAATATATAATGTTTGTAAAAGATTTGGCCTTTTTCGCTTTTCTAGGTTTATCAGAGAAGCTTTTTTCAGTTAGAAGTTACAATAGAACAAGGATGACAACATCCATAAAAGCGAAGCACTAAAACGGTAGGGAAACGGACATAAACACTTATATAGTGTCAGAACTGAATAATCAGAATATAAATGTATAAGAGTCGAAGCGAAAATGTAAGTAAATTTGTTGAAAAACTGCTTGATACAGAATAATGTTTATGGACATACTTACATTTTTAGGACTTGATTATAGAGTTGCTTCGCTTTTAATATTGTACTTTGTTGTCCCAGGAATCAGTATACCAAAAATCAGATAAATCGGATTATTAGATCACATAAAAATGTGTTGTTAAAAAGTAAAAAAAATCAGCATGTTTAAAATGGACGTACTGACATTCTGGTAAAAGACTAGAGCTCTCTATCTGAAATGCCTTAACCGTAGTACTTCAGCAAAGTGAAATGGGGCAGATTTTGAGATGTATAATAAGGTCAAAACCGTGAAAATTTCTCGGTTCTTGACTTCAGGGACCCATTCAGGGACCCATATTGAACTCAATTTAAACTATGGGTTGCGCTGACAACCCTAGCTGAAACTTCATGCCATTTACAAAAAGGTAAAGAACGTCGTTCTAGCTCAACTGTGGTCCAAATAAGAGCCTCCGTTTCTAAGGGTAGCTTGAAAGTTGGGCGAATTTGGATCCTGAGCTGGGGTTACTCACGTTGCTAAGGAAATGTGGCCTCCCAGCAGCCCGATCTTAATTTAATGTACTTTTAGGCCTGGGGCTACTTTGAAGCATGCACCAATAGACGTGCCCATACTCCCTCATTGCCACTATCAATGAGAACTACGCCAGCTTGAACAGGTACATTTTGACCTGGACCTGCCGGCGGTTGAGGAGGCGGGTAGATGCGGCAATTTTTTGTACTGGTCCTGTTGTGGTTTTAGGCTATTTTAATGGAGGGTGGGACACCCCCAACCCCCCAAAAAACACAAAAAAAATCATCCTCTATTTTTTTATGCAGTTAATTTAAAAGGTGGTTGCAGCACCAGAGTTACTTATTTTTTTTGTTTATTTGCCTCTTGGGGCAAAGCCCCTAGATGCTAGGGGCGAAGCCGCTAGTATAAGTATATGCTAGTTATTTTTATTCTAAAATAATCTTGTTATAGCTGTGCTACTTATGGGCAAAATCATTCTTTTTTTCTTGTCATTTATTTGTTGTAAAAGTATATTTGTAAAAATAAATTAGGTGTAAAATTATTTCAATGGTTTTGCTCAAAACATTAATGATTCTAAATATTTTTCATTGATTTTTTAGACGTTGTGGCGAAGCTTCTCTGTTATTTATCGCATCGTATTATTGAAATCTTTATTAAAAGTAAAAAATTAAAAACATTTTAGTTCACCACGAGGGGCCGGGCCATCAAAACTGGAATTATTTCATGATTTTTATTTCAATACTCATAAAAAATTGTCTGTAATCCGATGATATACAAGATTTTTCAGAATTGCTGAGAACTAGTTCTAGTCAGCGGATATCAATCGGTTTCAAAGCCTTATGGGTTAATACATTTTTAATTTTTCTTTTTAAGCAATTATAGGTAATGGGACTAGCTTTGTATGTTATCATCCTTGTTTTGAATTACTCAATAAATTAGGAGCTTTGTACAATAGATCTAAATATAAGACAAAAAGAAAATTTTAAAGCTTTCTTAAATTCCTTTTCCAGTATGGCTTCAAAACCGATCAATATCCTTGGGTAAGAAACGGTGCTCAGCCATACTGAAAAATCATATATAGCGACGAATTACAGACAATTATCCACAAATATAAACAAAAATTAATATCAGTTTTAATTTTTTAATTTAATGTCCGCGGAAAGCTGTCTATAATTCGTTGGGACAAATAACTATCAATGTTTTTAATACTGATAAATTACCAGGAACTAAATATGTACTAAAGACTAAAAGAAAGGCTTTAATATTGAAATAGCCGACTGTCAGAGAAAAGTCGTGCAATCAAGGGGTTTGTATTATAAATTTGCTAAATTTGTTTCTTTTCTTTTATCTTTCTAATCAATCAATCTATTTATTTTGCCCACAAGAAAATGCTGTAATAAACAAGGATGACAACATCCATAAAAGCGAAGCACTGAAACGGTAGGTCAAACGGACATTATCACTTGTATAGTGTCTGAACTGAATAATTAGAATATAAAAGTATCGAAAAAGTCGAAGCAAAATTTAAGTAAATTTGTTGGAAAACTGCTTGATATAGGATAATGTTTATGGACATACTTACATTTTAAGGACTTGATTATAGAGTTGCTTTGCTTATACTTTTGTTCTTTGTTGCCCCAGGAATCAATATACCAAAAATCAGATCAAACGGATAATTAGATCACATAAAAATTTGTTGTTAAAAAAAAAGAAAAATCAACATGTTTAAAATAGAGGTAAGGGTTCTGGTAATGATTATAGAGTTGCTACGGTTTTTAAATCGTACCTAACTACTACAGGAATCATCATGCAAAATTTGAAATCGATAGGACAATTCTAACATGCCTAAATTAACGAATAAAAGCTATCTATCTCGGACGGACGGACGGACGTACGGACCGACCCTAATTATAGAAAAGCTTCGCTTTTAAAAATTTTATTAGCCAATCTACTCTATAATTCATAACGTCTGTCCGTCAGTTCGTCCGTCAAGCTATGGGAAAATGAATTTTCTCGGCTGCTATTGGAGATAAGTGATTGAAATTTTTTATAAACATTCTCTGTATCAATGGGCATCAAGGGTGTGATTTACTTTGTCCGTCAGTCTGTCGGTCATGCATAAAAAGACATAAAAAATATTTTCATTATTTTTAGAAAGGTTTCATAAATATTGCATATTAATCATCTGAACATCTTTTCTATAATTCATTTTGTCTGTCTGTCCTTATATGAATTTCTAGTGCTTCGCCTCTTACGGATGTTCTCAATCTATTTAAAAGCGAAGCTTTTCTATAATTAGATTTGGTCCGTCCGTCCGTGACGGATAGCCTTTTTCGTTAATTTAGCACGTTAAAATTGTCCTATCGAATTTTGCATGGTGATCCCTGTAGTAGTAAGATACAATTTAGAAAGCGTAGCATCTCTATAATCGTTATCAATATGTCCGTACGTCCATTTTCAACATGTTGATTTTTTTCACTTTTTAACAACAAATTTTTATGTGATCTAATTATCCGATTGGTCACGGATTCCTGGGACAACAAAGTACAATATTTAATATTATAAGCGAAGCAACTCTACAATCTAGTTCTAAAAATGTAAGTATGTCCATAAACATTATCCTGCATCAAGCAATTTTTCAACAAATTTACTTACAAATTTGCTACGACTCTCATACATTTATATTCTAATTATTCAGTTCTGACACTCTACCAGTGTTAATGCCCCTTTGTCCTACCGTTTCAGAGCTTCGCTTTTATGGATGTTGTCATCCTTGTTATTTACTAAACATGAATAAAAAGGTGACCATGGTAAAGTAAAGTCAATAAGACTATGCAGATTGTTTGGGACAGTGCTGAAACTTTGGGTACTTCTAGTCAATTTTTATGGGTTGGTTCTAAACTAGTAGTTTCCAAACTTTTCAACCAATAATTTAATCCACAAAAGGGGAAATTTTGTTAATTCGGGATGTATTTCAATTTTCGTCCCTTGTCTTATCCCTTTAGATCCCTTACGATTATCCGCCGCTGTTTTACAGCTATTACAGTTTAGATTGTTTAAATAAGCAAACGACAGCTGCGGCCGAACTCTTATCTTTACTTTCCAAAATTACCAAATTTGATCACTATCTTATATATATTCGTATAGGGATCTAAAGGGATAAGACAATGTCCGGCAAATTGATGATACAAAAAATTATCCCTGTAAATTACAATTAGCAGTTAAAACGTTTGCACACTCAACATAATGAACCAACCAATCAAAAATTCAATAAAAGATCCCAAAGTTGTTAAGCCAACGAATAAGAAAAAGTTATTATAAAACTCTGGAGACTAGTGTTAAAAACAACCTAATGTCACCTCCCCCCCCCTGATATTCGAAATATTATTTATTGTAATTCTAAACTCTGACTGTGATATTGGACACTACTAGTCTTTCTACATATAAGGATATTTTATTACCTGGATGTTGCACCAGATTTTCAACTTCTCTAATAAAGTGAAACACGCAGCGAGCTAAAATAATGATATTCCTCATCCATCCCCTTTTACCTAATCCCCTCCACTACTACTGGATGAACTAACTGACCAATAAACGAGTTCCATGTTAGCAACCTAAATTAATGACAATTTTCCCCCTGTCATAGTATCCATGTATTGTACATCCTTCGTAATACACAATACCATGAATAATTCATATCACACTTCAAAGATGGTATTTTAGAGTCACTCAATCCTCATTACTTAATTTTAATTTACTATAAAAAACGTTTTCAGAAAAAAATAAACAAGATCATATGCAGCCATAGAAGCGGAAATTTATCAAAATATATATTGTTAAAATATCAACAACAACAAAAATGAAATAGGGATTATAGAGTTGAGACACAATCTAATCTCAGGAAACTCCATGCAAAGTTTTAAATTAATAGGACAGTTCTAACATGACGGTATGTAAAAGACAGTCTGACTATCTAACACTCCAGCATATATCTATCTTTCTATCCATCTATCCATCTATTGTATATCTATCTATCTATCTATCTATCTATCTATCTATCTATCTATCTATCTATCTATCTATCTATATATCTATTTATCTATCTATCTATCTATCTATCTATCTATCTATATATCTATCTATTTATCTATCTACCTATCTATCTATCTATCTATCTATCTATCTATCTATCTATCTATCTATCTATCTATCTATCCATCTATCTATCTATCTATCTATCTATCTATCTATCTATCTATCTATCTATCTATCTATCTATCTATCTATCTATCTATCAA